>NC_089503.1:32317104-32634831 GCF_036850995.1 Saccopteryx leptura | reverse complement strand
ATGATGGTGGCTGTGGCTACTGGCTTTACACCCTCATATTCAATCTTGCCTGGATATATCCTAAAACTATGAGCATAGGATGCCCAATCTATTAAAGACAAAGGAAGTCTCATGAAGGTAAAACAACAACAACAACAAAAATCTAGAATAAACTTACTCAAGTAAATTTTGCTTAAAGAAATGATGGAGCTTAACTATATCTGAATTTAAGAAAACCCAGTATCAAAGGACTTATCCTAAGGCATAAGGAAAGAAAGACAAATTAAAGAGGGAACACAATCAGCATAGGGATGTCTTGATACAATCTTTGTAATACTTGAGAAGCAAAAGTCCCCATTCTCACCTGTGTAAGGAAGAGTAGGATCACAAAAGGGGGGTAGAATCCTTGAAGTTCTTGGAAGATTAATATTGGAATATGAAATCCATGCAGTGGGCAGCCTCCAAACCAGAAAAGATACTCAATACTATTCCAAGCTCTAGAAGACATTAATATTTTTATGACGACAATGTAAGCTTCTTGTTATTAGTGCAGAAGCTTCAGGATTAATGGCAACAAGAAAGAGCCTCACAGGAAGAGGAAATAAGATGTTGTTGTAAATATAATTTGTCAATAGGAATAATAGTGATGATGATAAATAATAATGTCTAATATTAGAAGAGCAAACATTTGAACTCAGTGTCATTGTTTGCTAAGAGTATGAGTTATCTCATTTAATACCTACAATAAATATGTAGGAGAGATGGAAAAGAAATAAACTTTATTAAAATCCAATTTTAAATTCAATATATGTAAGGTCCAGAGAGTTCATTTTCTTGCCTAAAATTACACAGAGGATACTGAAGGCAAGACTGGAGAGCAGGTGGTGAGCAGGTGCCATGAGTGACTCGGGGACTTCTGCACCATCTACATGTGCGTGTTATTTGTCTTTAAAAACTGCACTACCCTAGGTCCTGGCCGGTTGGCTCAGCGGTAGAGCGTCGGCCTGGCGTGCGGGGGACCCGGGTTCAATTCCCGGCCAGGGCACATAGGAGAAGCGCCCATTTGCTTCTCCACCCCCGACCCCCTCCTTCCTCTCTGTCTCTCTCTTCCCCTCCCGCAGCCAAGGCTCCATTGGAGCAAAGATGGCCCGGGCGCTGGGGATGGCTCCTTGGCCTCTGCCCCAGGCGCTAGAGTGGCTCTGGTCACAACAGAGCAACGCCCCGGAGGGGCAGAGCATCGCCCCCTGGTGGGCAGAGCGTCGCCCCTGGTGGGCGTGCTGGGTGGATCCCGGTCGGGCGCATGCAGGAGTCTGTCTGACTGTCTCTCCTCGTTTCCAGCTTCAGAAAAATACAAAAAACAAAAACAAAAAAAACTGCACTACCCCCCCTCCATAGAGGTGGAATCTCATAGCCAGGTATAAAGGGCATTTTAGTTTCTTTTTTGAAGGAACTAAACATGGTTTGACTAGGTAGGCATAAACATCTTCTCTAATCTGGTCTACAAAAGTGTTTTTCAAACTCTTTGATAAGTATATCTTACATCAGTATCAAGTATACATACTCATGTAGTTATAGCATCTTGTATGTACCTTAGAGACTGATATTTTTTGTTCTATTTAATCTTTCATTTCTAAAAGTGTAAATCGGCAAACTCACTCAATAGATTGAATAACCAATTAGCAGTCATCTGAAAAAAGACATTAGTAGCTGATAAGAACCTATCTCTCAGGGTTTTGGAATTGGGATTTAGATGACTAAAAATGTCATGTGGATTGTATTTATTGTGGTCAGGGGGAAGCCACATCCTGCCACCTCTTATCTACTATAAGCTAAAATAAATAAATAAATTCATACATTTATGAATAGAAAGCTGATTTGGGAAGAGAAGAAAGGAGGAAGGGAGAGAGAAAGAGAGAAGAACAAGAGAGATTGTAGGATTTTCAGACAGAAACAGATAAATGCAGGAGCAGATGAGAGAAATACCCAGTCCTTGCTTTCGGGGCCCTTCCTGAAGCATGGTTATATTTCTCCATTTGAATTTTATTGATATTCATCTAGATTTTAAGTGAGTTCTAATTTACTTTGTTGAGTTTACAAGTAGAGATTCTGTGGTTGCATAAGCATGGGAAACCCATCAGGATTACCCAGGAATGGCTGAGTGGTAATGGCAGGGAAGGAGTCTTCCCACCCTGTACTTTCTGTGTTTGCAAAAGGTAAAAAGGAAGAGAATGCAATAGTACTTAATTTTGATCTCTAATATATCTACTGAAGTACTGATTTGTTGTTGGGATAAGATAAACATTAAGAGGAGCCTGCTTGAAGAATCACCAGAAGAACCAGGTGAGATTCAGTTGAGTCTGACTGAGTTTTAAGTCATCATCTCTTTTGTTTTTAATGTGTGCTGAATTTATTGGGGTGACATTGGTTAGTAAAATTATATAGGTTTCAGGGGTACAATTCTACAATATGTTATCTATATATTGTATTCTGTGTTCACCACCCCAAGGGTTGTCTCCTTTCATCACTATTTATTTCTCCTTGAAGCTCTTCTGCTTCCCCCCACCCCTCTTTTCCCCTGGTAATCACCATGCTGTTGTAAAGCATCAGGTGCTGTTGGTTCTATGGGTAAGAAAGGAGAAGTAATCATTGCCTAAATATAGAAAAACTCCACTTACACAGATGAGAGGATTATCACAATTTCAATAAACGGAATAGGAACACGTTCTGCAGTCAGAAATAAGGAATGCTGCTAAAGCCTTGCAGTAAATATCATTTTTATTTTTTCCTTTTTAAGTGTTGATTCTCACAAAGAGCCTAAATTTGAGAAATGTGTATGAATTCTATAGTATGAATAGATTTAGTTGACTTTAAATATAGTGTTGTAGAAACTGCCAATTCTGTTCTTGTTTCCACCTCCTCTAAAACAAGGGAAAGACATTGCCCATTGTTTCAGTGACACTTGTAAATCCCCTATTTAACAGGTGACTTCTCCTGTGAGATCCATCATTGTTTCAACTAATCTTGAGTGACATAGGCAATTCGAAATGTCACTTAATGGCATTAAGTTCTGCCAACTCATCCCCCTACCCCAACTCATCTTTGGAAGCAAAGATCTCTTGTATCCATAGAATGAGACTAAGAGAAGCTGACATAATTAAGAACTAAGCTATGTGTTTTCCCCAAACTCTGATTCATGGGGATAAAGCTGCTTTAATAAGTGTTCATTGTCTCTTTCCCTATTTCTAGTTCATAGGCTTTAATACTTATGTATAACAGGAAAGCTCACTTGAGGTAGAAATTGAGCTGTCAGGAATCTAGAGGATTGTATCCTGGGTCACAACTCCTAAGAGTAACTTAAAAATGTCTCGGAATAAATGAATGAATTACACAGTGGACACACAGTCTAGACTTTATGATATGACCTCTTTTTAGTTTAATTTATTAATTTCTCCACAAATAATTATTTAATGAGCATTTACTACATACAAGGTAAGTGCTGTGTAATTAAATTATAATAATCTGTGTAGGTAATTGTGTTTTCCAAAGATAAATGTGTTTGTCTGTGTATATATGTGTGTGTTCTGTTTCACAGTCTTCCTACAATGCAACTCTCTTTCCACTAAGATGAGGTTGGAGGGTATGCATACCTACCTGAAACTCGAGCAAACTTTTGCAACTACCTCAATCAATAAAATGCAATAGAAGTGACACTACATGACATCTAAGTCTAGCTCATCATATATGGTGACAGATTATTTCCACCTGACTCTCTGTAAGGAATTTCATTGGTGGAATCCATGTAGGCATAAAGACCACATGCAGAGGGCCAGGAACACCAGAACTGGGATTTCTAGCCAACATGTCAATCAATGATCCAATATGAGTAAATGAAATTTCAATAACTCCAGCCCTCAATCATTGATCCTTTGGTTGAGTTCTTTCTTGTTCAAATTCACAGAAACAAGGAAAGATAAAAAAAACGACAATTATTCTTTCAAGCCACTTAGTTTTGGAATAATGTATAAGGTCAAGGTAACCGTGACAGAGAAGTTTGGGGTGGGGAGAAATAAGTTTAATTTTTGATGTTTGAGACTGAGGTACTTGGAAGATATTTGAGTATAAAAGCCTACTAAACATTTGAAAACATGAGTCTGAATTTCCTGTGAACATTATTGGCTGGGCCTCTGAATTTAGGAGCTGTCAACATGAGTGATAATTAAGCTACTCACCAGGATAAGGTTATTGTGAGAATGTATAAAATGATAGAAGGGAGGAAGGTAGGTTGAAACAATAAAATTAAGCTGGCCAGAAGAAGAGGAGCCTGAACTGAGGACAGGTGGTGTGAGAGGCAGTAAAAAAACTAAAAGAATGTGGTGTCAAAAAACTGTTACAGAAGAGGGTGTTTCCAGAAACATTGTTCTTTGAGGGTAGTATGTGCCACGATTACTTTACAATGCCAGGTAAGACAGACAGATTTTTATCCTTTCTTCTAATTTAAAATTTTTGTTTTCTCAATGTGGGGAACAATTTTTTTCACCTCTAACATTTCAGCAGATCAGTGGATACAAAGTCACCATGTTAACAGTTACTAAAAGCTTGCTAGATGGTTGAAATAGATTCCAGAATGTTCCTACTACAGTTATTTTGGTAACTATTTATGAAATTGTTAGCATTTTATTTGATGCTGTGTTGACTGCTGAAATCAATAGTTCTCAACATCAATGTATAGAATTTCTTTAACTAAAAAGCATGCATATGCCAGTGTAGAGAAAAGGGGAGGACTATGATAGAGTAGAGGGCATTTCACAATCAGTTAATATATTGTCACATAGGTATTACATGAAATGTACATATATATTATATCATAACATAGTATATTAAATCATATATATATACATACACACATATATGTGTTTATGTTTGTGTGTGTGTTTGTGTTATTTGTCTTGGTTGAATCCTACTTATATAAAAACAATCCAAAATATTGGGGGTTGTTGGATTGGCTGAGTCTGAAAACTAGGGCAGAAATTTCTCATTAGACCGACAGCATTGAAGGACTCTGGCTTTGATTATCAACCAAATGCTTTTCAAAAATTGTGAGCTTCCTCCTCTTCTTAGTTTAGAAGTAGAACATAACATTTCAGAACTCTCATTTCATTAGACACACAGTTGTAAGGCAGAGTGTAGGTGGACAAGATATACAACTTGTCTTTGCTATATACAAACATATCGACTGATTCTTATCCACCTAAATTAATTAGGCCTCTTGATACCAAGAATCAAAAGATTTTCTAACCAGGTAATGTTACTCACTTAGCCCTGAGTGACAAGGGCATTATTCTGTTGAATCTAAAGGTTAAATTTGATTGCAAAAATCTTCATAGAGAAATTTCTTTTTAAAGCATTCACTAAACCTCAAAGAGGCAAAGGGATAAAGTAGTTTAAATTATTTATTCTTACAGTTTTAAAAGAGATGCAATCCAAAAACTATAAAAGTATTATTATATTGTTCCAAGATGAATTATTTTGGAAAATGAATGTTCTGAGGGCAAAGACTATGTCCATTTTGTTTATCACTATATCCTTTTAGTTCTTTTTTATTTATTTATTTTTATTACTTATTAATTTTAGAGAAAGGAAGGGTAAGAGTGAAAGAGAGACATGAACATTAATCTGTTCCTGTATGTTCCTTGAGTGAGGATAGAACCAGCAACAGCTGTGCTTCAGGACGATGCTCTAACCAGCTGAGCTATCCAGCCAGGGAAGATCCTCTTAGTTCTTAGTACCTAATGTTGCCTGAAACATACTAGACATTAAAAAACATTTCTTGAATAGATTCTGAGCAATAACAGTTTGATTCAAAAGATGCTCTTGAAAATATTTGGCTGAAAGAAACCTGAAGCTTATTCTAAGTATGATTGCTATTAGCAAATAGTTTTTCTCTACTCACCAATACTGAATGATGTCTAGCCCACATTATGTTGAATTGGAGAAGCATTCTACAGCTTCTGAACAACAACTACAGTGGAGCACCAAAGATTTCTAAAACTGCTATATGGTTCCATATGTATAGGGAGGAAATTTTCATAATAATGTTGATCCTTTACAATTGTGTAACACTTTGCATATTACAAAGCACTTGTATGGACTTTGTGTTTTTATTTGAGCTTCACAGCAATCCAACTGTAGAAGAAGGCAGAATGCTATTTCTAGTTCACACCTCTCTGTAGAATTATTCTCTCAACAGGCATTGGTTATAGTCTAAGTACTAAAAGTAGCCCTTGCTAGATAAATACATAGATTAGTAGGCACAAATCCGGCCCTTAAGTAGCTGGCATTATTTTAGTTTAAGTATGATAATGACATAAATAATTAAAATAAAGCAAAAACGATTAATATCAATAAAACCTTTAACCATATTATATGAGAAAGTTGGGAAAGAACACACATTTTTGTCTGGGAACTTTAATTAAGGCTTTAAGAAGGAAAGTACATGTCAGTGGGGCTTTGAGATATTTGCTTATTTTATCAATTTTTGGAGGTTATTTAATAAATAATTACTACATGTCTACTGCATTTCAGGCACTGTATCAGGTGGTGAGGATACAAAAAAAGATGAAAAAATTCATATTTCTAACTTTTTGGTGAGCAAAGTTTAATGCTATATAAATGAATATACAGAGGTATCTTGAGATACGAGTTTAATTTGTTCTGTAACTGAGCTTGTAAGTTAGTCAACTCGTATATCAAACTTCTCCCATTTAAAAGAACTGAAATACATTTAATCCATTCCAGCCCTGTGAAACATCCCCAAACCATCCTAAATTATGAAAAAAGACATGTTTTTAATTAAGAAACAAACATGTATACTTTACCAATGCATAACAAAATATATGAAATAAAAGAATAAAGTGTTATTTAGTACTGTGTTCTTACCTTGGAGACAGATAAGTGTGACTAACGGAGGTGAATGGCAGAGGAGGAAGGAGGGAGGAAAGGATGCAGGCACTGTAGACACGTAAACTAAAACTGCACTTTCTTAACACTAAATGTAAACTAAAACTGCATTTTCTTTACTTTAAACTAAACTAAAACTGCACTTTTTTACATAAAATGAAACCACAAAAACTTGATTGTAAAAAAGTGCACTTTCTTAACTTTAAACTTAACCTAAGCTTAACATTACATATTTTTTATTTAATCATCACCTGTTTTTGTCTTTTGGCTGCATTTTCGGCACTTTCACTTGCAGGACTTTTGAATAAAAATCTATCCAAAGAGGTTTGCTTTTGCATGCCTTTTAAAATGTTATGGAAATCTGACAAACAATTGTCATTAAAAAGTGCAGAAGCACAACCAGTTGAAACTTTTCCTGGGTTTTTCTTTTTAATGAAACTTGAAAGCTCTTCCACATTGCCAGCATGTCTTTAATTTCACTTGTAGAAATCACTTACTCCGACTCTACCTCCTCCTCACTACTATCTCTTGCAGAAGCTCCATATGTTGCATCATCTGTAGCTCCTTCAACTCCTCAGTTGAGAGTTCCTCCTCATGTTCCTTGACGAGCTCGTTTACATCACCCTCATCTACCTCCAGACCCATAGACTTTCTGAGGGACATAGTCTCCTCCAATGCCTCTACCTCGGTCTCAGTCTCTGGTTTGAATCTTTTGAAGTCCCTGTCTGCAATGACATCAGGCTATAACTTTTTCCATGCCAAGTTCAAGGTTCTTCTTGTAACCTTTTGCCCTGTCAAGTCAATAATGTATAAACATATCACAATGTTGTAGTGACCTTTCCAAAACTCTCAAAGGGTTAGATTTATATTCTCAGTCACCTCAAAGCAGTGGCGGAACAAGTGCTTTGTGTAAAGCTTTTTAAAGTTGAAAATGACCTGCTGATCCTTAAGTTGTAAGATTGAAGTCGTGTTGGGTGGGAGGTAGAGGACTTTCAAAAATTTGAACTCATCGACAATGTCATCTTCAAGACCAGGTGGTTGGGCTAGAGCATTTTCAAGATTTAGTAACGCTTTCATTAGGAGTTTATTTTCTTGAAGATATTTCTTCACTGCAGGATCAAAGATGAGATTTACCCATTCAATACAAAACTGCCACATAACCCATGCCCTAGCTTTGGCATGCCACATAACCTGCAGTTTTTCTTTAAGAATATTGTGAGTCTTAAAGGCTTGAGTATTTTTGGAATGATACACCAGCAGTGGCTTTACTTTACAGTCCGCTAGCATTTGCACACAATGCAAGGGTCAGGTGGTCCTTCATGGGTTTATAGCCTGGCAGCTTCTTCTCTTCTGCGGTGATTAAAGTCCTCCAAGGCATTTTTTTTCCCCAAAACAATCCTGTTTCATCACAGTTAAACACTTGTTGGGGAATGTAGCCTTCCTTTGCAATAAGTGCAGCAAAACGTGCGATGTACTCCTCAGCTGCCTTAACGTCAGCACTCGCAGCTTCACCATGCCTCACTACCAAGTGGATGCCAGATATCTTATTGAAATTTTCAAACCAGCCGAGACTTGCCTTAAACGTATTTTCTGCTGCCTCTTTTGAAGTTGATGGTTCTTTCTTCTTCAAGTCACCATAAATAATATGTGCCTTTTTGCATATTACAGTCTCTGTCACTGTATCTCCTGCCAGCTCTTTCTCTTTCACCCACACCAGCAGAAGCTTCTCCATTTCTTCATGGATATTTTTTCTTAATTGGGAGACAATTGTAGTTCCTTTTGCTGGATTTGAACTTTTGATGGCATCCTTTTGTTTAAGGATGGCACAATTAAATTGTAGGTGTATTGCAGTCGTACAGTCTTGCCAGTTAAATCACTTGTACACCATGCTCATGTTTTTTTTTTTTTATTATTTCTTGCTTTACTTCTATTGACATCATTCTCTTCTTCTCACACTGTCCTTTACACTCACTTTCTTTGGCCCCATGATAGTACACAGAAAAAGTTAGTAAAAAATGCAAGAACGAGTACAGCGCATGAGATTCGACTTGATTCTGTGGGTAACACATGAAAAAGAATGAGATGCTGGTGTTTTGCTGCGATACTAGACCCATGCACCAACGCGCCAACTAGCGGCAGCTTCCTGAATCATGACTCATTTCTCAGAATTCGCTCGGATTTCGAACAAAAACATGGACCGAGTTGAAGCTCATATCTTAAAAATTCGTATGTTGGTCTGCTCGTATCTCAAGGTACCACTGTAGATCTTGAAGCAAATCTTTACCTCCATGAGGACAGAATTATAACAAAACTATGCTATGATGGAAACTCTACTACTCTTAGTCCTAGACAAATGGGAACCCTGCCTCAGCCCCTAGTTTATATAGAAAGATGCCACATCAGTATATTCACTGCAAATGGAAACTTGCATGCTCTACAGGAGGCCTTGGGTAAAAAGATGAACCAAATACTCTGGGAGGATAGATACTTAGAAAAAGAACTGATTAAAAGATCAGGAATGGTTTCCTGAGGAAATGTTTTATTATTTGCCATATATTATCTATTTTAGCAAGTAAAGGAAGAACTTATTGGCCATTCAGGAAAAAAGTCAGAGTAAAGGGGGCCTTGGAAAGTGGTTCAGGGGTTAGCCCGAGACAAGCTGCCGCTGCCCATTGCTCTTCTGGTTGCAAGTCTTTTGGGAACTCTCAGAGCTTAGGAGAAAGAGAGGGGCAAAATAAAGCACTTGGGAAAAGAAGAGGAGAAAAGGAGGAGGGGGAAGAGAAAGGCTTGGGCTACTCTCAGAAAGGAGAGTGCTCCAGAGGAGATATTTTAAATGAGAGAACTTGATATTAAATGTATTATGTTGCTATTTTTAGCTACTGTAATTTCAAAAAGTATGATGATTCATTACTTTTACTCCTTTTAAAATACATTTTATGAACAATATTTTGAATAAAGATATAATTCTTTTTCTTTTTGCAGCATGATTAAAATGACATTAGTCTTGAACATCAGCCCTGAATGAATTAGACCTATTATGTATAACATTCCCAAGTACCCAAGATTAATTTGTTTCACAGACAAGGGTTTGATTTCCTTCATGCAGAGAGGGAGCTAAAAATAAATTATTGAAAATAAATACTAACATGGTGTAATAGAACTATGACTCAATGGGAAAATAACTGGATTTTGGATCTAGCTCTACCAGAAACTATTGAGTTATTAGACTGTTGAACATTTACTTGCTCCTTGATTTTCAGATTTCCATTTAGGGAAGAAGGAATAGATTAGATTAAGTAAAGCAGAAATGTTCCATACATGCTGCAACTTTTCCTTCCCATGATAATAATAGAGATTACTGTGGGATCAATAGTCTATTTTTCACTTCTTCAGAGTTGATATTTAATAATAGACATTACTGTGAGATCAATGGTCTATTTTTCACTTCTTCAGAGTTGAAAACCATTTGCCATTCTTAGATTAGATGATCTTTAATATCCTTTCAATCTGGAATATCCTATAAATCTATGATTTGTGTAATTCAGATGATATAAATAAACACAAAATGAAATGTCTTTAGTTTCTTGCAAAACCATTGACTTATTCATGAGCTGCACATCAGAATTTTATTAAAATATAATGGTAAGTAAAAATATATTTGCATAACAAAAATATATTTGCTTTATGCAGGATTATTTGATATTCACCCAAAAGATTAAACAATGTCCATTTAGTACTTTCAATTAATGGTGAACATTCTATAGATTCTCCAATCTAGATTAAAAAAAAAATCTGGTTTATGGAATTAAGAATTCAATAAACACAGCAAATTAAGTATTAGAGCCTGGATGATTAATAAACAAAGTTATATCAGTAAAAATAATTCAGCTTAAAATATACAGAAGAAAAAAGAACATAAAATCAAAAAGTTAAAAATTAAGAATCATGTGGGGCCCAGTGAAAAGGTTTAATATACATGTAATTTGAGTCTCAGTAAAGGAGTAATAGAAAGTAAGTGGTCAGAAACAATATTCAAAATTATAATGGTAAAGAATTTTTCAAAACTAATGCATTATCAATCCAGAGATTGAAGGAGCTTTCATAACTCTAAGTAGAGTAAATAAAAAGATTAATAGCGCCGAGGTACATCATAACTAGTAAAAAATATGATAAAAACAAAACAAAACAGAAATTGCCCTGGCTAATTAGCTCAATGGTATTGTCCTGATACACCAAAGTTTCAGGTTCAATCCCTAGTCAGGGCACATACAAGAATCAATCAAGGAATGCATAAATAAATGGAACAATGAGTCAATGTTTCTCTCTCTGTCTTTTTTTCCTTTTTTGTAAAATATCAATTGATAAAAATTAAAAACAAAACAAAACAACAGAGATATAAAGATATACTACCTTCAAACAATAAAACTCAGGAGTCCATACACTAGAGGAGGCCAAAGATAGAAGATGGCATTTATGTAGTGATAAAATAAAGAATATTATCTCAAATTCAATATCCAGCAAAGGCATTTTTGAAAATGAATGTGAAACAAACATCCCTCCTTCTCCTCACTGTCCCCTTAAAACCCCACAAAATCTGAGAAGGCTTGAGGCCAAGAGAGTCACAATAAAGGAGATATTAAAGGTAGTTCTTCAGACAGATGAAAACTCATCCCACCTGGAGGTGAGGTAAAAAAATTGCAAACATAAAACACATGACAGCAATAGTACAAAGAATATAGACTTGTTTTTGTAGGAAATAGCAAAAAAAAAAAAAAAAGCAAATTTACTGTCTAGGGAAGTCAGTAAAGGTTGGAGTTAAAACAAGCTAATGAATTTTGGGGTTACTTCACCCCAAAATTCTAAAGTTGAGATAGAGTGGAAAAATTCTTAGAAAATTTTTTTTTAACAAAACTTATACAAAAGAAAAAGAAAATATAAACAGCTTTCTGTCCATTAAAAATATAACTATAATTTACAACTATTCCACAGAGAAAACTCCTGGACTCAGGCTCCCTCTCCAAATTATTCTAAACATTTAAGGAAGAAATGACACTAGTATTATATAAAAATTCAGAAAGTAGACAATAAAGACAAAACACATACCACCAAAGTTTTGAAAGCTAAAGAACCTTAGATTATAGAAACAAAGATAATTTAGTGAAGAGAAATTACAGACTTAACTATCTCAAAAAAAATCTAGATTACAAATATAATCCATTTTTTTTTTTTTTTTTTTTTTTTTTTAAAGAGACAGAGAGTGAGTCAGAGAGAGGGATAGACAGGGACAGACAGGCAGAAATGGAGAGAGATGAGAAGCATCAATCATTAGTTTTTCATTGCATGTTGCAACACCTTAGTTGTTCATTGATTGCTTTCTCATATGTGCCTTGACCGCGGGCCTTCAGCAGACTGAGTAACCCCTTGCTGGAGCCAGTGACCTTGGATTCAAGCTGGTGGGCTTTTGCTCAAACCAGATGAGCCCGCGCTCAATTTGGCGACCTCGGTGTCTCGAACCTGGGTCCTCTGCATCCCAGTCTGATGCTCTATCCACTGTGTCACCACCTGGTCAGGCCATAATCCACTTTTTCACAAAGAAAATTCCTTGACAATAAGGCTTTATCTGCAAATTATTCCAAACATTTAAAAAAATAAATCAGCCCTGGCTGGTTGGCTCAGTGGTAGAGCGTTGGCCTGGCGTGCAGAAGTCCAGGGTTCGATTCCTGGCCAGGGCACACAGGAGAAGCGCCCATCTGCTTCTCCACCCCTCCTCCTCTCCTTCCTCTCTGTCTCTCTCTTCCCCTCCCGCAGCCAAGACTCCATTGGAGCAAAGATGGGACGGGCACTGGGAATGGCTCTGTGGCCTCTGCCTCAGACGCTAGAGTGACTCTGGTCGCAGCATAGCGACGCCCAGGATGGGCAGAGCATCGCCCCCTGGTGGGCAGAGCGTCGCCCCTGGTGGACGTGCCGGGTGGATCACGGTCGGGCGCGTGCGGGAGTCTGTCTGACTGTCTCTCCCCGTTTCCAGCTTCAGAAAAATACAAAAAAATATAAATAAATAAATAAATAAATCATATGTTTATTTCAATGGATGCAAAAAAGCATTTGATACAAATATTTTAAATTATTTTTATTTATTTATTCATTTTAGAGAAGAGAGAGAGAGATAAAGAAAGAAAAAGAGAGAGAAGGGGCAGGGAGGAGCAGAAAGCATCAACTCCCATATGTGCCTTGACCAGGCAAGTCCAGCATTTTGAAACAGCGACCTCAGCGTTCCAGGTCGACACTTGATCCACTGTGACACCACAGGTCAGGCACGCATTTGATACAAATTTGAAAGCCATTCATGCTAAAATCTTTTAGCACACTAGAAATAAAATGGAGCTTTGTTCATCTGTGAAGTTAATTTAAAATTTAGAGCAGGCCCTGGCCGGTTGGCTCAGTGGTAGAATGTTGGCCTGGTGTGCAGAAGTCCCGGGTTTGATTCCCGGCCAGGGCACACAGGAGAAGCGCCCATCTGCTTCTCCACCCATCCCCCTCTCCTTCCTCTCTGTCTCTCTCTTCCCCTCCTGCAACCAAGGCTCAATTGGAGCAAAGATGGCCTGGGCGCTGGGGATGGCTCCATGGCCTCTGCCTCAGGCGCTAGAATAGCTCTGGTCACGACAGAGCAACGCCCTGGATGGGCAGAGCATCGCGCCCTGGTGAGCGTTCCGGGTGGATTCTGGTGGGGCATATGTGGGAGTCTGTCTGACTGTCTCCCCATTTCCAGCTTCGGAAAAGTACAAAAAAAAAATTTAGAGCAACCATGATATATAATAGTAAAATATTAAAACGCTCTTTCCCAGAGACCAAAAATTAGACAGATGCCTGCTCTCATTACATTTATTCAGTATTTTAATGGAAAGCTTCCTGGCTAGTACAACAAAGCTAGGGGGGGAAAAGAATTTCATAAAGATTTTGAAGGAAGTATAATATTTGTCATAATTCATAAACAACATGATTATCTACCTAGAAAAAAATATAATATGTTATCTGAATTTAACAATGTGACCTGATACAAGTTCATATAGAGCAATTGCCACTTGGGGGCAAGTTTTCAGTATTTTGATTCCTAACATCATCAGTCATTCAGTATGGTCTGTCTTCTGCTCTTGCCCCATGTTGAGGTCGGGAGACATAACCTCCCTATGTGTTTATTTCCATAGGTAGTTCTCTGAAAAGGAGGTCAGCTGTGAGCCACTAACAGCCAACACTCAGTGTCTCAGTGGCTCCTGTCTGGGTGCACTGGCCTAATAAATAGACCATGGAAGACAGGTGAACAGGGGCCTCCACATCTGAGTTTCTGCTAGTTGTCTCCTGCTATGGGCTGAATGTGTGTGTCCTCTCATGCAAATTTATACATTGACAACCTAATGCTCAAGTTGATGGTATTAGGAGGAGGCTCTTTTAAGAGATGATTAGGTCATGAGAGTAGACCCTCCATGACTGGGATTAATGCCCTTATAAAAGAGACCCCTACATTTGTCACTTGCCCCTTCCACTATGTGAGGATATATGAGAATACTGTGATGCAGAAGAGGGACTTCACCCAACTATATTGGCACCCTGGTCTTGAACTGCCAGCCTCCAGACATATAAGAAATAAATAGTGTATAAGCTACAACCTAGTCTTCGGTATTCTGTTATATTGTACCCTAAATGGACTAAGACACTTCTCTACCAAAACTGAGTACTAATATTCCTCCGAACATAATTTATTATATATGGATCAATATGTAACTTTAAATTACATGTAATCCTTTGTAATACACAAGTAAATATAACTTTTATAAAGAAAGAAAGGAATAAGTGTAGTGTGAAAAGTAGAGAAAACAGTACTAGATACAAAAACAAGTTATTGAAAATATGATGTCAAAAAATTATTATAATGAAAGATTGAAAAATGGAGAATTGAAAAAAAAAAAAAATAACCACCATCAGATAAAATTCTATGTAGTCCTTTCAGTTTAAGTTGGCGTCTAACCAGCGGAATATATTTTGCCAATTGAAACTAAAAACTTTTGAAACTAAGACACACAATCATGAAAACAGCATCAAAGACATTTTTCACTACTTATGGATTTAAAGATATGGATTGAAAATCACCACCAGTGACAGAAGCTGAAACAGAATTTTGTCCCACAGGGAAATAAAACTTGGGGAAAGAAACGAGAAGTCATCCTCACATGGCATTTCTCTGCTTCATAGACCAGGATCTGTCCTAAGAACTCTGATAGCCATGCTTCTCCCCCCTTAATCCAGCAATATGCTCATGCATTTGAACATTCTGTTTCTTGTCATAAAGAAACATTTTAATGGGGAGATGCTAGCACTGCTATTCAGGAGTTTGAAGTCAGACTAGTAACGATTTGTGACATAAATGCCACAGAAGTGGCACTCTCTTGAAATCTCAGTTTTTCATTCAGGCTTTTTGGCAAGAGGAAACTATGTATTACCTTACTTTACTGAGGAATAAATTTCAGTTTTCTTAATTCCAGTCAGACAGCAGATGACCCTTCACTCAATTCTGTAGCCATATTTGAAAAATTATTGTTAGATACACATTTTTTAGCTAAAGACTATATATGTAGATCTGTAGCCTTCTAGCTTAGGTCCTAAGAGGAAGATCTGGACTTGTAACCAGAAACCAGAGATAGAAACCAAGGGAAATGCTGTTTATAGCAAAGTACTAGAAATGAATGGGTGCCTTTTCATTCAAGGATGTGTAAACAGAAATACAAAACAAAAAGCCTGACCATTAAAGGACTCTATACTTAAGAACAGGAAAAAAAAAAGAATAGAGAACTTTGAGAAACAGAACATGCTTTTAGAAAGGAATTATAAATGTAAGAAACATATAAATCTAAGAAAAATTTGCCTTGGTTTTGTAATATAATTTTTAAAAATTAAGGGTTTTATAAAATTAAAACTTTGATAAAACAAGACTATGATGAACAAAAGGAGCTTGTTGAGAAGAGGGTAGAGATGAAAAGGCGGGCATTGTAGATATGAGATTATTGAAGACTGCTAAGTATTCAGAGACACACAAAAGAAATCCAAAACATGAGATTTAAAAAAAAATATTAAAAACACTAATTCCAAAATAAATTTTAAAGAAAACTGATTTGATGATTTGTAAGATAACGTGCAGTAACGCTTAGAACACAGAAGAACTCTGTGACACAGTTGGGAAAATGGGGGGAAAGGTGGATCACTGTTAAAAACAGGAAAGAAAACACATTATTTATGAAAATATTGCTTAATAAACTCATTTTTTAAAATTAACTTTATTGGGGTGACATTGGTTATAAGATTATATAGGTGTCAAGCATATAGTTCTATTATCTGTATATTGCATTGTGTGTCCACCACCCAAAATCAGATCTTCTTCCATCGCCATATATTTGATCTCTTTTACCCTTTACTACCCGATTAACCCCATTCTCCCTAGTAACCACCATACTGTTATCTGTGTCTATAAGTTTTTGTTTGTTTGTTTTTCTTGTTTGTTCATTTGTTGCTTTGTTTTAATTCTCACCTATAAGTGAAATCATGTGGTTCTTAACTTTTTCTCTGTGACTTATATTGTTTAGCATGATATCCTCACGGTCCATCCATGTTGTCACAAATGGCAGTATTTCCTCTTTTCTTATGGCTGAGTAGCACTGTAGAGCAGGGGTCCCCAAACTTTTTACACAGGGGGCCAGTTCACTGTCCCTCAGACCATTGGAGGGCCGGACTATAAAAAAAAACTATGAACAAATCCCTATGCACACTGCACATATCTTATTTTAAAGTAAAAAAACAAAACAGGAACAAATATAACATTTTAAATAAAGAACAAGTAAATTTAAATCAACAAACTGACCAGTATTTCAATGGGAACTATGCTCCTTTCACTGACCACCAATGAAAGAAGTGCCCCTTCTGGAAGTGCGGCCGGGGCCGGATAAATGGCCTCAGGGGGCCTATGTGGCCTGCGGGTCGTAGTTTGGGGACCCCTGCTGTAGAGTATATATGTACCACATCTTTGGTTGTTTCCATGCCTTGGCCAACTGCAATGAAAATAGGGGTGCGTATGTCTTTGTGAATATATAATAGACTCAAATACAGTTACTGGTACTGTGACTCAATATGTTTATCTATTCAACAAATATTTAGCACTTACAGTATATGAGGCACTACTGTAGATGAACTGCATATATCAGTGAATCAAAGATTTAGATTCCTTACCCATTTAGAGTGAGGAGACAGAAAAATAACACAATAAATAGTTGAAGCATGTAGTTAGTAGCACTTTGAGGGTGGAAGAAATCAGTGGTTAAGGATGGACTCTGTTGAGAAAGGGAGATATGAGGGAGGACTGCAGGTGCTATAGTAGACTCCAGAAGCCTGCTGAGAGGAGGGTAATTCACAGGGAAGAACTAGCCAGAACAAAGGATCTAAGAGGTGACAACAAGCCTGTTGTATAAAAAGCATAGCCAGGAGGCCACCAGTGCTTGCAGGGGAATAAACAAGAATGAAAGTGGTGAAGGGGGAGTCAGATTTAATAGTGGGCTTATGGAGATCTGCTAGGACTTTAAACATTGTTTCTCAAGAGATATTTAATAAGATGAAACCAGAACTTTTAAAACTTTTATATCCATTTCCCTTATAATTATATTTTATAGAATTTACCCTAAAGACATAATCAGGTATTTATGTGCAAGAAAAACATAACTTCATTGGATTTATTGTAACAAACAATTGAAAGCAACACATTGTTCTTTTAGTGGGATGATTAAATAAAGTATGAATACTCTGCATGTTCAATGCATACTCACACTTTAATCATTATACTACTAAATATTTTTTTAAATTTAATAATATGAGCCTATTATTATTAATATCAGGCGACCAGGTGGTGGCAGAGTGGATAGAGCATCAGACTGGGTTATGGAGGACCCAGGTTCGAGACCCCAAGATTGCCAGCTTGAGCGCAGATTCATCTGGTTTGAGCAAGGCTCACCAGCTTGAGCCTAAGGTCGCTGGCTCAAGCAAGGAGTCACTCAGTCTGCTGTAGCCCCCCGGTCAAGACACATATGAGAAATCATTCAATGAACAACTAAAGAACTGCAATGAAGAATTGATGTTTCTCATCTCTCTCCTTTCCTGTCTGTCTGTCCCTCTCTCTGACTCTCTCTGTCTCTGCCACACACAAAAAAAATTATAATAAATAAATAAATAAATAAAATTTAATAATATGAAAAATGCCTATGTAATAAATGATAAATAAAGTGAAGACAAATATGAATAAATATGCATTTTGCTAACACATTTCAATTGATATAAATGCATGAATTAATACAGAAGGAGAAGTAGAGGAGAATGCCAACATGGTAGGAGACTATGTCTCTGGGTGCTAATAGTATAGAATTAAAGACAAGTTTTTCTTTCTTAGACATATTATTTGATGTATCATTTTTGTAAATTTGCAGGCATATTTGAAAGCAATAATAAACCTTATTTTCAAAATAAGAAATTTATTGTGAAGCAAATTACTCTTTTAAAAATCTGTGTTTGAGAGGTCAAACATTATATATATTTATATTCAGTGAGAGAGAAAGAGACAGCAACAGACAGACTTGAAGGGGAAGAAATGAGAAGCATCAATTCTTTGTTGTAGCACCTTAATTGTTCACTGATTGCTTTCTCATATGTGCCTTGACTGGGGGCTACAGCAGACTGAGTGACCCTTTGCTCAAGCCAATGACCTTGGGCTTCAAGCCAGTGACCTTTGGACTCAAGCCAGTGACCATGGGGTCATGTCTATGATCCTATGCTCAAGTCACGCTCAAGCTGGTGAACCCATGCTCAAGCCGGATGAGTCTATGCTCAAGCCAGCATCCTCAGAGTTTCGAACCTGAGTCCTCAGCATCCCAGGCCAACACTCTATCCACTGTGCCAATGCCTGGTCAGGCTAAAATAAATCATTTTAATGATGGTGATAGCAAACTGAGTTCTTAATATGACCTAAATGCTTTGCCTTAATTAAGGCAATCCAATTTCTAATATGCTGGATTTCAAATTAACTTTGTGGACTAGAAAAAATTGTAGGAATGAACTTTGCTTAATCTATTGGTTCAAAAGATGCAAAACACAAAGTGAAGAGGCCTTGAGAGCATTGTGAAAGCCAAATTTTTCTTTTATTCATGGGATTTCAGCTTATAAGTGTCTGTGATTATTAACAAAATAAAACAAAAACATTGTCCATTTCTGAACATTTTTAATTTCAGAGTTGTGTTGTATGAAACATTGACAAATGTAACTTTTCATCTTTGCCATGGCTAAAGTAGACATTATTCATAATTTACATCTCATAAAACAGAGTCTTTGGGTGGTTACATTGCCTTAAACATCTTAGCAAATGTCAGAAGCACGACACAATCCAAGAACTATCCAATGCTCAATCTCATTATCTTAACTAATAGTGTGAACTCTCAGAGGTACAATTTTAACCCGTAAATTACTAGATTTTAATTAGCATACTGAGTAATTTGTTCACTGCATTTATCTATTTCATTAAATTCTCAATCTATTTAGAAATGTTTAATGACAACATTATATAAATACATTTAGAATTTCCTAGAAAGCTACAATCCAAAGAGTGTTTGGATATCTTGTATAATCTTATAACTTAATATCAATATCCCAATTTAATGTGTATTTGTTATGTCAGGCTTTTTCCTTTGCTCTAAGTCAGTGATGGGCTATCTTTTGAGCTTGCTGTGTCAAAATTCGCCAAAAAACCAAGCATTAGTTGGGTGGTATGTCACTTCAAGAAAAAAACCATAATTTTGTAATATTTATAGTTTAAATAACAAAAATGTATAATTGTAATATATAACTGTATTTAATAAACCAAAAACTAATTATTTAACTTACCTGTTTAGTGACTTCTTTGTTCATTTGTCAGTCAGTTTCTTTTGTTGGTCTTGATATTATTTAACTTGTGAAAGGTGTCGTGAACTAAGATAAGTGAGGGGGAGGGAGAATTCTTAAACTAACCTGCCTATTAGTGACTTTTTTGTTGCTGAATTTCATTGGCTAAGTCTTCAATTGAAGGTTGGTATTTTGTACACTTCAAGCTCAAGCAAGCGCTACTAACTTCATCTGTCAATCTGTTTCTTTTGTTGGTTTTGATATTATTTAACACTGAGAATAAAGTCTCACAAAAGTACATAGAGGGGAAAATTGTGAGTAAAGCCATTGCTATATTTTTCAGGGTGCTAAAAGTGTCTGGTAATCGGTTCCAGGCACTCCAAATGTCCTGTTCGTAGTGGCACTCCTCTTGATTCTCCAAGCGGCACTTCTCCAGATTCTCAAGCTTTGACCTCAAGTCGACAAACACCTGAGCCCAGACACTGTCTTGAAATTCTGCAAGTTGCATCTTATGTAAATTAAGATGGCTGCCACTATTTCTAATGGCGGGAAACAGCACCCATTGCACAGGCCTTCGCCTCTCCCAGCCTCCCCCTCCTTTTCTCAGTAATGATGGTCAATTAGAAATCCAGCCCTGGCCGGTTGGGTCAGTGGTAGAGCGTCAGCCTGGCGTGCGGGGGATCCGGGTTCGATTCTCGGCCAGGGCACACAGGAGAAGCGCCCATTTGCTTCTCCACCCCCACCCCCTCCTTCCTCTCTGTCTCTTTCTTCCCCTCCTGCAGCCAAGGCTCCATTGGAGCAAAGATGGCCCGGGCGCTGGGGATGGCTCCTTGGCCACTGCCCCAGGCGCTAGAGTGGCTCTGGTCGCTGCAGAGCGACTCCCCGGAGGGGCAGAGCATCACCCCCTGGTGGGTGTGCCGGGTGGATCCCGGTCGGGCGCATGCGGGAGTCTGTCTGACTGTCTCTCCCCGTTTCCAGCTTCAGAAAAATACAAAAAAAAAAAAAAAAAAAAGAAATCCACAACACCCCAGAACAGTAGATTGGATGATGGTTGCTGTGGTTATATGGTTGCTGGTAATGGCGATCACAGGGCCCCCAGAAATGCATCCCCCAGGTATTCCACTGCTCCCTACTCCGCCAACTGGAGGTGAGGTCAAAGATCCCCTAACAGCCTAACTGGAATTCCCAGAACTAGATGCTCTGTGCCAGAATTCTGTTGTTTTGGCCTACAGACCTCCAGCACAGTGTGTCTACACTACAGCAAATGTTTTATCCTTGGCTACTGCACCTGGCTGTGCAGGAGCTGAGGATGACACGTCCTTCTCAACATGCGGCCCCATACTTCTCTGGTATGTGGCGGCATGTGGCCGCTTGTCATCAAAAATGGCTACGTGTGTCAGTGCTGACACATGTGTCATAGGTTTGCCATCACAGCTCTAAGATATGCTATCACTGGGAAACATCACTATTGACAGTATCCTGAATACTTCCTACTTGAATAGAATTGTTTCCATAACATTTTCAAAGATCATTCTATAGTTTCAAAGTATCCTTCTGAGTTTTAGCAAATTCAATGTGAGCTGAGATTCAGGTAAACACCTTTAGAAGGAGCAGCAATATACTTAGAAGCAGACTTAGGTTAGTAACTAAATAAAATGTTTCATGCCTGACCTGTGGTGGCGCAGTGGATAAAGCGTCAACCTGGAAACACTGAGGTTGCCGGTTCAAAACCCTGGCTTGCCTGGTCAAGGCACATATGGGAGTTGATGCTTCCTGCTCCTCCCCCTTCTCTCTCTCTCTCTCTCTCTCTCTATCTCTCTCTTTCTCTCTCTCCCCCCTAAAATGAATAAATAAATAAATAAAAATTTAAAAAAAAAAAAATGTTTCAAATGCCCATGTGAGTAGATAAGTCAACATCTGGACACACATACACATACACACACTTTCTCCTACTCATTCCTTTAGTAGCATGTATTTATTACACCTATAACATTTTGGGCCATGTTTTTAGAAGCTAATGAATTATACAGTAATGAGTAAGATAGATAACATTGTTCAGCATCAGATTTCAGGGAGGAAACATAACAGAAGTGGTTAAGGGAATGGTTGGAATGGAAAAGAATAGAGATTGCACAATTGCAAATAAAGCTACAGCCAAAGTAATTGTTTTGAAACTTAATTTAACTTCATTAATTTAAGTGACATAAGTTTACTGTAAGGCTGGCTAAGGCCTGGGAAATATGCATTGTGCTATTTTGTAAAATTTTGGAGTTGAACAGTAAACATGACCTATGCTTAACCTCCCATTCATATACAAAATTGCTATCTTTAACTCCCCCCCCCCCCCCATTGATCCCAGTTCTGCCTACTAGAGCAAATAAGAATAAGAAATTATGACACAAGGGAGGAATTTTCCAGCCCTGGACAGGTAGTTCATTATATTAAAGCAGCATCGTATATTGTCCCCATACACCAAGGCTGCAGGTTCGATTGCCAGTAAAGGCACATACTAGAATCGACCAATAAATGCATAAATAAGTGGCACAATGAATCTCTCTCTCTCTCTCTCTCTCTCTCTCTGTCTCTCTCTTCTCCTCTTTCTAAAATCAACAAATAAAATAATTTTAAAAATAAATAAATAAAAAGAAAGTAATTTTCATCACTACAGTACCCTGCAAAACATAGCATCTTTTCCATTTTACAAATATAAAGTTTATTGTTAAAGAGCTAAATTGCCAACCTAACACAGACAGTTACTAAGTGTAAAGGATCTGGGTTAAAACATGTCCATCTTGAAGCCCGGTCTTCTGAATACTGTGTACTCCCTGTCTCATCCAATCCTTTTACCTCAACAAGCTCAGTGTTTAGATTATATGAGTACAATGCAAAGATTGTACAACCTGTAGATGACTTGATAGGTAAAACAGTGTCTCCACAGCCTCTGCCTTCAAGGTGTTTGTATTACACCATGAGCAGCACTTACTCCATTAGATTGACTGATCCATTAAAACAATTTTTAAAAGAAATGCTAAAAAAGTAGAGGTAAGGACAAAATTAATGCCAAATGGAAAAAAATTAAAGATGATTTTACAAAGATTATTTGAGATGGGCACTGAAGATAAATAGATCATTGACAGATAAGCAGGAAAAGGCTATATCCCCTCTGGCCTCACCATGATGGTAAAGAGCTTACTTTTAACCACCCAAGAGCTTTCTGTTACACCAAATTAAATCTTCCCAATCTCATGGTAAGCCAAATATGACAAAAAATAATAATTGGTGTCTTTCAGGAGCAACTTTTCACCAATGACAAATGGGTGTTGGTATACAAATATGCTTGTTCTTTTATTCCTCAGCAGATTAACTTTGAGGTTCAAGTTCCACAGGGACTCCGAGTTTCCAACAGATTAAGCTCCAGTAACCCACAGGGCTAACATAATTTAGAGCACCCTTTATTGTTCCTTTTGCTTTCCCTGTTTCCTTCCCTTCTTATTGGTGTTTGCTGGGATTTCTACCATACAAGTGGCTTGCATTTGAATCTGATTCTGGATTTGCTTCTAGCACACCCTAAAATTCCTCCTCCACCAATCTAAGCCTGAACACCACAGTAGGTAGTTACAAGGTGGCAATGTGAGTGTCAAGGTCATCTAGTGAATTCACAAAGGCTAATTCAGGCAACCAAAAGAGTAATTGTGGGGGAATTCACCTGAAAATCAACTGTGAATCTCAACCTTGCCCAAGTGGGGCTGGAAATGCTCCCAAGGTTGATAGGCTTTCCTTGTCTTTGACCTTCCAAACATCACATTAATGCCTTTATTGACACCTTCTCCAAAGTCTCTGCAAACAGGGGTGGTGATTTTGAGTTGATTTCAGGAAATGCAGCATAATTTTAACCTAAACATAATTTCACCATTTCTCTGTACACATGCTCTCTACTTGCCACTGTTTTCTGTTTTTATGGACACAAAGCATGGTGAGATGTCTCACCTCTTCTCTTTCTCTCTGTCAATGAAAATACTTCCCAGTAATCAAAGTCAATCCCTGACAGATGTTGGATGGCTGGAAGAGATTTAGATAAAGATCAGCAATTTCTATTGAGAATGAACAGAAGAAAGTGCTAAATTTAAGGAAAAAATTAATGACAAAAGTAAGAAAAAGCTACCAAGAATTAGGACATTTATTCATTTATACGACTGACTACTGATTTTCCAAATTATTTTTTAAAACTTCCATTAAGGAATTAGCTTTCCTGACAAGATTAGGAGCACTTTGCATGTCCAGTCTTTCTGACTCCTGGGGAGAGGAACCATATCCAAAATGCGCCCTGTGGCCTTCATCAGGAAATGGCAGCAAGCAGTGCGACTAGAGAAATCATCACCTTGGTTTGGGAGCTGCCCCTTGGTTCCATGCCCTTCCTTGATGACTTGCAAACAAAGCCAACCACATGGTCTTTCAATGAGCAAGAATAAAGTAGCCCTTTTACAACACAGTTAAATAAGGGCACAATTTATGTTGTTGCATTTGGTAACCACACAGATGAGAGTGTCCTGTTTGTGCTGTCTCATATGATCTTTAAAAATAAAGCCTTACAACACAGGGCAGAGAAAGATATTGCAAGCCAAGGCAAGGAAGTATCTCATTAGTACAATGATCACAGTGTGATAAGAAAGAAGCACACCCTCTGTCCTAATGGTCATTGCTCTCTACAAGAGGACTTTCCCAGAGCCTTGCTCCATATGTACTCTTCCTCCTTCTCTATTCAGAACAGATTCTGTTTAATGCACTTCTGCCTTATATGTGAGTCTGGGCAGTCCAGCTTATAAAAACAATACATATAAACAAATTATGGGCAATTAAATCTTGGTCACAGGGACTGAAAGTAATATATAAATGAATTTAATGGGGTTGTTCTAGTTATAGCAGGAGAATGACAGGTACGAGGTCAACCCAGAGTGGCTTCATCAGTGACTGTTCTAAGTGAGAGAGAATTGAAGTGTATGAATGAAGTATTAGCTGAGGCTGTTTCATTTAATACTCAATAAGGATGAGATCAAGTCGGACTGTTATCATAAAGTTTTTTAGTCTTTATTTCTGGAGAATTTCTAAGCACTCCTGAGTTTAATTGAATTATGGAAAGAATACCTGTTGAGAAAGCAAGTCTGAGGATACAGTTCAGAATAATCACTTGATGTCCTTGATTAAAAATAGACACCAGAGTAAATGCACATAGACCATTTAGGAAGAGAAAGAAGCAAGAACAAGAACAAAATAGAATGGTTTTTCATCCATACTGGATTTTTAGAATTGAAAATGCTGTGATAAACTAATATATATATATATTAGTTTATCACAGCATTTTCAATTATATATATATTTAAATATATAAATATATAAATATAAATAAATATAAATATATATATAAATATAAATATATAAATATATATAAATATAAATATATAAATATATATAAATATAAATATATATATAAATATATAAATATATATATATATAAATATTTAAATATATATATATTTAAATGTTTGGATTCTTTTTTCTTTAATTCCTTAGTCCTTTATGAGGATAGTGTCTGATGTAATCAGTGTCATCTTTGCTTCAACAATCTCTTTGGATTGCTTTAAGATACACTTGAGATTCATTTTTATAACCAGAACTTCAATAACATGGAAGAGAGATCTTCTATCATAAATTCTTGTCTTTTTAAAGATACAACATAGTTTCTTTTTGCCAAAATGTCTTCCCTCAAATTGGATTACTGGAAATTTCCCAAACATTTGTGATGTTTCTTATATTTATACATGTCTGAAATGCTTTAATTCTCATCAGAGCTTAAGGGACCAGGAGGAAATACTCTGAGGTCAGACTCCTGTGCTTTAAATCCCAGTCCCATTCTTTCCTGATTGTATGATATTTAGCAAATTGCCTAACTTTCTAAATTTTAATGTCCTCATCTATAAACTTGGCATATTACTAAGAGCTACTAGTAGAGCTGTTGAAAGATTAAATGAGAAAACCCATGTAGGGGATTTAGCTAAATGCTTAGCTATAGCCTAGAAAGAATGATGACAAATCCTATTATAATTATTATTATTACTCATATAAAAATTATGTCCAGGCTCTTTAAGAAAGACAAACCACTTCAAAATCTTGGTTGCAGGCTTTATGGTATCTTGAAGAATAATGAATACCAAGTTTGGAATCTAAAGTCAAAAGTATATCAAAGTGTCAAACACTTTCTGAGCTCACCCAAAGATTCAATGTGAAAAAATTCTAGTAACATATAAAGGGCACGCTGGTGCTTCACCTTGGTGATTTTGCTGAGGCTAGTCATTCTTATCCCCACCCATGGACAGAACTAAAGTCAATGACAATAGTATTATTTTGTTATTATTGTTTCCTGAAATATTATTATTGTTTCATGAAAAAGGTGATTTTAATTTCAGAATTTCAAAAGCAAAAGAACACTTCATTTCTACTTTGAGCTTGTGTAAGAGGACTCTTGCCATTAAAAGTGTTATCTTTCTCTAATAACTATGGCAGCTTATGTCCTGTGATAACTATTTGCCAGCTAGCTACTGGCACTACTTATTAGCTATGTGACTACAGACAACTTATCTAGCTTCTTTGATTCTGCGTTCTCATCTACAAAATATATAAAATGATCTTAATCATTCCTCTTAATCTAGTACTTATGGTCATTTATAATTTAATATAATAGAAATTATGTATTATAAATTATCATACTACGCACACCATTTGTAGGCAGTATATAGTATAATTAGGTAGTTAATGATGCTAGCTCCCCCACCCAGGATTAAATAGAAATACGAATATATACATCAAGATAGCAACATCATAATTTGTACATCACATTATTTATATCAAGATACCTTTTATTTCTATATCCTCTTCCCCCAAATCAACACAGAAGCTTTATCATGAATAAAATGTTTAAATAAAAATGTGTACTTAGGAAATACATATTGTATGCAAGGCAGCATGCAAAATTTTATTAAGGATGCAAGAAATCATAGTCATTGTTCTCGTTCTCAAAAACTTAAACCCTGAAATTAAAAAGATGAGTCTTATATATTTGAAGAATTATGTGAAAATATGGCAATAATAAAGTAATGCTATAGTGCACAGTAACATTATTTGCCTAATAAGTGTTATTATCAACAAATGCAAAGTTTTCACCCGGGAAGGTCTCTTTCTCCCTGTAGGAACCTACAATGTTAATCATGGTTTAACCCTTTGGGTTTAATTCTCAGGATAAAGCCTATATATTTCTGTTCAAGATGGCCTACAAACTCTTCAAGATCCGCCTCTCTTCTCCAACTTCACCCTTCTCCTATCATCGGTCCCCTATGCTCTAGCTGCACGTCACTTGCTTGGTAGTACTTTAAATACCACAAACTTTTATCAAAACCCAGTCTTCTAGACTGACCTATGGTGCCACAGTGGATAAAGCATTGACCTGGAACGCTGAGGTCAACAGTTCAAAACCTTGGGATTGCCTGGTCAAGGCACATATGGGAGTTGATACTTCTGCTCCTGCCCTCCTTCTCTTTTCTCTTTCCCTTCTCTAAAAAAAAAGAAAGAAAGGAAAAAGAAAAACAACACCTGGTCTTCTATGATATTTTCTTCTCCTTGGAATGTTTTCTCCTCCCTCACCTGCCCAGTGCTTGTTCATCTTTCTAGACCCAGCTCAGACACCACCTTCTCCAAGGGGGAATTTGTGGTCTCAGCCTTGCACACCAGTCCCATCCTGTGTGTGCCTCATTCACCATAGCATTTTACTACAGCCTGCTTTCCACCTGCCTCTGTTTACCACTGGGACATGAACATGAGAGCAGAGAGCCTGGTCCTCTCTGAATCTGCATACAAAGTACTGTTCTTGGCACATAGAAGCGTGTGATAAGTGGACATTAGTGTTTAATTGCTTGTTTCTTAGAAGAAGTGGTGTTTTGGCTGGGCTTTGTATGTTTAAAAGGAATGGCTTATGCCTCCTAACTCATAGGATGAGAAGACTCTGATTTTAAGGAGGATCCTATGGAGAAGAATTACAATCATAAGACCATAGCAATTTCAATTGCTTTGGCTGCAAAGTATATATGGTCTATATCCTACTCCAATGAAGTCAGTAGGTACACATGCATATTTTAAACTATACAGATAGCATCTTGCCCAGGTAGTACTAACATTCAATTAAAAATTTTTTTCAGGATAATTTATTGTTATAGTTTGGTAACAACTCTTCTGTATAAATAATGATACTAGACCTAGATCTCTAATTACTGGAACTAAGTATTTAATATGTTTACATGATCAGAATGCACATAGAACAGGATTCTCTGGGCAATTATATTTCTTAATTCATAATTCCTTTTCTTTTTTTCTACTTTATCATAAATCAATTTCCTTTAATATCGACGAGGATGTTATATAATCACATATTTGTCTATTATGTAGAATATCATTGTAAAATGGGGAAATGATAATAATTTAGAGCTGGAAAGTAACATTGAAATCTTTTTATAAATTCTTTATCAAGTTAATTTCCTGTTTTATGAAGAAGAATAAACCTTGCCATCTAAAATAAATAAGTCTTGTGTCCTTCACATATACCCATATTCATGAATAACAGTGTAACTCCTTCTGAATCTAAGAGTTGTATAATCATTCTTCAAGAGGTCTGCACAGTCAGCATTGAGTGCAGAGAACATGACAGGAACAGACACGGAGAAGCAGCTGTGGATGGTAACTATATCCTGTGGTGCCCTTTTAGTGCTGTGATTCAAATTTGTGACATCAAAATTACAAACTGCTAAAAGTCATGGATCCTTAGGGAGGCTTTTGAATGGCCAAACTAGGGAGTAAATTTACAAATGTCAATCCAGTGAAGATACATAACCCTTATCTTGGCATTTAAAGGCTTTCCAGTGCCTTGGGGTCTTGACTCGTTTTGTGGAGGTGCGGTAAGTCAAGCTAAATGTGTATATTTGGAGTGAAAGTCATAAATTGGTAAGGAAGAAGTTAGGGATCCAAAAGCAAGGTGTTTTTTTTTTTTAAAGAAAACCTATTATACTAGCTTCTTTTCTTGATTATTATCTTTCTGTCCTAAAAACAAAGTACAACCAATTTTTAAAAAATATCTTAATATTTCCACTTCTTAGCATTCTTACAGGGTTCCCTCGAGTAAGGTGTTCAGGACTAAGACCAGTCCGGCAAAGAGAATCCTATTCATCTAAACATGTAGCTCTCTACATATTAAGAAAGTATACGAACTCAAAAAAAAAAATACATTTGCAAGACCTTAAAATTTAGACAATTGCAACAGCATCACAAGTGTTTTTATCATTGGCTTCCTCTAAACCAGGGGTCCCCAAACTACGGCCAGCGGGCCGCATGCGGCCCCCTGAGGCTATTTATCTGGCCCCTGCCGCACTTCCGTAAGGGGCACCTCTTTTATTGGTGGTCAGTGAGAGGAGCACAGGATGCGCATGCTCCTGGAGTACTGTATGTGGCGATGCCGCAAAGTGTGGCGTCGCTCATGTACAGTACTACTTTCGTTTTGTTTTTTTTTTACTTTAAAATAAGATATGTGCAGTGTGCATAGGGATTTGTTCATAGTTTTTTTTATAGTCCAGCCCTCCAACGGTCTGAGGGACAGTGAACTGGCCCCCTGTGTAAAAAGTTTGGGGACACTCTTCTTTATCCCGCAGGCATTGAGGATTTGGAAATGCATATTCGATCATTTCTCACTGTTATTAAAAATAATAGAAGATCTGTTCTTTGGTCTTTTTTAGGATAAAGACAGGAACATCTTAGGATCTGCTCTGTGGGATGGCCCCTGTTATCTTTCCAGTTTAATCTCCCATGAAGCAATCCCAGCCTCTAAATAGTGGCCTCCATAGCATCCTTCCTTGAATATCTCCAATTCCCCTGCTACGTTGGCCCTGGGGCTTTTGTTCCGCCCTACCTGGTCTCTCTTCTCTATCCCCTCTCTCTCCTCTCCTTTTTTTCCCATCTCACTCACTCTCGGTTTCCTCAAGGCAAACATTCCCTGCTCTTCCTGACTAGGTCAAAACCCTGTTAGAACTTCTCTCCTAATCATATATTTTGTCTTCATGGCACTGACCACAATTGCAAGCTTATTTTATTTGTGTCATCATTGATATTTCTATGCTCCACACAGGACAGTAAGCTGTATCATGAGGAAAACTATTTCCTTTACTGATCTATCCCCAGCAGCCGGCAGTGTGTCAGAGACAAAGAAAGTGTTGAATACATGTTGGCAGGCTGTTATAAAGTTGTGTAGAAACAAACAATGTTAAATATTATATAATTTAGCCATGGCTAAAAATAGATAACTGAATATGAGGTCATAAGGCTAAACCGGAAGTAATGAAGAGAATTGAAAGACTGGAAGTCTTTTTCACACAGGTGGTTTGAGCTCTTACTTAATTGATAAAAATATTAATAGGTAAGGAGAGGTTTCAAAATGCTTAGGTGCCAGAAATCATAAAATAATTTAATTTTGTCACCTTATAATGAATAGACTTTTGTCTAAGGTCCTGTTGGATATATGGCCTTAAGGAAACTGTTTAGTAGATTTAGTGTGCTATAACTAAGTATCATCAACTACTCATTAAATATTTACTTTTCATAGTTCTAGAGGCTGGAAGTTTAAGATCAAGGTACCAGTAGGGCAGGTGTCTGGTGAGAGCATTTTTCTGGTTTGCCTGTGTTTTTACCGTATCCTTATGTGGTGGAGAGAAAGAGAGAGAGAGAGAGAGAGGAACAATCATTCTCAAATGTCCTTTCATATAAGGGCATTAAACTCAATTATGAGAGCTCCACCCTTATGGCCTAATTACCTGGCAAAGGCTCCACCATAGCCCTGGCTGGTTGGCTCAGCGGTAGAGCGTCGGCCTGGCGTGCGGGGGACCCAGGTTCGGTTCCCGGCCAGGGCACATAGGAGAAGCGCCCATTTGCTTCTCCACCCCCGCCCCCCCTCCTTCCTCTCTGTCTCTCTCTTCCCCTCCCGCAGCGAGGCTCCATTGGAGCAAAGATGGCCCGGGCACTGGGGATGGCTCCTTGGCCTCTGCCCCAGGCGCTAGAGTGGCTCTGGTCTCGGCAGAGCGACGCCCCGGAGGGGCAGAGCATCGCCCCCTGGTGGGCAGAGCATCGCCCTGGTGGGCGTGCCGGGTGGATCCCGGTCAGGCGCATGCGGGAGTCTGTCTGACTGTCTCTCCCCGTTTCCAGCTTCAGAAAGAAAAAAAAAAAAAAAAAAGGCTCCACCTTTAAATACCATCACATTGGAAACTTGAGTTTTAACACATGAACTTGGGGGGTGGGGCACAAATATTTAGTACATAGCCGCTACAGCATATTTGTTATGAGTATCTACACTTGTTACAGTGTTTATTAGAGAAAACACTTGCTGTTTACTAGTTATAAGGCACATCTGTCAGAGGAGGATCATTTTTTCATTTACCTTCTTGATAATTAATTTAGCCAGCATTGCTTATCTAGTTCTAATTACCTCAGTTGGTAAAAAAGGATTGTGAAGCACTTAAATTCATTTAAATGCAGAAATAACTCAAGGAATATTTAATCCTTTCAAAGTATATTTACAAGTAGAGTCAACCTAAAAATAAAACATAGTACCTAAATATTATTAAAATGGTGCTATGTAATAAAAATAGTCTGTTAAATAAATTTGTGAATTTCTGGGTTAATTAAAATTAAATTAGTTTTCTTTTTAATTGCAGCATCTCCGAATCTTTAATATAGTGGTCATCATTGTGAATCTTAAAGTGGGGATAGTGTAAATTGCATTTAATAGATTTATCTGGACACAATTCTTTTTCACAAGCCACTCCAAAGACTTGGCAATGCTGATGGTGGGGTACATCCATCCATCTCCATAGTTATTGATATAAATTTCATGTCTTAGATGTACAGTATTAAGAATATGCCTAGAGAAGAGAAAGGAAAGGAGATAAAACCTTTTGAAAGCAAAGTGAGGCTATCAGGCTTAAACAAATGGGAAAAGTCTTTTAAACCTAGAAGCAGGTGGAAAATGGTACGCTCTGAGCACTTTTCATCTCCCCTCTACTCAACTCTCAATTTGAGAAGTTACTCCTTTGTGTAACATATATGTGCACGCTTACATAAAACCAACCCTAATGTTGGTTGAATATGATGGTACAACTGTTAATGATATTTTCATGGCTGGGAAACTAACCCCAATATTTCTTTCATTGTACAACTGAATGGCTAGTTTTATTAGATAACTTTAAAATGTAAATTCCAAGGTAATTAAGTATAGAACGTTCTTTTCAAGCCCCCCTCACTCGGGCATCTAATCATATTAATTATTTAAGATACTCTGCCAAGAAATGTGGCCAGTTTTAATTCATATTGCCAAATAAATTTGAAAGAACACATTCATTAAATTCTTCTAGTATGTTCTTGTTGTTGCTATTGGAATGAATGTTCTGACCTTTGGAAATGATGAACAATTCAGAAATTAAACAGTTTTAAAAAGCACTATTAAACTGTGAGGATACTGTAGAGTTATTTTAATATTGACTTTTGGAATTTGCTGCTGGTTGTTATCCATTTCATCTAGCCTTTCTAACAATAAAAAGAAATAAATAAACTCTAAAAGTAGCTGTAATGCAGATATAGGAGCATTTTCACTGGAAATTTAAATATGGAATTTTATGAGTCTTTCAAATCAAATAACATTGCATAATAGCGAAACAGGTTCTAAACTGTGAATCGCAAAATCTGGTCAGATGTCAAAGGGCAGAAATTTTATTTTCACATTCTGTTGCCTCTATTTTTTCTTTAGCAAATACCTACACGAGGAAGTAAATTTTTACCTTTTGGGTTATTGGTATTTTTATTCAAGGACTCATAGTACTTTTAAGTATGGAAACTTAAAAACAACAAACAAATAATGCAAATCTTTAAATATAGACTATTCAACATGATGTCACAGAAGGAAAATTATATGTGGATTTCAAGGAGGAATGCAAAGCATGTTATTTTAGTAGGGTCTTAAGATATGAGTAAGGCTTAACAAGGAAATAAAGGTGGTTGTGGGATGGAGGGGATGGGAAAAGCATAAGATGGCTAGATTTGGCAGATAAAAATATGGGATGCCTTTGGGAGTCTTTCGTTTTATTTAACATTCCAAACTGAGAGAAAAGAGAACATGCATGTAATTGATTAACATTGACTTGCATATTTAAGGGATAAGCCTGTCAGTATAATCTTCAGTTTATTAATAATGTGGAATGCCCAGCTACCTTTATAAAGAGAAATGGAACTCAGTGAGGCTCAAAATAAGTGGTTAACAATTTTTTCTTTTAATTTTGGAATAATCTTTATGGAGTACGTACTGACTAGTACATACTAAATGAAATTCCTATGGCATTGTATTTTCAGCAGATTAAGAACTGTCGTTCTCTATATATTATTTCAAATATCTATATACTTGATGCAAGCCAAAAATAATATACAAATATACAGTTGTAATTAAATAGATGATTCTTTATTATTCATAATATGCAATTTTATTTTATTGTGAAGTAATATGAAACATAGAAAAATTTAAAGTATATAACATAAATATAAAAGAAAAAAGTAACCACATAACAGAAATAAAGTTATATTGCTATATATTAAATATAGATCTATAAATTAATGTTATAGAGATATATTTATAAATATAGATATATTTTAAATTTTGTACAATGCTTCTTGTACAATATTATATTATGTAGCCATGGAAAATGTTACATAATGTAATATTGTTTATATTAATCATTTCTTACTCAAGCAATTACCTGTTACTTAAGGTTTTAAATGCTTTCAACTCTGCACTGTTACAAAAAATGACTGCCATAAAAATGTTTTATCATATAATTATTGTTTAGATTTTATATACATTCTTAGCATGAGTTCCAAAAAGCATAATTAGTTGGTTGAAACATATGCATCTTTTAGATCTCTGGATTTGTTTCACTACATTTCTTTCCAGAAAAGTTTTATGAATTTAATTTCTGGACTAGAAGAGAGTATTTCCTTCATTGTGAGTTCACAAATATTTTGTATCCTTAAAAATTCTTGGCTAATCTTAAAGTTACATTTTTTTATTTATTAGGAGTTTTTAACTATTTATGGTAGAAGAGGCGTATGTACTTTTAATTCTATGAATAATCTGCCTTTGTCTCTTCCTGGTTTTTTATGAGGCTATTTTTATTTTCTTAATGATTTTAAAATATTAATATATTAATGTTTTTTACTCTTGGTCTTATCTTTTGAAATATATATCCTTGCCTGACCAGGCAGTGGTGCTGTGAATATAGCATTGGTCTGGAATGCTGAGGATCCAGGTTCAAAACTCCAAGGTTGCCAGCTTAAGAGTGGGCTCACCAGCTTGAGCGTGGGGCCGTTGACTTGAACATGGGATCATAGACATGACCCCATGGTCGCTGGCTCAAGCCCAAAAATAGCTGGCTTGAGCAAAAGGTCACTGGCTCGGCTGGAGCTCCCTGGACAAGGCACATAGAGAAAGCAATCAATAAATAACTAAGTTGCTGCAACAAAGAATTGATGCTTCTCATCTCTCTTCCTTCCTTTCTGTCCTTGTCTGTCTCTCTCTCTCTTAAAAAAGAAATATATATCTATATATCTATATAGGATATATATATTATTTGGATATATATATTGTTTGGATATATATATATATAACATGCATATATATATGTTTTATGATTGCTTTTTGCAAAATGAGGTATAAAATATACAGTAAATTTAAAGTTTTATGTAATCAAATGTTTTAATATTCTATTATTTACTCATTGTTTGTATGAACAGAATAGGTATCTCTAGCCAGAAAGTATATGAATATTCATTTAAAACTTCTAGTGTTGATATATATTTATATTTAATTTTGAACTGTTAGAGATTTATTTGGTGTAAAATTTGAGGCAAAAATATGTTGTAATATTCTAATACTTTAGGCTAGCCATTTTTTTTCCAACACAGTTAATTGATTGACAAGATTTTTCCTTCCTGTTTTAGTTTGCAATGTATTATATTTTTAATGCATCAAATTGATTCAGATAAAAAACATAGACATACAATCTGTTTGGGTGCCATCTACTATGCTGTTTTTATTTTGCTCTTCACTCTTAAATCAATTCCACACTTAGTGGCTGTCAAATTTGTATAATATCAGTTGGCCACGGGGCCACCTCCTTTAAACCATTTCTTTGATAGCAGTAAACTTAAATGTCCAAATTATTTCACTGTTGATTTCTTTTTAAGACAGCTTTTTTTTTTATTAAGTTGTATCTTTTTAAATTTTATTTATTCATTTTTAGAGAGGAGAGAGAGAGGAGGAGAGAGAGACAGAGAGGGAGAGAGAGGAGAGAGAGACAGAGAGAGAGAAGGGGGAGGAGTTGGAAGCATCAACTCCCATATGTGCCTTGACCAGGCAAGCCCAGGGTTTCGAACTGGCAACCTCAGCATTTCCATCAGACAGCTCTTTGAATAGTTTTGTCAACTCCATTTTTTAAAGGAATTGAATTGAGATGACATCAGGACCTTAATCTGATAAGAACTAATAATTTTGAAACAGTTGTTCCTTCAAGGAACATAATAATCACAACCAACATTTTTTGGATGTCTGTTACATATCACTATTCTAAGGCATTCCCATTTACTAACACCTTTAAAATTAAATACAGTGACTTTCTTAGTATTTAATTGGGTTTCCAGGCTTTGAATGCACTTTTTATGAGAACATCCACACTTGCATTTCCAGTTATGAATACTCTCCTGAACTCTGTAAAATGTATCATCTTTTTACTCAACATCTCTTCTTTGATGTCTAATAGGCATTCCAAACTTGACAAATCCCAGACTGGACTGCCTTCCTCACTGTAGTTAATGGCACCATTTAAAAAACCCTGTAGTACTAAAATGATCTCTTCTTTCTCTCATTCTCCCAGCATAATCTGGCATATGCTCTACTTTCATGATATGTTCCAAAACATGTCTATCAATGGCTTTGCTTTAAAAATATATCAAGAATCTTAATACTCTGAATGTATTTTGTGCTGGATGTATTTCTCAGTACATCTATGGCTACCACATTGATCCAACCTATCTATCTCCTGGATTGCTGCAGTAGCCTCTTAGGGTCTTTTTGCTCTGACCATTGCTCTACTAGGGTCTTTTTCCGACATAGTAGCCTGAAGGATTGCTTTCATAGATGACTCAGATAATGGTACTCTCATGGGAAAAACCAACTGTGGCACCCATATGTGCACTGTAAAGCCAAAGTCTTTACAGTAACCTAAAATGCCATTTTAGCATTCTAATTTACTTATTTTGTTTTCCCATGGTTCATTTTCTGTTTTTCTCTGGAGAATATATTATACTCAAATCAGGGCATCTTTGTCTGCATTGTCCATGGATATATCTAAGCACCCACAAAAGTATACTCTTGGCACAAAATGTTACTCAATAAGTATTTTTCATAAATACATAAAACAGGAATATAATCCAATAAACATATATACTATTACTGTTTCTACCTGTGAAATGAGAAGAATGAATTGCAGCAAAGGATAGTTCCAAGGATAGTTCGGGGCAATTGTGAAAGCCTGGATTTGAACCCAGGCACTGTATCTGGAGTCTGAACTCTTAATCTCCAGATTGGATATTGTAATCAGCCACTGCTTTTTTTCCCCCCATTAGATTGTGGTTAGAATTGCACTGTCTCAACCCTTTGAAATTAGGCATGGTGTATGCTTTGCCTTGGACAAGGAAATGTAAGCAGAAGTTGTGAGGGACTCTGTTAAACAATTTTTCATTTTCCTTTGTTATTGCCACAGAACAGAGCTAACCAATACGTGGGTCTGTGATACATGGGTGCCATCTGGAACTGAATCCCCCTCCAACTGACTGAGAGCATGAAACAAGAATGATAAGTAAACGAAGTTTATTTAAGGGGGCTACTTGTCACCACAGCATGACCCAGACAATCCAGAGTTATACAAGTATCTTCTAACTTTGTTCATATAGATTTACACAAGGATCATCTGAGGCAGTGGTTGCTTATGTATATGTGGGAGGAATATGTTGTTTTGGGTGTTTTCTGAGTCGTATAATTTGGGCTTTAGATTATATGACTGAAATATTTTAACATACCACAGGTACTATATTTCAAGGACAGTAGAACATCTGATTTTTATATTAATTTAGAAAACAACCACTGTTCTTGAAACAAACTTAATCTTAGAGATGATTCTTCAATTCTCTACCACTTCCTTAATATGCAATTGTTACCTGCAAATAATCATAATTTTGTCTCATTTTCAAGAATTATATCTCTTATTTCTGTCTCTTGCTTCATTACTTTGGACAGAACTTCCAGATGATGTTAAAAAATGATGTCTTTGACTTGTTCCTGATTTAATGAAAATAACTATAGTACTTTGTCATTAAGTATAATATTGGCATTTGGTTTAAAAATTCTTATCATGTCAGGGAAGTAAAGTTTTATTTTGATGTTTTAACATGTTTCTTTTCTTTATACATGAAAGTGACAACCCAATATAATTGGTTATCTATTAAAACTATCACGTAATACTTTATGTTAATCATTAGGATTAATATTAACATATGAAATGAAACTCAAATGTACTGAGATGATATTCTCAAATTATTATACCCTAAATGGCCCCTCCTCAGTAGCCCCTGGAAAATGGGCTAAAATCTAATTAATATTTTTATCAATAAAAAAATTAAGTAGTCTAATTATTGAGCAGTGTTCAGATTTAATATTGTTTCTATCATATAAAGTATGGAGATGAAGATAAAATCCTATAAACATTTGAAGATCTCAATATGGTTTTATAGGAAAAGCTCAGATAAAATTTCGAGTCAAGACCAACCTAAGTATGTATCGATGGTTCTGATATGCATTCCCACACTCAATCAGCCTACCACTTTATTCCATCCTTCACAGTGGAAGGCAGGTTTCACAAGTGTGAACTAATAGCAGCTCACCTCAACTGTACTCTATGCTTCTCAGTTTCTGCTTCCAGGCTCCATTCAGCCATTTTAATGCATTTACAGACAACGTGGTAGCTGTGAGTCAACCTGGACTGGGGTGAAATAGAATCCAGTAGATTAATACCTGCCTCTTCTGACCCTCAGACAGATAATTCTTAAATGCATTTTATCAGAATTCTCAGAGATTTCTAGCAGGATTGAGCCTCTGTTGCCCACAATAGGATCAGCTTGTAATTTACTCTTCTTGTCATCTTTCCCTTCTTCCCTGTTGTGCAGGTCATGATCCCCCACTCCTGTTCTATGGCATCATCTCCCAAAATAAATAACCTCCACAAAAAAATCATTTCTCTCAGTGCTTTTAAGGAGAAACTAAAATAAGACAACAGATAAATTCCCTAGCCTCAGTACTCAGTAATCTTTATTGAAGTATAAATAAACAAGGTGCTATCTATAAAGGGTATAATAATTATAAATAAAGAATTGGCCATCAGCTATAATGAAGTAGGAAATCTCCCAGCAGATGTAGCCACCTTGGTGGCACCAGTTGAGTATAGGGAAGACAAAGATTAGTGTAGTTTGCTAGATCTGAGAATAGGTTGATATCATGAAAAAGACTGCATCACAGGAGTAGACAACAGTATAGCTTAAGCTTGACTAGGGGCACAAGCTTTTGCAATTCCAATATAGTAATATGTTAAAGAATAGGTAAACATCAAGTTCATATATACCCTATGTAGCACATTTCAAGAAGACCAAGAGTTTTAACTCTGACACAAAGATCACTATTTAGAATTCAAAAATACTCTCAATAAAATGGAGTGCAGAAACTCAGAAAATAGAATTTAGCCAAAAATACAACATACACAGGTCTTTACAAGTGATAGTAATCATCATGCAGGAACCAAAGGCAGTCTTCAGCACAGGGCTATTCGGAAGGTCAGGCCACACAGGCAGAACTAAGAATTCCAAAGAACACTGTTGGCATTCAAAGACTTTGGATAGCATATCTTCTTTTGTTTCCATTTAAAAAATATTCTTATTTGTAAGTTCTTCAATAAAGTCCTTTTTTAACTGAGATTATATTAAGAGAGTAATGTTGCCACTTAAGTTTAAAGGCCTATATATTTTCCATTAGAATATGAAAAATAAACTCTCCATTAGAATCTCAATATCACGGCTGATTAATTTTGGAGAAATCATTAACTGAAAAGCTACCACATGCTTATAGATAGGCAGATGTCTCAGCTGATGAAAGAACAGGAGAAAATGGTGTAATGTGTGACTGGTAAACCTGGTGTCAAGCTTTAAGAAAACTCTAGAGTGGTTATTAAACACATGCGATAAGAATAGAAGGTATCATTTTCACTAAGAAAAATTACATTAAACTAATCAAACTTTTAAAACTACTGTGTTTATGATGTGCTATTAATTGGAAGTGGTGTAAGTTCTGGGAAGATCTGATTTTTAAAAAGCTGTCTTTGGATGAGGGAACAGCAACGGTAATGGGCAAAGGTCTTAAGGTGAATGCAAATAATGATCAGGAAACAAGAGGAAGCCAACGTGGATGGTGTGCTATGAGCAGCGCAGAGAATAGTCAGGGATGAGCCCAGAAACAAGAGGGGACAGAATGTGTGGGATGTGATTGTGGTAATGACTAGAATTAGCCAAAGTCAAATCTTCTTATGTCACCATACATTTAAAAACGTATGTAATTTTATTAACCAATGTCACCCTATTACATTTAATTTTTAAATAAAGTAAAAATGATTTTCTGAAAATATTAAAATAATTCTTTGAAAGATGGAAAGTAGAAAATAAAAGGTTGCCATTGGAAAAATAAAGACTAGGGCAGGGGTCAGGAACCTATGGCTCATGAGCCAGATGTGGCTCTTTTGATGGCTGCATCTGGCTCGCAGACAAATCTTTAATAAAAAAATAATAACGTTAAAAATATAAAACATTCTCATGTATTACAATCCATTCATTTTCTACTGCTCATGTTCATGGTTTTGGTTGGCTGGAGCCAGTCACAGCTGTCCTCCGGGACAACACCAAATTTTTATTGGTTAATGCATAACGTACACGGGTCATTGTATGGCTCTCACAGAATTACATTTTAAAATATGTGGCATTCATGGCTCTCTCAGCCAAAAAGTTTTCCGACCCCTGAACTAGGGTAAGGATGTATGTTAGAAAGCTATTGCAAGGTTCCCATTGAGATGTGTAGTGCTTTGGACAAGGTGTTGTGAAGGCAGAGGGAAGGAGTAGGTAGATTGATTTGTTTGAGGATAAGAACAATGGCTTGCTCATGATTCTGTGTAGAGCCAAAACAATGCCTGGCACATAGTTTGTCCTCTCTCTCTCTTTTTTTTTTTTTTTTTTTTTTTTGACAGAGACAAGAGTCAGAAAGAGGGATATAGATAAGGACAGACAGGAAGAGAGAGAGATGAGAAGCATCAATTTTTCTTTGCGGCACTTTAGTTGTTCATTGATTACTTTCTCATATGTGCCTTAACCAGGGGGCCACAGCAGACTGAGTGACCCCCTTGCTCAAGCCAACAGCCTTGGGCCCAAGCTGGTGAGCTTTGTTCAAACCAGATGAACCTGCGCTTAGGCTGGCAACCTCGGGGTCTCGAACCTGGGTCCTCTGTGTCCCAGTGCGATGCTCTGTCGACTGCGCCACTGCCTGGTCAGGCTCTTGATAGATATTTTAAAAAATCAATCAAAGAATTTATGATGAGATAAAAAGGCAAGAGAAGGGTTAAGCTTGATTCTCAGGTTTAGGCCTGAGATGGGTTAGAGATAATTAGGAAAGAAGCAAAGTTGGTCAGGGATCAGAAGTTTTATATTAGATATGATTACTTAATATGTATACCCAATTAGATGTCAAAGAACAGGTTAATAATCTCATATTTTTAATAGTTTTTAGTGTCTACTAGTAATGGACACTGGAAAATAAATTATTCTCCCTGTTTTTATCTTTTTATAGGTAGACAAAATATTTCTTCTGATGGGTCTGGGGGAGAAAGCCAACCTGATGGGCTCAGATTACTAGAATGATTAATTGCCAAAAGTCAGAGCTACAGATTAGAGTGACCCTTGAAATTTCTGAAGGAAATATATATATATACATTTTTTAAAGAAACTTTTATTTTCTTAACTTGAAGGCTTAGTTTATTTAGGTACTTGATCCGAAAGGCATGTTGTATGAATTTCCTATTGCTGTTATAATTATCACACATTTAGCAGTTTAAAAATGCAAATTGATTATCTTGTAGGTCTAGGAGTTAGAAGTCTGAAACGAATCTCACTGGACTAAAATCAGTGTCATCAGGGCTGCTGTCCTTTTTTGGAGGCTCTAAGAGAGAACCTGTTTTCTTGTCTATTTAGCTTCTAGAGTCTATTAGCACTCATGGGCGCACGATCTCCTCTACATCTCTGAGTCCAGCAGTGGTGGCTGATTTCATCTCAAAACACATCACCCTAACACAGACTCTTCTGCTTCTCTCTTCCATATTGGACACACCTAGATAATTCAGGATAATCTCTCAATCTTAATGTCAGTTAACAAACAAATTTAATTCCATATGCAACCTTAATCCCCCATTTTTCATGTAATATAACATATTCCCTGATTCCAGGGATTTGCATGTGAACATTTTTGGGAGGCCTGTTACATACATAGAAAATAAGTTCCTCAGGTCAGTATCCTATAAGAAAAGGAGGCTATTTTTAGGCACAGGCATTTCTCTATTGATTCTTTCTGTACAGTCTATCACATTGTGGGAAAATATGTCAAGAAAACCATAGCAGCACGTGTAGTATTTATGGACATTTCCTAAATCTTTATTAGAACATAGTCAGGAATTAATTATTGGGTGAAATGGATGGCTCAAAATGACTCACAGAAGTGCATATCTGTCCAGAATTTTCCTATCTACCTCACCCCAAACATCAGAATTGTTAGAAATATTCTTAGTGGGCAAAATAATTTCCAATGAAAATTTAAAAAAAATATATATATATGTCCTTGGCAACTCTTCCTTCTATCCCCTTCCGCTAAATTATATAAATGTCTTCATAACAGTTTTGATGGACAGAATACATAATCTTTTTGTTTTTTCTGTGCCTACCCTGTAGATAGAAATTTAAATGTTCTTTATAGACTTCTGTCAGACACTTTTAGACCACAGTCATTATTTTGTTAATTGAATCTGGAATTCACACTAGCCAGCAAATCTCAGCTTCGACAGATATGCCTTGCTCAGGAAAGGCTTCCCTATGACCTTCTCACCTCTCCAGATCAGACTAATTTCTTCAATAATATCTTATCATAATACTGTGTGCATTCTCTTTATATTCATTCCAGTTAGAAATCGTTTGAGTATTTCCCTGACATATGTCTTTGCCGAATACAAAGCCTGTACCTGTCTCATAGGCTGCTCTGCTCTGTCCATGGTGCAGCACAGGCTACCTTGTCACTTGACGCTCGATAATTATTTGATGAGTAAATGAAGACAACAGACTTAATTCAAATATGCATTTGTGTCTGATTCAGCTTGAAGGATGAAAGATAATAAAGTTAAAACTTTAAATTTAATTACCCTGTGAATACCATATTCATTTTATTTTGAGTGGTTTCTTGAACATTGGGAAATATTGGCTTTAAAAAATGCTTACGCTAAAATTTTTATAATCTTGTACATTACTGTGGACTTAAAATAGCTGATTACCTACATATGTACCTTTGGTTCACATCTGAGTGGGCCTTCATTTAAGACATTCTTCTTACTGAAACGTTCTGTCATAACTGACCTCTAGACACAATAGTAACAAACATTTAATGAATTTTACTATGGGCTGAGCATTATTGTAAATGTTTTTCATATTCATTTAACCCTCACAACAATCCTGTGATATATGTATTATTTATTATCTTTATTTTACACACAAGGCAGCTGAGATACAGAGAAGATAACTACTTACTCTAGGTTGTGCAATTGAGGGAGGAAGCCAAGGTTTAAGCTTAGGATGATTTTGCTCCAAATCCATGCTTTTAACCAGTAAAATTCATTGACTACGCCATACCTACTAAAGCAATAGAAAATATCTTTATTTCAGTTACTTCTTAAAGTAAATTAAAAACAAAAACTAATGCACAACTACCAGATAGTTTTTCAGAGCTCAAAAGTAGGGAATAACATTTAAGAGATTCCCTAAAGAACAAGTCTGGACAGTCCTCTAGAGAAATGATTCTCAAATTGCAGTCTCTGGACCAGCAGCATGAATATCAAATGGGAATGTGTTAGAAATGCAAATCACAGACCTGCTGAGTGAGAAAGTATGGGGGTGGTACCCACAATCTGGGTTTTAACCAGCCCCTCTACGTGATTCTGATGCATGTTAAAATCTAGGAACCTCTGTTCTCTTGCATGGTTAGGGAATTATGGCCTTTGGTCCACATCTTGCATGCGAACATTTTTTTTTTTTTTTTTGCATTACCCCATTAGCTAAGAATGTTTTTTAACATTTTTAAAGATGAAAAAAAATCCAATGTAGAATAATATTTTGTTGCATGTGAAAATTACACTAAATATAAATTCAGTGTTCATAAATAAAGATTTACTGGAATATAGCCATCTCCATGCATTTACATATCATCCATGGCTGTTTTCACACTAAAATAGCTGAATTGAGTGATTGCAACAAGGACTGTATGACATGCCAATATCCAACCATTTCCCTCCTGGCCCTTTGCTAAAATAGCATGCTGACTCCTGATGTAATTCTGAAATTAAACATGTTTTAAAAAGCAGTATTAAACTGTGACTGAAGATACTAAAGAGTTATTGTGACATTGTTGACTTCTGGAATTTGTTGCCTATTGTTATGAATTTCGTCTAGCCTTTCTCTTGATAAAAATAAATAAATAAACTCTTAAACAACTGTAAGGCAGGCATGTGAACACTTTTATTAGAAAGCCAAATATGGAGTCTTTCTAAATCAAATACCATGGTATCATAGCAAAACAGGCTCGGAACTGTGAATTATAAAATTGGGTCAGATATCAACTGAGAAAATAGAGCCGTAGTGATTAGAGTCACCTGAGAGGCTCTGTAAACCCACCGATGAAAAGACCCCACCCAAAGCTACTGAATAAGAATCACCAAAAATGAGACTTAAGCATGTGTGTGAACAGCAAAAAGAAACCAAATTGTGAGGTGAGTTTGAGATGCTGCCAGGGTCGGAAACCTCACTACTGGATACACTACCTTATGTTAGGGTTTTGTTTTTTTACAGCAATTCCGAGAGATACATTATATTTCTTATTTTCTCCAAGTTACTGATGGGAGAATGAATCTAGAGATCTTAACAACCTTGTTCAATCACTTAGTAGAATTTGAGCTCTGAACTTGAACTCAGACCTGAGAAATCACAAAACCAATGTCCTTAACGTCCTTCTCCGTACTGTGCTTGCTTTGCCTCTTCTCTGGGCCTCCTCCAGTGTGTTCTTTCATGGACGCTGTCACGCTTTCTTATTATCACTGCCTTTCATGTGCCTGGGTCTCAGTTTTCCAGTTTTCTGCTGTGTCTGTGTATTTTCTCCTGGCTCTAAACATTTGTTTGGCTTCCCGGTCTTTAATCTTACTTTTCTTTACTTTCAACTCATTTCCATTTGCCTGCTATATGCTGTAGGTGTACCTTGACCTTATACCTGTGACAAGATAAAACTCATTGCTCTAATTTTCAGCCTTTGAAAGCATAAGTGCATGTCTTTAACAAGTTGCATGACTAATGTCTCAATTGATCTCTTAAATACCTAGAATATGTCAAGGAAGCCATGTTTTGACCTGGCTGGATAGCTCAGTTGGTTAGAGCATCATCCTGATAGTCCAAGGTTGCAGGTTTGATTCCTGGTCAGGTCACATACAAGAATCAACCAATAAATACATAAATAAATGGAACAACAAATTGATGTCTCTCTGCTCTCTCTTTCTCTCCCTTCCTCTTTCTCTGAAATCAATTAATATATATATATACATATATATATATTACATATGTATATATATATATATGTATATATTTTTTTAAATGAAAGCTATTTCCATTTAGGGGGAAGATTGTTTTCAACTTGCACCCCATTCAGAAGTAAGCCCACTCACTCCTGCCACAGAAGGATAAAGCACTGCTCACGTGGTCATAGGAGAGTGATGCCTGATTAGTAAGTGCTCAGAGAGCAACATGGCTCACCAGCCTTTGTCAGTAAAGCAGCACTTTGCAAAGTCTGTTCCTGGGAAACAAGGACCCTGAACTTGGGACTTGTGGCAGATATCACTGGTGCTGTCCAGTATATGACCCTCCTTTTCTTGGGCACATGGATGAAATTTTTCAGATTTCTTTGAGTGAGGAGATTTACTCTTACAATGGGATGAGAGCAAAAGCAATGTGTTCAACTTCCAGTCTGGACCACTAGAAATTCCCATGCTGATGGCCACGTTTTCCTCATCTGCCAAAAGAAGAGAAATCTGAAGACCTAGAAGAAGGTAGAGACACAGCATACAAAGAGCTCTGGTCTCTACATAGCTACATGGAGTAAACACACACACACACTGACTGCATGCATTGGACTATACCATGAACAGGACATTTAATTATGTTAAGGCACTAAGATCTGAAGATTTATCTGTAACAGCAACCAGCATTATTTACCTTAAATAATATAGTACTTAAAGTTAATTCTGAATAATTAGATTAGTTAGTTGAGGTGATAATATAAAAATATGCATCAGAACCTGAAACAAGATGTAACTAAGTGTCGATGACTCAAACAGTGAGACTGCATGTATTATGTAACCACTTAATCTTCAAAGCACCCATTTTATGGATGAGGAAACTGAGGCATAAGGAAGTTAAAAATCTTATTTCAATTTGCACAATTTCAAGTAGCAGAGCTGAGATTCAAATCCTGGTCACTTGGTTCTAACGTCTTTATTCTTGACTAATAACACAACACAAAGTGTTATTAATACTTTTATCATTTTAGATCATTCTGAGTTAAAGTTTTACCCATGACTCTTAGGAGCCTTTTGCTTATGGTGAAATAGATATTGTGCTTAGAAATTCTAGATCTTGTTTGTTTGACTGCCGCATAGCAATGTTATTATTCCTTTTGTAGAGAGGAAAACAATGAAGTTTGACAGTTTAAGTTTGACAGTTAGAGCTGGTCTGAGCTGTTATTCTTACCTAGATCTTCATATTGCAGAGCCTATGTTCTCAGAAGGATGTCCTGTTGCCTCAAACCTGGGAAAACTTCCCTACCAGGGCACCTTCTTCCTCCTGGCTGGGCGTCTACAGAATTGCTTTGTGAGTAGAATGGCATGACTTATAGGAAAGTGCTCTGTAAACCAGGAAACACGGTACAAACATAAGGTCTGGTTATTACCATTATTACTTAAGACAGAGAACAAACCATGACAACCCAATTGCATGTACTTCCTTGTTATTCACAGGGGGAGCTCAGAGGAAAAGTCTTGCCTGGGGAATTTACTACCATCTGACTGTACTCTCTGCAGTTCATTCAGAAATCTGTGATCAGGCCGTTCCTTTCCTAAGTTCTGCTCCCCAGTAATTGGGTGATATTCAGTGAGATTCAGTGCAGTGGGATCACCTCTGCCTCACGCACCCATGCCTCATTTCCTCACTCAATGTCTTCTGAGTTCCGTTATTTATTTTCTTTAATATTACAGAAGTATAGCAAGATGAGTCACGCTCCCTGCCATTCCCAGTAGCACACTCAAAGGCCTACAGAACAATAAGGTGATGTATGAGGCCCTTTCCACCCAAATGCTGCACAGTCACGGAAGCTCGTGTTCATGCATTAGTATTGGTCTCCAGATCAGAAGCAGGTTTCAGCTGTCAGATCAGGGAAGGGGTTTTTGATTTCTGATGCAGACCCTGTAATGGAAGCCTTCCAATGCAGGCTGGCTAGCTGGAGTAGGTAGAGAGAGTGGAAACAAGTGTCTGGGGACAAGCAGATGCAGACTACAGGAAGAGAGGTCAGAAGCATAGAGCTCAGGCTGTATAATGGTTCTTAGAGTGGGCATGCCATACATTTAAACCTGTGGTTCTTACCAGGGAGCATTTTGTCCCCTAAGGATCACTTGGCAATGTATGAAAACGTGTATGGATCATACCAGATGGGCATGGGTTAGTGGGTGGAGGACAGTACTACTTGCATTTAGTAGCTAGAAGCCAGGGTTGCTTTTAAGCATTCTACAAGGCGGCACAGGACAGGCCCCCCTTCCCCATCCCCCAAGAGTTAACTAACTTAATGTTAATCATGCTGGAGTGGAGAGTCCCTGTTCTAAAACTAAGACAAGGAACCCAGTCCCGTTCAGAATGAGAGTTTGAACTTGGAAACCACGATGGAGGGATATGACTATGTTTTCTTTTACCAAAATGTACTTGTTTTGTAAGTGAAATTAGATAAATTTTCAAAAAAAATTTTTTTGCAGTTTTACTGAGATATAATTGATATATAATATTGTATAAGTTTATGATATGCAACATGATTTAATAGATGCATATATTATGAAATGATCACCACAATCTGTTTATCATCTGTTATCTCACTTAGTTACATAGATTTTTCCTTATGAGAAATTTTAAGATGTCTCTTAGCAACTTTTCAATAGAGGAATGAGTACTATTAACTATAGTCATCATGCTGTATGTTACATCCCCAGAACTTATTTACCATAAAACTAGAAATCTGTACCTTTTTGACTACCTTCACTCAATTCCCCCATCCCAAATCATCGCCTCTGGCAACCACCAATCTGTTTTGGTTCTATAGGATTTTTTGTTTGTTTGTTTGTTTTAGATTCCACATATAAGTGAAATGATATGGTATTTGTCTTTCTCTCTGTGACTTATTTCACTTAGCACAATGTCCTCAAGAAGGATTTTCTTCTTTTTCGTGGCTGAATAGTATATATGTATAACATTTTCCACATTTATTCATTCATTGATGGACCTTTAGGTGTTTCCATATCTTGGCTATTGTAAATAATGTTACAGTGAACATGGGAGTGCAGAAATGTCTTTAGGAGATATCACTTTCTTAAAGAGTAATTTGTGAATTGAAGAAGAGGTTGGACAGACCTGAATTTAAATGCATGGTTGACACTTACTACCTCTGAGACTTTAGAATATGTTCTTTACCTCTCTGTATCCAACTTTCAACACCTGGACAATGCAAATTGTGACAATTAACTCTCACAGTAACACTAACTTAAATTTGAAGTACTTGCTGTCAGAGCTGTAGTTCTGTTCTCTGGGGCAGTGGATGGGGGACACAGAGTATCATTTTTGAGTGTCTATAATGTGCTGGTGACTTTCTCCACATCATTTCACCTAATCAACAAGGTTTGCCTTAGAATGGCTGCAGCAGCATGGAAGAAGATGGACATCGCTTCACCTCCTATGGAACAAGATCAGTTGACTCAGGTTTTCCTAGCAGGGATCCTAAACACGCCTGTGCCATGAGACATTTTTCTAGTGCAAAACAAATCTGACCCCTTAGCAAGACTTTATATCTTCTCCCTTTGTATCTGTGTTACCCCTGCCCTTGCACTTCAGACCACTTCTTTGACTCTTTTTTGGTTAACCTCCTTGAAGGACTCATCTTAAATGTTAGTGTGTTCCTGGAACTTTGTCCTAAGTCCTGTCTTTCTTACTTATTTCTAATGAATGCTGCCTATCAATTACTTCATATTCATCCAAGATCTCAACTTTGACTTACATAGTAGACTGTGATTATCTCCAGAATTGTATATCTAGCCCAAACACATATTTTTAAGTCCTACTGAGCATCAGCTTTACAAAGGGAGAGAGTCTTGCATGGCAGTTAACGAGTGTAGTCTCGAAGCTATCCAGAACTGTAGTGACATTTTGGCTCTGGCACTTACCATATTAAATGGAACAAGTTAATCTCTGTAAGCCTTCATCTTTAAAATAAAAAGAGTAAGTCATTACAGGACTTTGTGATGATTAATATATGAAGGGTCCAGCAGAGTTTCTGATGCGTAGTTAGCCCACAATATTCTTTACTCAACATAGGTATGTTAAAAGTAACTCTGTCCAAATGTTAATTGCTTTTTCTGCACTCTCATTCCCTGAGGGAGAAATTCTCTCTTTCTCTCTTAACTTCCACATCCAAGACCTAAGAATTCTACCTCTAAATCTACTTTAATTCTGGCCTTTCCTTTCCACACTCACTGTCCTTGCCATAGTTAGGACCTTTACCATTTTTTACCTAGCTTACTGCAAAAAAACTCAAAATGTGTCTTTCTACCATCATTGTCCCACAGTTCCTTAAATGCATGCGAACAATACCCCAATCTTTCTCACAAGGTAAATCTGATTAGTCTTTTTATTGTGAAACTAGTACTGGTTTCTATTGACTGAAATAAAATTCAAAGTTTTTGTCCACAAGATTCATGGTCTAGCTCTTGCTTTCTCCTTTAGCTCCATCACTCACTACTTCACCTAGTGAACCCTGTCCCAACATTTCACCCACCTTACATATAACCCCTTTCAACAGATCTCCAAATAGAGTTAAGTGCCTCTTTTTGTCGGTCACCTCACCACCTTGCTCTCTGTTTTAGTACTTATTACCCTGTTGTAATTATTAGCTTTGTGTCAGGCCAGATGTACTGAGCTTATTCAAAGAATATAATAAACAGTTGTTTTTCAAATCAGTGAGTGATGAATGAAGTAGTCTTCCATTGTGAAAGTCAGCAGCTACTGGCACTGCAACCCTCAGTATAAATCTTGAGTATACTATGTTGCCCATCTTTCTTTACTATATTGAGCAAATAAGTTCAAGTATTATGACTGTAATGTCTATAGGTTAGATGAAAAAAGTAGAGGAATAAAGCATATGCATACACACACATACATATATGCATATTAATACTCAGTATATGTGTAGTCAGAGCAAGCACTTGTTATTAGATTAAGTGAAATTATGTTTTATATATGTAACCTACATACCCCATAGTGTTCTCACTGGCTGAGTAATTCTTCCTAATTCAGTATCAGAGAAATGTTTTCCTATTATTATGAAACAATATTTTTAAAAAGGGGGACTGCTAAACCTGGAAAAGTCAAATACCTCCAGGGACCAGCTTTTCCAATTTCTACAATAGTTTTCTTGACCACCCAGGTTTGTACAGCAAAGAATAATATAGAAGGGTCTAGTTTTTGCAGCTAGACCAGTCTGGGTTCAAATCCTGCCACTTACTAATGTTTTGAACACAAGCAAGTCATTTCATTTTTTCCAGTGGCTTCATCTATAAACTGAGAATATTATACCCACCATATAAGCTTTGTGAGAGTTATGTTTGGAGTTTCATGACAGTGATGTTATGGAGACTTCAGGCTGGGTAATTCTTTGTTGCAGGGCGCTATTCTACACAGTGCACAGTGTACAGCAGCCTTATTGGTCTCTACCCATTAAATGTCAGCAGCACCTACAGCCCAGGTGTGATAGAAAATAACCACGTCTCCAGACATTGCCAAATTTCCCCAGAAAAAGAGGAGGCAGGGGATCACACCTGATTGCTAACTAATTTATATGTGATAATGTGTGGATATGCCAAGAATAGAGTGAATGTTTTATAAATCTTCTTTTCCTTCCCTTCCATAATAGGGTTAATGAAGTTCCATACTGAGAATTATATGTCCTTTGAAAAAGTATTTATGTCGACTAATGGCCACATTTCAGGACACATTTAATCTGAGATATGTGGTATTTTTATCAGCCCTACCTGCCTCTCCACAGCAGCTTTACTCCGAAATCCTTAATTATCAGTGCAAAGTGATCATTTGAACTTTCCAGAAATGAGATTCAGGTTCTAATAAGTGTTGTCTGTGAAGAAAGAAAATATATACTTTTTAGTGAAAAAAGAAAGAGAAGGAAAAGAAAAAAAAAAACTTCAAACCTGAAATAAATTGGAGGCTGTAGGTGTCATGGCGACGTGAGCTGAAGGATGATCGATTCCCCTAGATTCCGAGTGGCACATTCTGTGCACGGAGCTCTGGCTGACGTCAATCGGATTAAGTGGCCTCAATGGGAGCACTGCATGCAAGATGAGTGAAACTCAGGCCCCAGGATTTGTCATTGCCTCCAAACACAGCTTCCTACCTCTGAGTGAGAGGGGGCAGAGCCTAGGAAGGAGGAATGAGGGAGCCTTGCTTTTCCTGGGAAAAAGCGGGAAAGCGCTCCTGGTTGGAACAAATGCAAGTGAAGTCTGTGAACACTTACATTTCGGTACCTCTGTTGGCTGAGTGATATCTGTAGCCAGATGAGACGCTTTCCTGTTGGATCCGATGTGTACAATAAGCTCTCCTAGCTTCATTTTCAGAAAAAGCAACAAGCATTCAAAACTGTAAAGAGAATGAAGGCTCAGAGTTCACTAATAGATTTTGCCACCTCTCCTAAATGAATAATTTACACGGCTGAATCTATTCCAAGGGCTTAGAATAGCGTCCAACGTAATAACTCTATATAATTGTTAACTATTTTCATTATTATTAATCATGCTGCTGCTGCTGCCGCCGCTGCTACTTTCGCTTTGTGCCAGATCATTCGAGGGTCATCTGAGGGAAGATTTCCCCGCACCTCTGGGCTATATTAAGCTCTCCTCTTCTGTGATGCCACAGATATATATAGATATATATATAGATATATATATGTTATGTTATATATGTTGTTATATATATGTTATATATGATATATATATGTGTTATGGGATATGATATATATATATATGTTATCCCATATATATGTTATCCCATTCATAACTTCATTCTTTTGAAATGATCCACTTAGCTGTTTTTCTTTTGCTGAAATGACCTCTTTTACTTCAGGGTCTTGATTTCATTCATTGTTTGAATCTTTAGTGTGAGCAAATTGCTTGGTTCACACGTTTGTGTAATTGAGTTATGGAAAATATCCTCTCAGATCTCTGTCGTCTTTCTAGAATATTCCGGCGATGAGGAAGCATGCCAGGATAACCAATCAAAGTGAGGAGAGCAACAGAAAACATTTTCCCTAAAGCATCATGGGCTTACTCCTCCTTCCTCACCAGCATCTTTCATCCAAGCCCATAGAGACTCTTGTTCTCTGGACAGATGACCAGAAATCCATAACCTTACTTAAAGAGAGGGTTAGCCTTTATCTTTGACTACCCAGAGGCAATCTCTAGGTTCTTGGAATGTCCTCTCTGATAGGAAAGTCTTATTTGCATGGGGGCTTTAGCAGCTAGATAACCTAATGACGTGACTCATGATGAGAACTTTGTCAGTCATTATCAATTTTGACCTCCAAGAAAACTGGTGACTATTATGCTGATGTCCAGAAGGGGCTGCAGACTGAAAGTCAGCTATGTGGATGGTATGTGTGGTTGATCCCCAGTAAAAGCTCTGGATATCAGAGGCTTGAGAGAGTTTCCCTAGTTAGCAATACTCTGTGTGTATCATTACACATTATGGTCAGAGGAGATAACACTGACCATGACTTTACAGGAAAAGGGAAAAAAGCTTAGCATTTGAACCCACCTAGGACTTAGCCTATGAATTTCTTCTTTTGGCTGATTTTAACCTTCCCCATTGTAAGCCATGGGTGTAATATCAGTGAGCTCTGTGAGTTTTTCTAGTGAATTATTAAACCTGAGGATGTTAGGGGAACTACTCCCTCAAACTTGGTGTCAGAAGTGAAGGTGTTCTCCTGAAGAATATTTTCTCTACCTGTATATTTGACTAACGCCACTGCATGCCCTCCTGAGTGACTGTGGTTTGGGTGAGTGAATGGTGTTTTGCTTGGAGAGCATTTTCTTGTGCCAAGAACCTCTGAGTCTATCTGAGACCTCTTTCTTCTCGTTACTGCATAGAATAGAATGATTATGGGGAGAATATAAAATGAACACATTATAAGAGCATTAAAAACAAATTTCACATGGGTTTTTTGCTTTTCTTTTTCTTTTTAACTTGAATTGCTATAACCCTCACATCATTTCTTAATATACACCAAGGTTATTCCATCCAAAGATGGTTACTTCTGCAAATCACTTGAAACTGTATGTACCTTACATACTTTGCTAAAGAACAGACATAATTTTCAAGACCTGGATCCAGAGTCTAAGCACCTACACAGAGCAGTTTTTCAAGAGGAATAACTACTGCCTCCCTCTTTTTGGAGGGGGGGACAAAGGTGGGTTTTTTCTTTTATTCACTACCCTTCCTTGATCTTCTATCTTTCCTCACAAGGCTACTAATAAGACGCATCCTTGAAATAGAACAATAAGTTTATAAAGCCACAAGTCAGAGAAGACCTTCAGTGCTCAAATGCAGGTGTTTAAATGTGTAACTTTTTTATTTCTAACTCAACATAGCTGCTGTATCAGGCTCTGCTATATCACACTGCTAGGCTGGGAGGAATGTTAGATCAGTTTTTCCTGGGACTTGACAATTCCCAGAGCACATGTGTAGTCCACAGTTTTGAAGGAGATGAAGAGAATCCATGTTCTCAGAGAGAACCAGATACATAGCAATCACTGACATCTCCAAGTCTACGGCCAGTTTGGTAGCCACTCTGTGGCTCTGCTCCTGCACCACTCTGGGCCTTGAGTCCCTCTCTGTGAGTCCCTCACACTCTCCTCCGCCTTACCTGACCAGCTTTCTCTCGCAGATCACACCGCTTTCCTGGGAAGTGGATGAAACAGGGGTGTTGGCATCTTCCCATTCTCTTTCTCCCCTGTCTCTTAGGCTGCAAGAGAATTTCCTCCTCTCTATTTCTGGCCTAATTTCTCTTTCTTTTATTTTTCATGTCAGTCTTCCCAATTGTCTTAAGCACTTTAGCTTTTGGAACACAAAACCCAGAAAGACTTTAGAAATTATTTTTGTGTTCTACTCTGTTAGTTCTATCCTCTGAGGCAGTGAACAAAGAACTGACTATTTTCTTAATTGGGAGAAAGAAAAGAAGAAAATTTCAAGAGGGGAAAAAAGTTAGAAAAAATGATAAATTTTGCAGCATCTCCATAAAAGCTTGACATCAACCCATAGCATAAGATACATGTTTACTGTTATGACCAATTACCACATGGGCATACAATTGCATATCTGCATATAAACATGTTAGCATGACCAATTACCACATTTACATATAGACATATACAGTGTCATGTTTTACATAAACACACATAAATACATTTATATGTCCATGTGTGAATGTATGTGTAAATGTATGAGAAAAATGTGAGTTTTTAAGAAAATGCTTACTTCTACTAAATTGTGTATAATTCTTAAAAATGATTTTGTTATTGATAATGACCATTTACCAGATTGTTTTTATGAGTGGGATATATCACAATACCATGTCTGAGAAAATATTACCTTGGTTATGTGGCAATCCTGTTACCACTGCTGGAATGAACTTTTGAGAGAAGCAGCTAAATTTTTTTCAACTTTCAGGTCGGAGAGTCAGTGATCCATCAAACCGTGCAATTGGAAGGATTTTGTTGCAGAGGATTATATTATAGAAATGCCAACTCCTATTAACTCCTATGATTCTAAGAGAACAAGTTTAGGAAGCTAAAATTAAGTCCTTAAGTGTTTTTAAATAAGTGATCCCAAGTCTCATATCAGCTCTGGCACAGGTATTACTGTCTACATTTTATTGACCAGAAGACAATCTAAAAAAAAAAAAGAGAGAGAGAGAGAGAAAGAGGAGAGAGAGGGAGGGAGAAAGGGAGGAAAGAAGAATAAAAGAGAGGAAGAAAAAAAATTCTGAGAGATTTAACAGCCTCAGGGCTACAAAGCTATTAAGTGCAGATGTGAACTCAGACCTGTATCATCAGCTTGCTAAACTCATTCACATTATAGGATACCACTTTGCCTTTTTAAGTACTTTAATAAAAAAATATTTATTGTATTTATTTTAGAGAGAAAGAAAGAGGAAAGAAAAAAGAGAGAGAGAGACAAGGACATCATCAGTATGTTCTTGTATGTGCCCTGACTGGGGATCAAACCAACAACCTCTGTGCTTCAGGATGATGCTCTAACCAATTGAGCTATCTAGCCAAGGATTTAAGTACTTTTTTTTTTTTTGGCTTTAAGCACTTTTAAACTCAAACGTTAAATGCTTATTGGGAGCCATGGACCATTCGAAGACCCTTGAGTATAGTGACTCACTTAATCCCCATTGCAACCCTATAAGCAAAATAAGTCAAGTCACTTGCTCATGATCATACAACTTGTAAAATATGGAGGCAGACTTCAACTGAGATGTTTGATTCAAGAGACTATTCAGTGCAGAGGACAGTAGGAAAGGTATGTGCGCCCACTGGCCCCAAATAATAAGAAATTTGGTTAATAACCTGTAGCTGAGAATACAAATTTTCTTATGGTTTAACTTAAGTACTTATATCAACTCATTAAAATATATAATAGTCATAATTGAATTATAGTATATAAGCATTTAATTTATAAATTCAATAATTTATATAAATATATAATATAAATTATATCAAAACAATAAATGATCTGAATGTAATATGGCTGGAAAGTTTAATAAAATCTGTATGATTAACAAGATAAATTTTTAGTGAGGCAAATAAAAAAGTAAACTTATTCAAATCAGAAAAGAGAGAAAATAATGGTGAGAGATTAGTATGTAATTATGTAAGAGTCATGATGAGGCTCTGGCCAGTTCACTCAGTGGTAGAGCGTTGGCCCATTGTGTGGCTGTCCCAGGTTAGATTCCCATTCAGTCACACAGGAGAAGCGACCATCTGTTTCTCCACCCTTCCACCTCTCCTTTCTCTCTATTTCTCTCTTCTGGTCCTGCAGCCATGGCTCAGTTGGAGCAAGTTGGCCCGGGCACTGAGGATGGCTCCACAGCCTCACCTCAGGCACTAAAATAACTCAGTTGCTGAGCAATGTAGCAACAGCTCCAGATGGGCAGAGCATCACCCGAAGGGGGCTTGCCAGGTGGATCCTGGTCGGCTCACGTATGGGAGTCTGTCTCTTTGTCTCCCTGCTTCTCACTTAAGAAAAAAAAAAAAAAAAAGAAGAGTCATGGTGAAAGACCTTGGCCCTGTCCACTTGAGATACAGACAAATGAGTTAGTGCTGATGTTCCTAGCTATGCAAAGAGATACAGACTACTTTTGATTATTCACAGGATTTATTAAGGAAAACATTTTGATAATAATCTAGCATGGAAGTGTTCCTGTTCATAACAATGTTTGCTCAATACCGAAGAGGAATCATAAAACTGGCTGATGATTTCATAGTTCTATGGCCACATCTATGACATATTAGAATTAAACCCAAATATTTAAATAAAAGACAATGAATGGTTGGTAATATAATTTAGAATATAAATATAAGTAGAAATGGCATGAATCTGATTGTTAGCAGAGACTACATTGCTTTAGCGGAACAGAGGTAAAAATGGACCATATTCTGTAAGTGACTTTGGGCAGAGAGTCAAGTCTGCAGCACATGGGTGCAACCTAGTACAACAGGTGTGGAACCCCTCACCCTGCATTTTGTTCCCTTTTATAGTCACCAGGCTACATATGCCAGTGATCCAGTAGCATTTGCCTATTTGGAGGAAGCGTTCATCAGCTTTGCAAAGAAGTAAACTCTAGCGATAATTAATAATCTAAACAAAGAATTGAAAATAAAAGGGAAGTTAATAATTACACTGTGACAATAGGCATAATATAGGGCCATCCTAGACAAATTGACATATAAAGTCACAGGGAGGCCATTCAGCCAGTGTGGTTTTTAAAATATAGAAGTTCTTTTTCTATTATATTTGTTAAAAAATGCCCCAAACTCCAAGTTCCCTAAGTGTCTCTTAATGCTTTTAAACCAATGATGCAACAAATGAGGAGGCAACGACGAGGACCTTTTAGAGCACAGCTCCTTTGAAGTCTTCATATCCATCAAAGGGTGACAATATTCCTGTTTTGTATCCTGACATCATTATTAATAGCGCTTTCTTTACATCATGAAAATGTCCTAAGTCACATGATAAATTCTGACTACAGTAACTGTAGAGCATTCTGAACAAATGCAGCAATTCCTGGTTGGAACAGGAAAAACAACATATTAACTTTCCCCAGTTCCCCAATCCACCTACCTAAATAATGTAATAGGTTCTCAAGTTCTGAAATATGGCATATAATCGCCTCACATTGTGACAGGTACCCTGCAGAGTGGGTCTTGCAGCTTTGCTCTAGTACACAAAATTATTTTCCTTAAAGCCGTGTTCTCCTTTGGATTGAGATGAGTCAGACAGTCCTTTGGGGCAGGAGAAGAGGATGTATATGACTGCACTGGAATTGATTCCACTTCCTGTGAATATTCTCTTCTCCAGAAATAGCCCTTGATCCTCAATAATTATTTTCAGGTGCTTTCTGAGTTGACACTGTACTGACATCTCGGCACTTAAACTTACGTGGACCTTAAAACGTAAAGATATGCCAAACTCTCTATGTACATATCTTATCAGAACTACCCTGAGAATGCTGTTCTTATGGAAGCCAGAAGTGATCAGAAAAGACTAAATCTGTATATTCATAGCTTTATTCAACAATTAAATATTTATGATTCCCTGTTATGGGCCAGGCACTGTCCTGTAAATACTTCAGACATAGCAGATAACAGAACAAACAAAATAATTATTGGGGAGAGAGAGGGCACTTTTTTTTTTTTTTTTTTTTTTTTTTTTTTAATTTATTTATTTATTCATTTTAGAGAGGAGAAGGAGAGACACAGAGAGAGAGAGACAGAGAGAGAGAGAGGAGAGACAGAGAGAGAGAAGGAGGGAGGAGCTGGAAGCATCAACTCCCATATGTGCCTTGCCCAGGCAAGCCCAGGGTTTCGAACTGGCGACCTCAGCATTTCCAGGTCGACGCTTTATCCACTGCGCCACCACAGGTCAGGCGAGAGGGCACTTTTAAATAAGGTTGTCATTGTGCTCCTTGTTAAGAGAGCAGAAGCTTGAAGGAAGAGAAGGATTTAGCTCTATGAATATCTTGGAGAAGAGAATTCCCAGAAGTGAGAGGAAGCGGTGTAAAGGTTCTGAGGGGAGGGTTTACTTAACTACTCAGAGAACAGTATGCAGGTGGGTATGGCAAAGCAGTGAGCAGGGGATGAGGCCAGGCAACACAGAGAGGGGCCCAGATAATGCACAATCATAGAAGCTCTTATTCTGACTTCAATTTGAGAGAAATAGAAAGTCTTTGGATGGTTTTGTGCATATCTGTGACGTTCTATGACTTATGTTTTATAAGGCGTAGTTTGCCTAGGCGTAGTTTGGCTACTGTGGATTGAAAATAGACTGCAAGAATGCAGTTTTGAAGGCCATGGCAGTAATCCAGATGCGAGCTGGTGGTGAGTCAGAACGGGGTAGTCAAAGTGGAGGTGGTGAGATTCTCCCTATGTTTAATGAGCACAGAAACAGGATTTCTTGAGAGAAGTAAAGTATAGGACAAAGGAAAAAGAAAAAAGAAAAAAAAAAAGATGATCCCAATGCATTTGTTTATTTATTTGTTTGTTTGTTTGTTTGCTTTACTAACCAACTGGAAGAATACTGTTGCCATCATTTGATATAAAAAACGATGGTGGATAGACAAAGATTGGAGAACTATGGGTGGAATAAAAGTGTGTTTTTTTTAACACCAAATGAACTGTCATGTTGACAATTAAGCATGTAAATAAGAAGTTACATCTTATTTAGTTTTTATTGTATGCACAGCTGTATACTATACCTTCCTCTTTTTGATTCTGTGACCTCTTCAGCTCTTCATTCATTTCCGGCTTCATAGCCACATTTCTCGGAAAAATAGTTTGTACTTATTTCTACTTCTTGACCACAGTTTCTACTCCTCAACCTACTAAAATCAGGCTTCTTCTTCTACTAGTTTTCCAAAATTAATCATCCTAAATTAATATGTAAAATACGTGCTGTCACTTTAAATGTTCTTCTTATCTTACTTGACTCTTCATTTTCAATGTTCATAAGCAGAAGTCCTGTTATAAAGAGGGGAAATTTCTATAAGAACACTTCATAAGTCGTTTTTCTTTTTTATTTTATTCTTTGAAAAGTGGTAAATCGTTTCTGAGGTAGAACAGAGAAAGAGATTTAGTGAAGAGAGCAATAAGATATGATTGTTAATGTTATCTGCAATTTATTTTAAAATACTTCTGGGAAAAATGAGTACTTTTCAAACTCTCTTTTTTCCTTAGCCTTTCCAAACATAAACATGCTTAATCACACATGACATATAAACATTTTAAGGGATAGATTTATCTTTCTTTTTATGTTCCTGTTTTTCGATTTTTGTGTGTGTATGTGACAGAGACAGAGAGGGAAACAGATAGAGACAGACAGACAGGAAGGGAGAGAGATAAAAAGCATCAATTCTTTATTGCAGCACCTTAGTTCTTCATTGATTGCTTTCTTATATGTGCTTTGACTGTGGGGCTACAGCAAACTGAGTAACCCCTTGCTCAAGCTGGTGAGCCTTGCTCAAACCAGATGAGCCTGTGCTCAAGCCAACGACTTCAGGGTGTCGAACCCAGGTCCTCTGTGTCCCAGTCCAATGCTCTATCCACTGCACCACCACCTGGTCAGGCTAGATTTTTTCTATTATAAATCATTTCGTAAAAATGCTGCTGTTGACACCTGCAGTTGTTTTTAATTATTCATTAATGGGTTACTGAGACCTGCAAATTAGGAAACACTGATAGAGTGACCTAGATGCATGTATCGGTAAGTTAATTTTAACTTAAAATAAAAAAGAAGTTAATTAACATTTAAATCACCCTACTCATAAGTCCACACTCCAAGGGTTGTAGGTTAGCACCAATTAAACCTGATCAAGGGTTCATGCTCCCCAAGACTTCAGTGCATGTACTTCAAAAACTTTCCATAACTTTTGTGCTCAAGTAAATAGTACTTAAAATATAACATGGTTACAAATATTACACAAGCATGTCTGCTCTTGCATTAATGGCATTTGGAAAAGGATACACACCTGGTGAGCCCAGTGGGCAGAATCTGAAGTTGTACATTCCATACTACCCAGGGCTCCACCCCTCCTCCTTGCTAGTGCAAAGTTAACCTGTGTGATCTAATTGCAAGCATTTCTGATCCTGCCTTAGAATCATTTCTGCACGTGCCTCTTAATAAACTTTCACTTAGGCAACCGTTGGAGGGCTTAACGGCCAAGGTCAGAAAGTAGTAAACATGCAGAATAGTTTGCAGGAGTGCCTTTGGACCTGCTTGTTAAGAGATGTTTATATATACTTGTGGCAGATTTTATTCTAGACTTGCTCACATTGTAAAATGCAAGACAAACAAAACAAACAAAAATTAGGTAGTGCAGAAGGACAGGGAACAGAAGGCTTCTCCATCTCTAATCATCTGAGTAACCTGATATTAATAAAAAGGAAGCTGAAAATTCTGGATGGTCAAAATATCTTATGGCAGTTTGCACTATAGATGTTAGTGTGTGTTTCAGAACAGCTATAACTCTCTCGTTTTTGCAACCCAAGTGCCTCCAGGTAGATAAGGGCCAATAAATACTCCAGTTGGGTGAGAAGATTGAAAGTAAGAGACCTGTTCTTCATTTCCTTTCTGGAGCTTTGAAAGGTGATAGCTTCACAGAATTTTAGGACCATCATCAGCTTGGGTGCTGAGGCACAGAAGAGCTGAAGGGGCCACACCAAGCTTCCTGAGGTCCCAGACTCCATGGAAAAGCAATTGCATTTCGAATCAACTGGAAAGGGTTAAAGTGATTAGCTAAATGGGTCCCAAGGTTGGATTAAGGGACTCAACACCAGAATTTCTAAACATTCCAATCTTCAATGTTTCCTACATGTGTATAAACAATTTATTCAATGCTTTCTGAAGCATGATTTTCTAATCTATAAAACTGAAGAGAAAGATATATACCATTAAGCATTGCCATGAATATTCATTAGATAATGTTAAGTAGTGGGTATTTGCAAATAGTTTACAACTACAGTATAATTTGAATTAATGTAGGGAAAGATAACACTTTCTTCTAAGAGATATTACTGAAGGCCCAGTTATGAGTCAAGGTGGTCAAAAGCACAAACTTTCAGTTATAAGATAAATAAATTTGATATCTGTAATGTACAGCATAATGACTGTTATTAATAATGCATCTTGTATATTTGAAAGTTGCTAAGAGAGATCTTTAAAGTTCTCATCACAGGGGGAAAAATGTTGCTATGTGAACTGATGGCTATAACTATTGATATAATATACAATATGTATATCAAATCACTATGACATATATCTTAAACTTATAAAATGCTATAGGTCAATTATAGCTCAATAAAACTGGGAAAATGTATTAAAAAAATCAAAATAAAACAAAAATGACTGACTTTAACAGCCATCCTTCATGCCGCCACTTTAGATAAACAGGATAACATGTTACTTTGTGAGAAGAATCAGAATTCTTGAAGAAGTCATTTGTATAATTTTCAGTAACATTCTAGAACATAAGAAGAAATAATTTCTTATATTATTTTTCCAAGGGAAATTTAACAAATATTCCAAAAATATTTTAGGTAAAAACAATAACAACAAAAAACTATTTTAAGTAAAATTACATAAATATCTTTTCAAAATAAAGAACTTTTTGATTTTTATCCTTTAAAAAGAAACCTACGAGCATTACAAAACATCAAGATTATTTCTTTCAATTAATGTGCATCCGAAAGCAATCATTCTGCTTACATTTATTTTAATAAGTATTATAGAATATTGAATAAATTAGAAAAAGAAAATTTGGTTCTTCCTGACTTCTACATTGTTATTGAGTTGGAAGTAGAATAAATTTATTAAGGAAACACAGTAGCCTTTTATGGATACCACACTGCATTGCAAAACTAATTTCTCCTTTTTGGTTTTTACATAATGGTTTAATAAAGGAAAATTTATGAGTGGCCCAATCTAACCATGCCTTATTTGTCTCCCAGATATACCTATTAAAAGATCATAGCCCATCATCTATAGAGGCCAGACCCTGGTCATAATTGCATTTTAAGTAAGATAAAGCTGTGGAAAGTATACATGAAACATACATGCTATTTGATATAGCATTTGGTACTTAGCCCCCAATAAATGTTCTTAGTGTTGTTATTACAGTAGTAGATGTAATTTTTTTCAATGTTTTTTATTATTGTAAGGCACTAAAGAAATAGAGAAATAATTCAGTGGTACTCTATCCATAAGAATTATGTTTCATAACTGTAGATATCAACTTGGTATGATGATATTGACAGTGATGGTGGTGACAATACCAGCCCATGATTATTAATGTAATATATACCTTTAGATTTAGATATATTACCTTATGTAATTATTATTATGATGATACTATGAGATGATTTTTTTTCTTTTTCTCAAAGCATTCTATTGAATAATTGGGGTGACATTGGTTAATAAAATTATACAGGGTTCAGGTGCACAACTGTACAATACATTATCTGTATATTGCTTTGTGTGTTCATGACCCCAAGTCAAGTCTCCTGTCACCATGTATACCCCTCTACCCTCCTCCATCTCTTCCCATTCTCTTTTCCTCATGCAATCCCACACTGTTACCTATGCCTATAAATTTGTTATTTTTTCTTTGCTTAATCCCTTCACCTTTCTTTCCCAACCTTCCAACCCCCATTCCATTTACACAATAAAATGCTATTCAGCTAAGAAAAAGAAAAAATCTTACCTTTTGCAACAACATAGATGGACCTGTAGAGTATTATGGTAAGTGAAATAAGCCAGACAGAGAAAGACAAGTACCATATGATTTCACTCATGTGGAATCTAATGACCAAAATAAAAACAGATTCATAGATATTCAGATGATTTTTTATTAACTCCATTTGGCCAATGAAGGAATTGAGGTTCACTGAAATGCATATATGCCCAAGCCTTTAAGCCATTAAAAATCTATTTCTGATTCTCCTCAAGGTCCTTTTACTTTCCATTTCTCAAGCTGCCTTTGTTATACTTTTTTCAAATCTTTGGGATATTAGTTACTGGAGATGGAATTCACCAGAAGTAACATTGAACTCAACAGTTTGACCATAAAGACATTTCTATTACCATCACAAGAAGAACTTCATGATTGCTCAACCATGCTATTATCACCTCTCTTAAGCAACCATTTAATTCTCCCTGACTATAGTTTCCACCTGAAAGATTGGCCTTCTATTTTGATAAATTGTCTTTTGATTCAGAGAAGCTTACCTGAACCATTGGAAATGGTTACAGTATGCATTTTTACCTTTCAATAACCCTGACAAGTAAAGTTGCAGTTTCATATTAAAAATATAGAAATGTGTTTATTCTTTTTATTTTTTTATTTTTTTCTGAAGTGAGAACCGGGGAGGCAGAGAGACAGACTCCTGCATGTGCCTGACCAGGGTCCACCCAGCAAACCCAATAGTGGGTGATGCTCTGCCCATCTGGGGCATTGCTGCTTTGCAATCACAGGCATTCTTGAACCTGAGGCAGAGGTCATGGAGCCATCCTCAGTGCCCGGGCCAACTTTTGCTCCAACGGAGCTATGGCTTCTGGAGGGGAGGGAAGAGAGAGACAGAAAGAAAAGAGAGGGGGAAGGGTGGAGAAGCAGATGGGTGCTTCTGCTGTGTGCTCTGGCCAGCATTGAATCCAGGATTTCTGCACACCTGGCTGACTACCAGGGCCAGGGCAAAATATGTTTATTCTTTATTGAAGAAAGGGGTTTGAAAATAAAAAGTTGAGGAGATAAACCTTTATAATTTTTGGCAAACTCAGATGAAAAGATCCCATGCTTAAAGTTGGGGCTTATTTTCTAAGGAACCTAGCTGGGTTTTCTAGTAGTTTCCATATGATACTATAAAAAACCTGCGTTGGAGCTTATGAATCAATGAGAATAACGAAACACACTCAAAATTCCTGGCATTTTATAAAAACAAGGGTCTGACTTGCCCTTATTGTGAATATCCATCCATCAGAGAGCTTTTAAAGGATACTGGTGCTTCTGTCTGCCACCTTCATTTATTTCAATGTCTTAGTCAAGGTAATGTCAACAGAAACCTCTTTGGGAATGTAGGAAACATGTTAAATCATATTTTTCTCTCCTTAATGCTTTGAAATTTGTCCTTTAATGTGATTCCAGGGAATTCTGGCACCTCAACTTTATACAACATAAGCCATTGTGGAGTCTAAGTTTCAGTCAAAACAAAGTCAAATGATAAAGTCACTTGTGACAGAGTGAGCTAACACATTCACTTCATAACCTCTGATAAGTGCACCCACTTTAATACATTCAACCCGATACAAGCATTATATTTCTCCTTCCTCTGTCTCCTACCATTCACATTCACTGACACACATTCTCCAGTTTCTGCTGATATAGAATAAGGAAGTATTGCAATTTGCAGGGGGTCAGACTTTATACTTGTCCCACTGAAGCATACTGATGTCTGAACTATGGGTCTAGAGTAGGTTTTGACAAGAATAGGTACTCTTTTCAAGTCAACCGCTTCGAGAGAGGTTATCAAAGTGTCTTCACAGAAGGAAAAGTAATGTCTCCAGACACAAGTTGAGGGACACCTTCCACAGGCAAGATAATCTCTGAGTAATTTCAGGGTTCAATGTTGTGAATTTCATATGAGTCCAACCAGATATTCTGATCCTAGATCTCTGAGTTCCACTCCTTCCTAAACAATGTTCTACTTTGTATGTCAGCAACAAGTATGGCAGTGATGTCGACTATCATTTTTATATGTTTTGCAACCCATGAAATCAAAGTTTATGCCTGATTTTCACTGAAGTCAGCTTCAAGCAATTTTTAGAACCACCATAGAAACTCTCTGGTTCTCTGTTCATGACTTGAGTTGAGAGTTTAAAGAATGAAGCTCATCATTTTTTTTCTGTAAACTCTCTAGTGTTCTCTAATAGGGTCCATTTACCCCAGCACTGGCTTATATCAATAGTAACCACTACTGCTCTATTAGTTAAATGCAGCAACTATTTCATATGCCAGTGCAGGAGCTTTGGTTGGCGTTTGAAAACACACAAAATATGGATGATAAATTGATCAATTAGGATGCTAACGCTTGCCATGGATTATCAGAAGTCACATAGCTTCTCCTGTTCTCTCAGTGATTGGTTGATTATTATTTTTTTTAATGTGCTTCAGCAGAAACTGAACTAAAGAGTGTTTACTCCTGGAGATGGGTATATTTTCTTCTTCTATTAGGCTGTAGAAAGTTGAGTTCATCTATTCCAGTAGTTGAATTTGGGTCTTATTGTTGCTTTCATTATCCCAAGCATACCATGGGTTTCAAATAGTCATATGATTTTTTTTTCTTTAGCTGTTGATGTGGTGGATTGTATTGATTGATTTTTGAATGTTTTGATGATTTAGAATGTTGAACCAGTCATAGGATGTATAATGGTGAATGACCTTGAGAACAATATATATTCTGCTGTTGTCAAAGGTGTATTCTATTTAGGTTATGTTGATTGACAATGCTCTTCAGGTAAACTATGCCCTTACTGATTTCCTGCCAGCTTGATTGATCATTTACTTAAAAAGAAATGTGGCATACTCAAACTATAATAACAGATTTTTCTTTTCCTCTTTTCAGTTCTATTTTTGGCTCACATATTGTGACATGTTGTTCTTAGAGGCACACATGTTAAGGATTGTTATACCTTCTTGGAAAATATTCCCTTATTATGATAATTTAATTCTCCTCTTTAAACCTGATAATTTTCCTTGCTCTGAAATCTGCTTTATTTAAATTAATATAGCTATTCTGGCTTTCTTAAGATCTTTTAGTTTGTATTAATATGGTATATCTTTTTCTGTTGCTTTATATTTAACCTACCTAATTCTTTATATTTAAACTGTAAATCTTATAGACAATATATAGTAGGGTCTTGCTTTTTGTTTTGGGTTTTTTTTTTATTCGATTTTATAATCTCTGCCTCTAATAGATGTATTTAAACCATTCACATTTATAGTGATCTTTGAATTAGTAGGATTACTAGCTAGCATGTATTCGTAACTATTTTCTATTTGTACCATTTGTTCTTTGTTTCTTTTTTCCTCTCTTTTTTGGTCTTCTCTGATTATAAAGGAACAATTTTTTGACATTAAAATTTTTATTTATTTTTACTGAATTTATTAGAGGACATTTGTTAATAAAATTATATGTTTCAGGCATACACTTCTATAAAACATCATCTGTATATTGTATTGTGTGTTCACCACCTCAAGTCAAGTCTCCTTTCATCACCATTTATCCTCCCTGTACCTTTTTATACCTCTTCCTATTCCCCCACCCCTTTACTTCCGGTAATCACCATAATGTTGTCTGTATCTATGAGGTACTGTTTTATATATATTTTTTTGTTTTGGGGTTTGTTTTTTCTAATCCCTTCACCTTTATAAATGAGCATTTTCTATGATTTTAATTTTAACTTCTGTTTTAGTTATATCAGTTTTACGTCTTTTAAAATATTGTAATGGTTACTCTAGAATTTCAAAGATAATTTTTTACCAAATTGTGTTCACTTTCAATAACACTATTGATAGAATATACTTGCTTATTGTGCAAGTACTTTCAAATATATTATTAGACTTATATTTTCAATCCTGTTTTGCAACATTGTTATTAATTTCTCTCATGTATATGCTGTAATTACTGTATACATCATTACTCCTATTTTAAACACTCATTTTAAAGATGCATTAAGAAAAGAATAATAATGATTTATTTTACCTTGCATTATTTCTTATTTGATGCTTTTCATTTTGTTAAGTAGATCTAAGTTTTGCACCTATATCATTTTCTTCCCTAGAAAGAATTTCTTTTAACATTCTTGAATGGTAACCCTGCTACTAAAGAATTTCTACTGTTTTTGTTGCTCAAAAGAGTCTTTATTGCTTCTACACTTTTGAAGAATAATTTTTTGCTGAATATAAAATTCTATATTTGTTTTTATCTCTTTAAAATTTATATAATTCTTTCACCTTTTTCTTTTTCTTTGTATTTTTCCGAAGCCAGAAACGGGGAGGCAGTCAGAAAGACTGCCGCATGCGCCCCACCGGGATCCACCCAGCACGCCCACTAGGGGGTGATGCTCTGCCCATGCGGGGCATTGCTCTGTTGTGACCAGAGCCACTCTAGCACCTGAGGCAGAAGCCACAGAGCCATCCTCAGTGACCGGGCCATCTTTTGCTCTAATGGAGCCCGGGCTGCAGGAGGGGAAGAGAGAGACAGAGAGGAAGGAGAAGGGGAGGGGTGGAGAAGCAGATGGGCACTTCTCCTGTGTGCCCTGGCCGGTAATCAAACCCCGGGACTCCCGCATGCCAGGCCGATGCTCTACCACCGAGCCAACCAGCCAGGGTCTCATCTTTTTCTTATTTACATGATTTCTGTTGAAAAGTTCCCTTTAATTTTTATTCTTGTTCTTTTATAGGTAAAATATTCTTTTTCTTGCTAGTTGCAAGGTTTTTTTTTATAGGTATGGTTTGTTAGTTTAAATAATATGCCAAGGGTTTTTTTTGTTGTTGTTATTGTTTACATCTGATTTCTGTTCTCTAAGCTTCTTGGGTCTGTGATTTTGTGTCTGATAATAACTTTTGAAAGCTCTTGGCTGTTATTTTGTTCAAATATTTCTTCTGCTCTTTAATTTATCCTTTTGTTGTTGTTGTTGATGATGATGATGATATGATAGTGTTAGAGTGAGAGCAATGTTATTTTTAGCTTTTTGTAGCTCAAGTGGAATAAGAAACATTGACCTTATTCTCTTTTGGTAAGAAAAGCCATTTCCAATGTAAAATGTTTGACCACTCTAAGCTTATTATGATGTAGTTTTTTATGTAGGTGTTTCTGTTAACACTTTCAGATTAATAACAGCCAGGCCATTAATAATAGCAACTGTCAATCATCTGAATGATCCATCTAGGATAGAGTAGAAAATGACAGGCCATGAGAAAAATCAATCCTCGGCTTATTTTTAAAATTATTTTATTGGAATAAAGATAAATTCATTTACATATTGTCAATTACTACTTTAGTTCTTAAATGGCAGAATTGAGTAGTTTTGGCAGAGAGACCACATGACTCATAAAAACTAAAATTTTTCTCACTTTTTCTTTTGGAGAAAATATTTGCCAACCCCAGTTCTAAGGCTTTAAAGTTAATTGGGCCTTTTGATGACTGGAGGGCCCAGTTGACTGAAGATGCGTGAGATACTCTACGTAAGTATCAACCAGACGAACCTTTCACAAATTTCTGACACACAAAGTCATAAACAAAGTAAAATTGGTGTTGCTTTACATAATTAAGTCCTAGGGTAATTTATTATGTGACAATAGGAACAAGGACAAGTTGTATCTGGTCTCTGATTGTCAAGAAGCTCAGTGTAATATACAAGGTCAAGGATACAATCAAATCTTTCTCAGAATTCTCTGTGAAGGTATATTTACCAGAACCACATTTTTTTTTTGTCTTAAATTAAGTACTGTAAGTAGGGATTCTATTGCTACTGGGACTTATAGGACACCTATTACATTAGGCCACTTTACCAAGTGTGGAGTATGTAGCTGCTCTACCTAATATGTAAAAACGAACACAGGAAAGCAGCAAAAATATGGAGACAAAGAAATATGTCCCACATGAAAGAGCAGGAGAGATTTTTAGAAAAAGAACTAAATGAAATAGAGGCAAGCAAGCCATCAGATACTGAGTTCAAAACAATGGTTATAAGGATGCTCAAGAAACTTAATGAGGATGTAGAAACCATAAGAATCAGTCAGAAATCAAGAATGCACAACTGAAATGAAGAATAATTTACAGGGAATCAACATTAGATAAAGTAGAGGAAGCTGAGAATCAAAATAGCAATTTGACATATAAGAAAGAGGGTTCTTTTTTTCTCCACAACCTCTCCAACACTTGTTATTATCTATCTTATTGATAATAGCCAATCTAACAGGTATGAGGTAGTATCTCACTATAGTTTTGATTTGCATTTCTCAAATAACTAGTGAAGATGAGCATCTTTTCATATATCTGTTGGTTGTTTGTCCTCTTGGAGGAAGTGTCTGTTCAGGTCCTCTTCCCATTTTTTAATTGGATTGTTTGCTTGTTTGTTGCTGAGCTTTGTGAGTTTTTTACATATTTTGGATATTAACCGCTTATCAGAGCTGTTGTTTGTAAATATCATCTCTCATTTAGTTTGCTGTCTATTGTATTATTGTCAATTTCTTTTGATGTGCAGAAGCATTTTAGTTTGATATAGTCCCATTCATTGTTATCAGGGGGAAAGGGATGTGGAAGAGAGGGGTGGATGAGTGGTAGGGGGAAGGGTGTAAAGAGGTACAAATATAAGGTGACATAAAATGATATGACTTTGGGTGATGAGTATATAACATAATCATCAATTCAAATGCTATAGAAATATTTACCCGAGAGCTATATACTCTTATTGATCAATGTGACCCTGTTAAAGTTAATTTTCTAAATAAAATTTAAAGATTGGAAAAAAAAGAAATACAAGTAAGCAAAAAATATCCAATTAGAAGAGCAAAAATAAATAAGGATCTAAAAAAATTAAAATAATGTAAGGAATCTCTAGACAAGAATCCCCAAACTTTTTACACAGGGGGCCAGTTCACTGTCCCTCAGACCGTTGGGGGGCCGCCACATACAGTGCTCTTCTCACTGACCACCAACGAAAGAGATGCCCCTTCCGGAAGTGCGGTGGGGGGCCGCATGTGGCCTGCAGGCTGTAGTTTGGTGATGCCTGCTCTAGAACAACCAGTGTATCAACATTTGCATCATGAGGGTGCCAGAAAGAGAAAAGAGAGAGCATTAAATTGAAAACCTACTTGAAGAAAATTATGTCAGAAAACCTTTTATAGGTGATGAAGGAAATAGATATACAAGTTCAGGAAACACTGAGAGTCCCAAACAAGATGAAGTTAAAGAGGCCCACACCAAGACATATCATAATTAAAACATAAAAAGTTAAAGACAAAGAGAAAATCTTAAAAGCAGCAAGAGAAAAGCTGTTAGTTACCTATAAGGGAGCTCCCATAGGACTGTCGGCTAATTTCTCAATGGAAACTTTGCAGACCAGAAAGGAGTGGCAAGAAATATTCAAAGCAAGGACCTACAACCATTTCAGCTATCATTTAGAATCAAAGGTCATTTAAAAGCTTCTCAGACAAGTAGTAGCTAAAGAAGTTCATCACCAACAAACCAGTATTATGTGAAATGTTAAAGGTTTTTCTTAAATAAGAAGAAAAAAAGATAAAAAAATATAAACAATAAGATGACAATAAATGCATATCCAATACTTGAATCTAAAAAAACAAAACAAAACAAAATAAATGAACAAGAAGAACAGAAACAGACTCATAGTTACAGAGAACACTTAGAGTTGCCAGATGAGAGGAAAGTGGAGGGAATGGATGAAAGAGGTGAAGGGATTAAGAACTACAAATTGGTTGTTACAGAATAGTCACAGGGATGTAAAGTACAACACAAGAAATATAGTCAACAATATTCTAATAGCTATGTATGGTATCAGTTGGATACAAGACTAAGATGACCATTTTGTAAGTTACATAGTGTCTAATTGCTGAGGTACTTGAAAATAATATATATACTATTATATGTTAATTGTAATTAAAAATAAAACAAAGGATTAAAAAATAGGAATAAATCAGTTATTCTAACAGCAAACATCCTATATAAGAAATTAGTTAAATGAACATTAAATGATTAGAAAGTCAACAGGAGAGGTCTAAAGTACCATACAGATACCAGCTACCAGACATAGCTACCATTCTCAGGGAAGAGGAAAGAAACAGAAAAGACTGTAATGATAAGAACCTTGAAACTTCTAGGAGAGGCTGTGCCAACTTTGAATGTCGACTACAGAAGTGTGGGTGCTATCTAACCAATTTTGGTACATAGGAGCAAAGAGATGAGACTCTGTGGCACTGATACCCAGACACCTGAGCATAACACAATGTGTGTTGGTGCCTCAGGAGCCCAAAGAAGAGGCTATGTGGAGCTGGAAGCCCTAATGAAGAGCAGGCACTATCAGCTGGTGCCACGTCCTGGAAAGGGCTTTGGCTTTCTGAAACTTATTCTGGGAATATGAGGGAAGAATGAAAACTTGGAGTAAAATGTTCTGCTAGTAGGAATAAATACCTTCTAAGGAGATACTGACAGGAATAGAAATCAAGAGGAAGGAACAAGTCCCCTCATTTTTATAGTTTCACTCTAGCATCATTTATTGGCAGAACTGGTAAGGAGCTACCTTGTAAACACATATGTCTCACCAAAAACACTATGTATGAGCTGGGAGCTCAGATATTATAATTTAATAGCTATTAAGCCCTGATTATGGAACACCTAGCTTTTTCTCTACTCAAAGCAATATATCCTCTGAGTAACTGTGTAACATCCACCTTATTTCCTCCTCTCTTGTTCAAGCTCTCTTCAGACATTTCAACTTGAAAATAAGAGAGATTGTGGCTTTCCAAATGCTTCGGCTACTGGGGCTGCTTTCTGGGACTTCTGCTACTTCCCACTAAAGATCCCATGGAATTTTTACTGTGCTAATATATATTACACAGTGCTAATATCATTCATCTATGCTAGGGATAATTCCAGTCCACTCTACACTCACAGTTTATCCCTATTAGACCAGTGGTCTTCAACCTTTTTCATCTCATGGCACACATAAACTAATTACTAAAATTTTGTTGCAAACTATAAAATGTATATTTTGCTGATCTAACAAATAAAATCAGTATAATTTTGATTTCTTCACAATGGATGGCTATTGTAATGTCGACTGTTGTCATTTTGGTTTTTTTTTTTTTTTTGGACCATCTAAGGGAAAAGAGGTCAATTCCCTGACTAAATAGTCAGATATTGTATGTTTTAAAAATTCATATGGCACACTGGTTGAAAATCTCTGTACTAGACTAATAATGTCTGTATCACTTAATAGTCATAGGTTCAAGCAGAAAAATCTATTATTGCTAACTCAAGCAAAGACGAAAGTAGTAGAGGCTATGGGAAGCCCGTGACTAGGACATCTCTTGGATCTGAGTAGTTAGAGAATATAGTCTTTTCAGAAAACTGTGTGGGAATGAGTGATAGCTTTTAGTCTTTGTATCACAGAGATCAAGAGCCAAGTTTCAGGCAGAGAGAATGTGATTGACGTAGGTTGTACAGGTGTCCACATTTTGGCCATGGAGAACAGGACACCTCGAATGACAGCTATACTAAAATAATATGCAAGGGAGGAAGGGTTAATTTCCTCAAGTAGAATCAGGATGTCCCGTTCAGAAGTAAGGGGGATAAAATCACATCTGATAAAAATAACTTACTACCTCTTGCAATACACTTTGTCATTATTGTCAACAAGAATACAAGTGTGTGTTTCTCATACTTGTAAATCACCTCTGGTATCCTTTTGTAGGTCCTTTTGCCTGGGTCTCTCAGACGGACACTGTGTAAATCTGATACCACCTTTCCCATACCTTTTCCATGCCTACAACTCAAGCTCCATCTCTTCTTCTAATCATTCACCCAAGTTCTGCCTTTGCCTCATGTACCATAAACCTAATATTTAATTGTATAAAATTTACTAATTTCTTTAATTCCTGTTTATGAATTTAAAAGGCCAACATCATAGTCAAAGACTTACTTTAAGCACCCTATGAAAATCCTACTGAAACATTTCCCATGAATAGAGACTGCCACTCATGGTCCAGAATTCTGTTAGATTTGTGCCACAAATTTTGCTAATGTGCACAAAAAGAAAAAAAAAGAAATACTGGTGAATCAATGATTCCTGCATGGGTGATGAAAATATGTGTCAAACGTTACGATCATTAGTTACTTCCTAAGGTAATTTTGTGGCCAATTCCTAAGCTATTGTCCTGGCTTTGACATATGTTACCCCACTGATGGCCAGGGAAGATTATTTTTTCCCTAATCTAACTAACTAAACAGGCATGCTCTTTCTCCTTCACTTTTCCTAGGATTGCCGTAAAGCCACATGATCATCTGATGGGGTCTAAATTTCTTATTAAACACTCTCCTTTCCAAAAACTTAATGGCCAAGTTATTCATATACCTTTGATTAAAGATGAAACTGGCCCTGGCCCTGGCTCAGTGGTAGAGCATCGGCCTGGCGTGCAGGAGTCCTGCGCCCATCTGCTTCTCCACCCCTCCCCCTTTCCTTCCTCTCTGTCTCTCTCTTCTCCTCCCGCAGCCAAGGCTCCACTGGAGCAAAGTTGGCCGTGGGCACTGAGGTTGGCTCTATGGCCTCTGCCTCAGGTGCTAGAATGGCTCTGGTTGCAGCAGAGCAATGCCCCGGATGGGCAGAGCATCGCCCCCTGGTGGGCATGCTGGGTGGATCCCGGTCGGGTGCATGCTGGAGTCTGTTCCACTGCCTCCCCATTTCCAGCTTCAGAAAAATACAAAAAAGGGGAAAAATAAAAAAGATGAAACTTCCGTCTCTAACTATGTACTACTTAATGACAGGCATAGGTTCTGGAAAATGCGTCATTAGGTGATTTCCTAGTGCAAACACTGTAGAGCAAGTACACTTACACAACATAGATAGTATAACCTGCTGCAAACCTAAGCTATATTGTATAGCCCGCTGCTTCTAAGCTGCAAGATCTTACTGAGTATTGTAGGCAGTTGTAACACAATGATATTTGTGTGTCTAAACATCTCTACATATAAAAAAGGTACAGTAAAAATACAGCATAAAAGATTAAAAATGCTACACCTATAAAAGGCACTGACTAGGAATGGAGTTTGCCAGACAGGAAGCTGCTCTGAGTGAGTCAGTGAGTGAGCAAGTGGTTAGTGACAGTGAAGGCCAAGGACATTGCTGGACACTACTGTAGACTTTATAAACATTGTATACTTACATTACATAAATTTATAAAATGCTAGATTAAATCAAGCACAAGAGAAAATCATGTAATCAATAGACCTCGTAAACATGAGAAAAAGTTTACAATAAAATTTTTTTCTAAGTAGAAAGAATAAACTCTAAAGTAATGATAAATAGTATAGGATAATAAATACATAAACTAGTAACATAGATACTTATTATCATTATCAAGTATTATATACTCTACATAATTATATGTACTATACTTTTATACAACTGACAGTGCAGTAGGTTTGTTTACACAGCATCACCACAGACACGTAAAGCAATGCATTGTACTACAATATTATGACAGCTGTGAGTCATTAGACAATAAAAAATTTTCATCTCCATTATAATCTTTTGGGACCACCATCATATATGCAATCTGTTATTGACCAAAACATTGTTATGCATTGCATGACTGTATTTTATTTTAATCAATATGTACATATTAAGTGTCTATAATATGTCAGGTTCTGTGATGGGCACTAGGAGAAAAAATGGTGCATAAAACAGATATACTCTCTACACTTTTAGAATTTAATGATCATGGAAGTAAAAGATATTAAACAGTTTGTCTGCTAGGTCTTAGAATTGCCAGATTTAGCAAATAAAAATATGGGACACTGTTATATTTTAATTTTAGATAAAAGATATTTTTAGTTTAAGTATGGTCTTTACAATATGCGTGACATCTTATACTTGAAAAAAATCTCTGTTTATTGGAAATCCAAATTTTACTGTGCATCCTTATTCTGTATTTTATCTGGCAACTTAAAATGGATAGTACAACAAAAGAAGTATATTTGAAAGTATGGTTTTTTTTTCTAACAAGGATCAATCCTTAGTTGTTAAAGTTCCAATTAAAATAATAATAACAACGGGCCAGTTCAGAGATAAGATATACACTGCATCCCATGGGACTTTTTCTCTAAGTTCATATTGAAATAAATAACTCCATGTCATGATGCAAAAACAGGATTATTTTTGGAGAAAAATCTATCTCATTTTCTGTGAAGGGCATTTCATTGCACCTCAGGGAATTCATGTGGCACACATAATGTTGTCATCTGTGAATATTGTTGAATGTAATCATAAGACCACTGTTCGCAGCAGAAATGCAAAGACTCTAAGGTGAGTTTTGGGAGAACCACATAGACCTGGACTTTTAAATAAGTATGGAAAAACCTGAATGTGGAATTTTGTAAAACTGGGCTATAAATTATGAGAAATAGAGTCAAGCAGAAAGACTGAGGTCAAAGGGTAGCTTTGGTAAAGTCCTAGTTCTATTTCTTAAAAGCACTTGTCCATTAGTCCATGTAGTGTCTGATGTTGCTGAAAATGTTTGACTCTTAATTTGGGCTTCTCTTTCTTTCCATGTCTATTTCTTCACCTGTTAAGTGGCCAAAGTGTATTAAGATTTATAGTTTAAATGTGGCCACCCAATAACTAGATTACTTAATCCAACTGGTCTATGGAAACTAACTGGTTTTACTTGAATACCTTTAATAATTATTTCTGACATTTCTTTAGTGCTTAGTAAATGTCTGGCTCCAAGCTAAGCATCTACCTGCCTGCATGCATTATTTTAATCTTCACAACCACTTCAAGAGGCAGAAAGTATATTATCTTCATTTTATAGATTAAAGAAGTAAAGCTCAGAGCATTTAAATTATTTTTCCAAAGTTCAGTTGCTAATAAACGATGAATATGGAATTGAGACCAAGGCTGTCTGATTCCAGAGCATGTATGATACTTTTGATCACTAATGCATTCACCAGTTTTTGCATGTACTATTTACATGCATTATCTTATTTAATCGTCACAAGGTCCCTATGAGGATACTAGCTTAAAGACATCATGTACCTTGTTCAGCGTCACAGAGTAAGGTAATAGCAGAGTCAGAATTCAGTTTTAAGTCTTTCTAATCTTTAGATCATGCTCCTAATGACTATTAAATATCGACCATGTATCATATACAGGAGGAAGCTGCAGCTCCTGAAAATTAGGATGCTGACCTAATTTTACACAGCTTATTAGCAACAGGAATAAAATGAATAAATACACTATTTCTTGATTCTTGGTCCAATAAAATTTTTATTGCTGTTTTACTTCATTGCTCTCAGCTGGTGTTCATTAGTTATCAAATTTAGAAAGGACCCTTGTCCAAATCAGATTCCACTGATCAAGCTTAAGTATGTTGACTTTCTCATATAATTCATAATTTCTACATAGTCCTCTATCAAGTAGACAAGTGGTATTCAGCACCTCCATTTTACCTTGTGAACTTGCCACTCACAAAATTATAGTCTGGTAAATTTCTTAAATAATAAAGTCCATTAAAAAATTATAGAATGCATACCTATCCAAAAACCATACTTTTAAATAAATCATATCATCTGTTACCTGTAACAAATTTTGGATTGCGGCAGTCCTCAGAAGTTAAATATGGATGCCAGATGTCTTTAAATTTCATTTATAATTGTGGTTCTGTCACTGGAAAATTTACTTAAATGAGGATTTTCTAATGTATGTCTGGATAATAGTAGCTAATCAGCAAAAAGGGTTCAGGGCCAAATGCAGTTGAAAAACACAAAATAATATAACCATTTATATATTTATAGATTTAATATAATTCTTATTAAAATCTCAGGAAGGACTCATAGGACAAGATCCTAAAATTTGTATGGGCAGCCACAAGACCTAGAATAGCTAAAACAATTTTGAAATAGAAGAATAAAGAATAAAGAGGGAGGAAGACAGAATGGTATTGGCAGAATAGACACACAAATCAATGAAACAGAATAGATAAACCAGAAAGAGATGCATGCAAATATGCCCAAATAATTCTTTTGTTTTTTTTCTTCAATGACAACTTTATTGAGATATAATTTGCATACTATAAAAGTCACCCATTTAAAATGAAAAATCTGTTTTTCTAGAATATTTACATAATTATACAACAACCACTGGTATCTATTTTTAAAATAAACATGTGCATCACCCTCAAAAGAAACTCCATATCCACTGAGTCACTCTCTATCGTCTCTTCTCAATTTCTAAAAATTCTAATATATTTTTGGTCTTTATAGATTTACCATTCTGGACATTTCATATAAATAAAAGCAATCAATATATGGTATCCTGTGACTGGCTTCTTTCACTTAACGTAACATTTTCTGTCTTTTAAACATTTTTTTTAGTATTTTTCTGAAGTGAGAAGTGGGAAGGCAGAGAGACAGACTCCTGCATGCGCCCGACCGGGATTCACCCGGCACGCCCACCAGGGGCGAAGCTCTGCCCACCAGGGGGCGATGCTCTGCCCGACCAGAGCCACTCTAGCGCCTGGGGCAGAGGCCAAGGAGCCATCCCCAGCGCCCGGGCCATCTTTGCTCCAATGGAGCCTTGGCTGCGGGAGGGGAAGAGAGAGACAGAGAGGAAGAAGGGGGGGGATGGAGAAGCAAACGGGCACTTCTCCTATGTGCCCTGGCCGGGAATCAAACCTGGGTCCCCCGCACGCCAGGCCGACACTCTACCGCTGAGCCAACCGGCCAGGGCCAGAAACACAAAATTTAATGTTAATGATTTATTTATTTTTATTATGCTGTTGCTTGTGCTTCTGGTGTCATGCCTATAGATAATCTAAGAACATAAAGATCTAGGCTTATGTTCTCTTCTAAAATTTTTGTATTTTTAATGTTACATTTGAGTTTATGATCCATTTTGAATTAATTTTTATATATGGTGTGAGGTAGGAGTCTAACTTTATAATTTTACATACTTACTAACTGATTTTGTTTTACAAAGTTGTAAAAGCAATTCAGGAGAGGAAAGATAAAATTTTAACATATGATGCTGATGCTGACTCTGTAGCAACTGACCATGGTAAAAAATGCACCACACTTTAAACCTTATACCTCATATAAACATTAACTCACAATGGAGCATGGATGTTAATATAAAACATAAAACTAAAGCGATTTAGAAAAAAATGTCAAAAACTTATTATGAAAATATAGGAGAGAATCTTATAGATATCTTAAGCTAGGCAGGGTGCTTAAACTTGACAGTAAAATATGATCAATAAAAGGGAAAACATAACAAACTAAGACTTATCAAAATTTGGAAGATTAACTCTGTGAAAGGACCTTTTGAGAGAATGAAAGCTACAAACTGGTATAAAATATTTGCAGACCACATATCTGAAAGTAGTTGTACCTAGAAAAATATAAAAAACATTCAAAACTCAGTAGTAAAAGAAAGATGAGAAAGAACCCAATTAGGTAATTGATAAAACACATGACAAACATCTTACTGAAGAAGATATACAAATGGCAAACCAACCCATGAAAAGATGTTCAACATATGAGCTCATTTATATGTAGAATCTAATGAACACTAAGCCAAGGAACAAAATAGAAACAGAGGCAGGGTCACAAGGAACAGAAGGACAGATATCAGAAGGAAGGAGGAAGAGGGAAGAGGGGACAAGTTCAAAAAAAAAATAAAGGGAGTAGCTGAAAACCTTCTGCATAGCAAAAGAAACCACCAATAAACAAAAAAGCAACCAACTGAATGGGAGAGGATATTAGCAAACAACAGCTCCAACAAATGGTTAATATCCAAAAATATATATATAAAGAACCATGCAACTCAACACCAAACAACCAAATCAATTAAAAAATAGGCAGAGGACCTGAACAAACACTTTCCCCAAGAAGAATACAGGTAGTACAGGTGGCCAACAGATATATGAAAAGGTGCTCAACTTCACTAGCTATTAGAGAAATGAAAGTCAAAACTACAATGATGTACCACCTCACAGATGTTAGAATGGCTCTTATCAGCAAGATAAGTAATAACAAGTATTGGAGAAGCTGTGATGAAAAAGAAACTGTATTCACTACTGGTGGGAATGTAAACTAGCAAAGACAGTATGGACGGACGTTCCTCAAAATATTAAGAATAGAATTACCATATGACATAGCATTCTCTCTTCTGGATATCTATACAAAAATATGAAAAAATTTATTCACAAAAATATATGCACCCTTATGATCATGATAGCATTATTCATAGTGGACAAGACATGGACTAAAACAAAGTGTCCTTTGACAGATGGTTGAATATAGAAGATATGCTACATATATACAATGGAATGCTCCTCAGCTGTAAGACAAGATGAGGTACGGCCATTTGCGACAACATGGACGGACCTTGAGAATATCAAACTAAGCAAAATTACTCAGTCTGAAAAAGCTAAGAACTATATGATTTCACTCATATGTGGGATATAAAGCTGAAACACAGACAGGAGTATGGTGGTTACCAGAGGGTAGGACATTAAGGGTTAGTAAAAAAGGGGGCCAAATATGTGGTGACAGAAGATGATGTGACTTTGAGTGGTGGGCACACAATGCAATGCACAGATGATGTATCATAGAAATGTACACTTGGAACCTATACATTATTAACCAATGTCACCTATACATATTAACCAACATTTAATAAAAAAATTACAAAATTTTAAAATGAAAAATGGTTGTATACCATATAATTCTACTTATATAACACTCATGAAAAGAAAAATTATAGAGGAATATACAGTGGTTGCCAGAAATTATGGGTAGAAGAGGGAGAAGATAAGTGAACGTGTTTATAAAAGGGTATCACAATGGATCCTTGAAGTGAAGAAACTATTCCTTGTCTTGATCTGGTTAGTGATGACTACAAACATTGACACATGCGATAAGATTGCATAGAGGTAAACGCACACATTCGCACGCATATTCAAATGAAAGCATGCAAATTGAGTAAACTCTATATAAGGTTAGTGGAATGTATCAATACCCAGTTCCTGGTTGTGATATTGTATAATATCATAGTTATTCAAGATGTTACCATTAAGGGAAACTGGATGAAAAGTGTATGGGACCTCTCTGTATTATCTCTTATAATGGCATGTAAATCTAGATTTACTGCAAAAAAAATTAATTTAAAAATTCCATAGCTGGAATTTTTAATCCTGAAGTAGGTCATTCTGAAGAGAAAAAGAATTGTCCAATTCAGGAGTGTGACTCAAGAGATGGTAGTCAAAGAGTACTTTCATTTTCTCTGAAGAAAGAGTAAACAATATTAATTTTGGTAGGAAGACATGTAATATATCACTAACACATTCTCATAAAGTCCAATCACCTCATAGCATCCAGTGTAATTTTTCTAAAATGTAAATCAAATCATGTCTTTTCTGTGCTGAAAAATCCCCAGTGGCCTGACCAGGAGGTGGTGCAATGGATAGAGCGTCGGACTGGGACATGGAGGACCCAGGTTTGAGACCCTGAGGTCGCCAGATTGAATGCGGGCTCATCTGGTTTGAGCAAGGCTCACCAGCTTGAACCCAAGGTCACTAGCTCGAGCAAGGTGTCACTCGGTCTGCTGTAGCCCCCCCACTCCTGTCAAGGCACATATGAGAAATCAATGAACAACTAAGGAGCCGCAACGAAGAAGTGATGTTTCTCATCTCTTTCCCTTTCTGTCTGTCTGTCCCTATCTGTCTCTGCCACAGTGGTTTCTCATTGCATTTATTGTAGAATAAAAATCAATTTCTTTGTTATGATATAGCAGGCCCTACTAGATGGGACTACTACCTGCTCTCTGATCTTACCTTCATTCACTCCTTGTATTAGTTATCTATTGCTGTCCAGCAAGCTCCCTCAAAATTTAGCTGCTTAAAATAACACATATTTGATCTCTGCAGTTTTGGGGAGGTGGCGATCTGGGCATAGCTTAGCTAGGTCCTCTGTTTTGACTCTGCTCACAAGGCTTCAATCTAGACATCAGCTAGTGATGGGGTGTCCTGTAAAGACTCACTGAAAGGGAGGATCTGCTTTCAAGGTTGTTGGACTGAGAACCTCAGTTTCTTGCCGGTTCTTGGCAAGAAGCTGCCCTTAGTTCCTTGCCCCATGGGTCTCTCTGACATGCCTGTTGTTTCATCAAGGCTAGTATCAGAGGGAGAGAGAAACTGCTAACAGGAGAAAAGTCACAATCTTTTGTAACATAAGTCTGGGAGTGTCATTCCTCAGTGTTGCTGTAGTCTATTGGTTAGAAGCAAGTTACTCAAGGGGAAGTCATTACCCAAAGCCCTGAGTAACAAAAGGAAAAAATCACTGTGGGTCCATACTATTCATTATATATCTGCTCCAAGACTGTAACAGGCCACAGTACAGTCAGAGTTAACTATATAAAAAGTGCAAAGCCTACAAGGAAAGTGCAAAATTTGTAGAGGTAGGAGTTTGGTGCAGAGTTGTATAAGGCCGATGGCTAATTGACAAGCTAGCTATGTTTAGGTGTGGCCCTAGATCACTCAGTTGAGTTAGACAAGCCTGAATTAAAGAGAGGAAAAATCAATACAAGTGTTTTAGTACAAAGTTATGGTAGGAAAAGAATATTTATTGAGTACCTTTTATGACTCAGGCACCATGTTTGTTGTTTTGCAACTGAGAAAAGTGTTGTAGTCATACTTAGAAGATTTCAGGATTCCATTCTCTTAAGTAATGGAATCTAAAGCCCAAAGATATTAACTCCTAAGTTTATGCAGTTGGAAATGATCTTGATCCTAAGATTTTCTGACTTCAATGCCTATATCTGTCCCAAATGTCTCCTGGCATGTCCAGTAGGTTTGGAGTCAGGGATTCCCCAGAAGAACAGGGTAGACCAGGCTCCTGCTTTAGCTGGACTTGCCTGGGGAGCTTTTTCTAGCACCCAGTGATGCTCCTTTACATTCTGCTGCTCCCTAATGTCCAGAGCTGTAATTACAGCTAAGCCTACAGCAGCCTCGAGGCAGGAGTCTAAAAGAATACAGTCATCAGCCAACATTGCAAGAAAATAAAGGATTTGCTTTAAAAAAAAAAAAAAGGAAAAAGAAGGAAACTTTTAGTTATATCAAATGTTGAAATGTTAGTGTAGATCAGTTGTCTTTTGCTGGGGCCTGCCTAGAAGAAAATTCATTCATAATTTAGGAGAATGATTCCACATGAGGGTTTGGGATTCCTCCAGGAGTTAAAGAACAAATAAAAATCGGTAAAGGAGCCAGAAGTCAACTAAATAATGAGGACTCGGTATGTGTTCTATGAGATTATTACTCAATATAACTTTATTACAAAATAATAGCTATAAATATAAAACATAACAACAAAATTACCTTCTGGGTACATTACTGTATTGCATTATCTAAACAAACCTGTACAACGGGATTCTTGTTATCCCCATTTTACAGATGAGGGAAATTGAAGTTTAGGGTAATTTAGACTTGCTCCTCGAGTTACTTCCAAGTGTCAGAGCTGGATAGCAATTCATACCTTTCAATTCCAGACTTGTGCTTTCCTGTTATATCTCTTTTTTTGTACTTACCTTTCACCTTCAAAGTATCATGGACCCTACGGGTTCTCTCTCCGTGTGATCTGGATTTTCTAGATCCTGTTTCACTTTAGGGCCTAGTTGCATCTTTTTTATCTTTCAAGTGCAAGGCAGTTGCTCATGTGTAGTACATTTTTACTTCCAGACAATCAATATCCATGCTTTTCTTACCTACAGATAATGCATACTTGGAACATTTGAGGTCTTACTGGATAGATTATGCCAAGAAAACTATGGATGAATTTTAAAACTCTGTGTTCTTGAGCTCCTGGGAGGGGGACCTAACTGAAAGTTAATTGATTTTATTTTCACTAACCCAACCTCTTACCTCTTTTCACCCTAAAGGAGTTTTTGCACCATCCAACGCTTCTTTTATATGGTCTTAGGAAACATGATTTGCAAACCCACCAGTGATTCACCAGATTAATGTAGACCAGAGGTAGTAATCACGGCTTGGAGATGAGTGAGTGAGGGCACGCTGACTGAAGAAATAAAGGGCAGTTTGGAAGGGAGAATCAGGGGCTGCTCACTCATTGTTTTTCCTGTCTGTCTGAAGTTCATGATGTTCTTGAAAATGTTACTTTTCCAACACCTAATGAATGATACATCAAGAGCTGCCATGAAACTATAGGGAGAAACTTTATGGTATGACTCATGAGCCATGCCGAATTACAGATCTTTTCTCATTAGTCTGATTAAAAACTTAAGCTCATTATGGCTCAGGAAGTGATTTAGTTTCAATGCCTTTTGGTTATGTTCCTTTTTTTAATTTTCCAGGAGCACATATTTTGGCTAAGAATTCATTTTCTATTTTAAATGGTTCTAAATTTCAGTTCTGAAAATTTATGTTCATTATATCATTCAGAACTGTAAATATTCTTTTTATATTTTTTAAGAACCATTTTTTGAAAGCAAAAGTGATTTTGATTTTATCACATGTAATGTTTTTATTCACAAATGGGACTCTTCAGGAAATGATTTTGGCAAGTTAAAAAAAAAAAGTTTTTGAGGAAAACAGAGCCATAATATTATGGGAAGAGAATATTGGCCTTGAAATCAGACCTGAGATAGATTCCTTCCTTAGCCATTTTCCACAGTCTCATCAAGGTCAACTCATTTAAACCTAGTAACTCTCAACTGCTCCATCTTTTAATGAAATTAGAATAATAAGAGTGATTTGATAGCATTGATATGAAGATTAAGTAAGTGAATATATTTAAAGTATGTGGAATAGTAGGGGCCCAACAATGTTAGTCTTTCTTAGTTTCTCTACTAATATGGAGATATAGAGATTTTATATTTTCATGCTAACAAAAATTTAATCAAAGAGGCTGATGAATTGATTTTAAGATATCTCATCTCTGATATGAAAATTTAAGTGTATGTTTGCCTATCTCTAGGGACACATGTACAATTCTAAATGTGAACTAGGAATTGATTGCTTAGAATTCTTAAGATTATTTTTCATGAACTCTACCAGGCACAAAACATGTAAATAAATCATGGTCTATATGTTAAGATGTGTTGGAAGATATCTACCTTCATGGCGCTCTAGTGACTTTCTCAGAGCAAACAAGCTACTTTTCAGCCTTGGAAATAGCTTGATGGTAGCCATGAAGTTGTTTCCTATCTATTGAGAACTAGAATCCCAGATTGGGTATATGTAACTGAAAACTGACCCTTTCAGATATATATATGCACCTCCCTTAGCAATTCAAACTGAGCAGTCTTACCCAAAACAATTATACCATGATTCTAAATAAATAAAGAATGGGTGATTTTTGCCTACTAGGGGACATTTGCAAATGACTGGAGACATTTTTGGTTGTCATAAATGGATGGAGTCATATAGATATCAGGAATACTGCTAAACATCTTACAATGCACAGAATAGATGCCCTAACAAATAATTATCTGTACCAAAATTTTAATAGTACTGTCATTGAAGAACTCTGACTTGATAAACATAACTCTTTCCCCAAAGATTTTGAAATACTTTTGAAATGTTTTCTTGATGTCAGATAGAAACAGCCAGAGGCTTATGGAGTCTGAGGGGTTGTCATAGCTATTGAGTAGAGATGTGACCAGCTGCACTTTCTTCCCATTCAGGATTGATCAAATGAAAATAGGTCTGAGGTACAGGAAGCCTATTTGAACTGAAGAATAGCTTCCTCTTAATAAGAGGGTACAATGCGTTAACCTTGGCATTGGAATTTAAAGACAGACTAGGGAAATTATTTTCTTTGTTATATTTCACATTGATGGTCTTATCTTCCTGTATCCCAAGTTAGCTATGACTAGTTAGATGGCAAGAGATCTTAGCTAGGAGTCTATAAATTTCTGTTAACTGAAGCTGCTTGTTAACCTTATCATCACTAATTCTTTGATTTCCCCCCAAAGTGACATTTTACATACTGACAAAATTGCGGAAAAATACAACATTTTCTCAGAGCATGCCACCAACATCTATCTTATTTGCACACTTTAGGTATTCATGCAATCTACTGAATACTACTAAATACAAAGAGAAAAAGTATGGTGCATGGTGAATACTCTAAAACTTTCTATAATTATTATTATATTTTCTATAACATTCATAATGCCAGGCAATGTGCATAGAATGGGGAATTGCTGGATAGATTTTTTTAGAAATGTAGACCTAAAACCATCCAAGTAGAAAGTTTCCATTGTTTTTCAAGGTCACAGTTGATCAGTCCCCTTTATCTTTACTACTTTAGATTATCCTTCACTCTTCTGTAGATTATTTTATGATGAAACCTAACATTTCACGACCTAATACACTCTAATCTTATGTAGTCTGTTTTCAAAATCAATTGCGACCTCAGAGATTTCAAACACCACTTATGCCCTAAGAAACTTACATAAGAATTCAGGTAATATGCTGTTACCTTTTCATGGATAATTACTATTTTTTATATATGAGTTATCTCATTACTAAGAGCATTAAGTTTAAGGAAATACTGAAGTTAGTAAGACCTTTCAGTTTGTGAAGGGGTTCAATAAGAAATGCTCTATCAGTGGTTGTTTAAATCTTAATGAAAGAAATTGAAAAAAAAGTCATTGTTTAAGACAGGCATTCATTTGTTCAGCAATGCTATTGTTAAGAATACATGTATATATATTACTGAATAAATATACACAGTGATGAGCATTATTTATAATTGGTACCAAGCTAAATCTACATCAATTACAAATTAGTAAAACAAATTTTAACATGGCCATTTGATAGAATTCTAGATGGTTTTGAAAAAATGTAAGTTTTATCTATATGTATTAGCATTGAAATGTTTTCAGATTTCATTAAATTAAAAAAGAGAGAGAGGGAGATTGCCCTAATAATACCTTGTTTGGCCTGACCTGTGGTGGCGTAGTGGATGGAGCGTCGACCTGGAAATGCTGAGGTTGCCAGTTCGAAACCCTGGGCTTGCCTGGTCAGGGCACATATGAGAGTTGATGCTTCCAGCTCCTCCCCCCCCCTTCTCCCTCTCTGTCTCTCCTCTCTTTCTCTCCCTCTCCTCTCTAAAATGAATGGATGAATAAAAAAAAAAGCGAAAAAAAAATACCTTGTTTGTGTAAAAGCCCGCACATACACACCACAGAGAAAATAAAAACTGGGAGGATATTCTTCTAAATGGCAATAGTTGTCATTTTGGGGGAGAGAAAAGGAATTTTATTGGATTTTTATTGTCTATTATATTTACTCATATTGGTGAAGGTTTTACAATGAATATGAAGCCATTTTTGTAATAATATAAAATTTATAAAATAGTCAAATTTTTTCAAAATCACATTAAGATACAGAAAATTACCATGACTTGCATTAATCTATGTAACAAATGTTTAGGAGCACTAGCTAGCTATCAATCCCTGTGCTTGTCACTAGTGACATACTACTTTACAAATAGAATCCTTATGTCATTTGAAATGTCATAGGAGAAACAGACATTGATCAAATAATGATATGAATAAATACAAATTATAATTTTAAGCAGGTATATGAAGAAAAATTACCTGGTAATATCAGTATATGATAAGGGAACTTGATCTAGATCATGAGCTTAGAAAAGTTTTTTTTCTAATCAATGAAAGTTTATCTAAATATAAAAAAATAGGTAAGAATTAAATGAGTAAGTGGAAAAAGCATTTTAGGTGAACTGCATTGGAAAAGACATTTTGGTAGAAGATACATTGACTCAGTCAAATGACTGGGAGACAAATAGTGTGGTTCAGCCACGAAGAACAATGGGGCTTTGGCGAGAAACAAGGCAGACAAGGGCCACATACTACAGGTCATACTGTAGCTCATATTGAGGATTTTGAGATTATAATAAGCTTAATGGGAAGCCATCTATTTCAGAAAATATAGCAACACATTGGTATGTATAAGTTACTATTTTGGAAAGATCACTCTGGCTCCAACATAGAAAATGATGCTAGAATAGCAAGAGAAAATTTGTGGAAACCAGTTAAGAGCTTGGTGAAGCGATCACCATGCACCTATTACGTCATGTGATGGTGGCACCCATAGTGGCCATTTTTCTTAAAATGTTGGAAGCACATGAGTAGTAAACAACATTGGGGTCACCTCCAGTAGATAATTTTTTAAACATCAAGCAGAAGTGAATGTAGTTTAAGCTTTGGAAAGAGCACATTTAACAATATTTTGAAAATATGCAGTTACTTGAGTACAGTTATAATAACTAGATTGTAACTTCAGAAATAAATAATTGGAATTTGAGTGTGTTTCTGAAAAACACAACTCTTCAAAAGGGTTAATGACCAATATAGAGAAAGCTAAAAGCAAGATTTTTATCATTGTGTTTCTCATGGATCTGGGTGAGGTCTTGTGCCCTGGTCATTTGCATTCTAGTCTACTTAGAAAGTGCATTTCTGTAGAGGAAATAAATAGGTTACTCAATCCCTTTTGCTCTGATTTTATGATCACATATATGCTTTCTAATTATAATTTAAATTACTGCATAGCATTCAACAGCACGAGAGTGAACATACTACTCAACTGAAAGGAGTTATTCTGATGTGATGTCAAGTCTTATTTAACATTAATTATTAAATGGGCATAGTTTGGCCCTGGCCAATTGGCTCAGTGGTAGAGCACCAGCTGGGCATGTGGAAGTCCCGGGGTCAATTCCTGGCCATGGCACACAGGAGAAGCGCCTATCTGCTTCTCCACCCTTCCTCCTCTCCTCTCTCTTTATCTCTTTCCCTCCCACAGCCAAAGCTCCTTTGGAGCAAAGTTGGCCTTGGGCACTGAAGATGGTGCCATGGCCTCTGCCTCAGGCACTAGAATGGCTCTGGTTGCAACAGAGCAACACCCCAGATGGGCAAAGCATTGCCCCCTAATGGGCTTGCCGGGTGGATCCTGGTTGGGGGCATGCAGGAGTCTATCTCTCTGCCTTCCCACTTCTCACTTCAGAAAAATACAAAAAAAGGGAGGGAGCATAGTCCTTTTTTGCTGGTTTAATTTCCAAATGAACCCCTCTGACCTCAAAAGACTGATCACTTTTGAACAGAGGTTCTGGGTCTAACAAACCAGCCATCCCAGGTTATCTATATATTGATCACTGTTTCTGTTCCCTGAAAGCACAGTCACCTTCCTTGACTGAATGTCATAGTTGGAATTTTGCTAGTAGCTGGTTGCTACCAAATATATAAACAATTCAAGATAATGGCTAAGAGCACAGTCTGTGGAGGTAGTCTAACTACATTTGAATCTAGCTTTGCCTCTTACTAGCTGTAGGGGAGTGAGCAAGTCATTTAATCATTGGAGTTTGGGGGTTTCTTCCCCGGTGAACTGGGTATAATTTTGACCTCAAATAAATGCCAATTATGATTCAGTGAAATAAAATATCCAAAGTTCATAAACACTGTCTTGATAAAGTAGGTTTCTGATACATAAAAACTACTATTATGGGTTATTTTTACTTGCTTTGCTCCGTCAAAGTCTGAAATCTTAACTCCAAGCACCTCTATAGAAATTCTGTCCCCCACACTTCCAATAATCCTTTGCACAGTAGACTGTCCTTTGTCGGCCCCATTTTAAAATGTTACTTCTCTTTTCATTCTGCGCTCAGCTCAGCCACATTTTCCACGGTGTGAAATAGAGACATTCTCCCAATACTTGTACTCTTGTCACGTCTTTTTAATTCTAAATCTTGGAGAAGATGCCTGTGACACAAAATGTGAGTTTGATATTGATGAGGGCATCACCGGTAGAAGAAATTTAATGACTCTATCTTACAATTCTACTCAGAAAAGCAATAAGACAAAGCCCCAATGCACCACCTAAATGAGGGGAAAGTGAAATCCCTATCACACACGCGATGTTTTCTCTCTGATCTGCCACATGTCACCGTGCCTGTCTGGAGCTGCACACCAGCTACCTGGCAGGTGATATTTCTGCTCATGAAGATGAACAGGTGCAGTGACTTTTCCTGCAGGGAGGGCAAAGATTAATGAAGTGTGTGTGTAAATTCTAGGAATATGAGAGGCAATAGTCAGCCTTTTAATAATACCTGAATTAACATCGATATAATGCATTAACTAACCCTCAGCATCACATTTTGACTCATTTGTTAATCTTGTTCTTAATAGCAGCTGTTCAACTGTATCAAAAAAACATTGCTTCCTTATTACAGGTTATAGAGCCCAGAGCCATATAACACAGTCTACAATGTAATCATCCCACTTGGCCTGGGGAGGGGGGAGGAAGACCTTGTCAGTGAAGACAACAAGAACACAAAATACTGAAAGTGTAAATAAATGCTAAGGCATTACCTACATTATAGGTCACAGCAGGCTACCTGGTAGTCCAGGACAGCAAATATATGGAATTTTCCTAATAATCTATGACATTTTATATCTTCTGTATGTTTATTTATACCATTTTGTAGCCCAGAACAACTGCCTCATAATTTGAAGGCTAGGTCACATTTTACCAGCTTCCCCATTCTTGTTAAATTGTCTTTATTCGTGTTTCTATGATGTGTCCTTCTATTTTGATGATTCTATATTATAAATATATGCTTAAATGTGTCTGAGAACCCCACTGGACTTTGAGTCTGGAGGGCTGAGGCTGTGTGTTATTTATTTCTGTGTCTCCGGAGTTTCTAGCCCAGTGCGTAGTACCCAATATGTTCTCAGAAATTGTCTGTAGTCTTAATAAGTCAATTAATACATTGCACATAAGAGATTTTTGTTTGAACTAGGATTGTTCTTTTATATCATTTAGGCTCAAAAATGTACAAAAGTGATAAAAATTATATTTCTCAGAATCATTACCTCTTAATAATGCTGATTAAAAATAGATGTTACTGCTGAAACTGTAGCCTTTTCTACAAAGTCAGGGACTAAAAATCCATTTAATTCTCTTTACCATGACAAATTCTGACTGTCCAATGGCTAAAAGTTCTGCTAAAAATCATAATTAAGCAATAGGTAAAAAGAATTTCAGACATTAGGAAGCAGAGAAATTGCTCTCTGAGTGAAATTTCTAATACCTGTGCCTTTAAAAATTCTGTTGGTTTTTTTTCACCCACTGATTACCCACTCTGTTTCTTGTCTGCTAGCTTAACTGTTTCCCATTTTTCCATCTCAGTTTCACTATGTGTTTAAGGCAGACTCCCATCTATAACATTCTGTAACCTACACCCATCCAAGTAAATATGTTGTGTGTTAACTGGTTGTTTGACAGTGAGTTTGCCAGTAATAATGTTATTTGCCAGTAATAAACATACAGAAGATATCAAAAAGACTTTTGAATAAACAAAGTATTTTCATCTTTGTATCCCTTCTCTTTGTCAGAATATATAACACATAGTAGGTCCTTAAAATACTTGATGGATAAAGGGTTAGTTAATGTAAATAGTGACTTTGGATTATGTCTGTGTTTTATGTCCATAATGATTGCATTTTAGTAGAAGCCTTTCCTTGTCAGTGATAATAAATTTATATTTAAACACAACTGAGTATATGAGAAAAGCTTCCTAAGCTTGGCTTGGGTTCTGGTGCTTCATCTTTTCTATGTCATTCTGGAATTAAAGCTCACAGGTTTAGTGCTCCCAGCACTATATCACTCAATAGCTGACTTGATTTACTGGAATAACCAATGCAATGTTCATGTCCTTAAAGAATGGATCGCCCAAAGACTCAAATGCTGTTGGGAAATAAACTTAACAGAGACTTTAACATCAGTTCTAGAAACTCTTTCACTATGAGATGGCATTTTATAGCTACACAGGTAGGTAGAGATTAAACACACACACACACACACACACACACACACACACACACACTTCCTTGGCTATTTATAAGATTATTTTCTTTATTTTTTTAATATGAACAGCTATGAGATTTGGTAGATTACATGCCCTGTGATGTTCGGCATGGTCTATGGAGGTTAGGTTTACTGAATTATCATATAAATTTTATTTCCTTCTCTATTTCCATCTTGCTGGGAGCAATCCGCCAGGCAAATAGTGCTCTGAATCATTACATAATAAGTTTGTGCAGTTGTGTCAATGATTATTAAAACTATTTCCCCAAGTCTCTTTCTAGAATAAAAATTCCTTCAAGATGTAGGCTTTGTCTTATTTATTTTCATTATTTTAATGCATAGGACTGGACATGCATTAAGTATTTAATAAATGCTTGTCATTAGAAGCTGTTATTGAATTTTCATACATTGATATGCTTTTCTTTTACTATACCTACCCCATAGACATCCCAGTTAGAGATGTTCAGTAAGCAATTGGATGTGTGTCACTAGAGCTCAGAGGAGAGGTTTCCCACTAAAGATAAAAATAACAGTATACCAAAGAAGTTTGGCCTATCAAAGTGGAAGATGGAATTAAATACTCCATCACTACTGGAGGTTTTTTTCTGAAGTTCATCATCATTGTCATCATTACCACTGTCAGCATCATCATGATTATGGTCATGGTTAGCCCTACTTTTATTTCCGAGGGCATCAGATTCACAGCTGTCCTTGGAAATATGGTTGAATATAGAGATTGTCATGTTACAATAATAATTTTGCCGTTATTTAGATAGTTAAGAGAAGGTAGACATGAGAGTGAACTGGAGATAGAAGGTGCATCAATTCTAGAAAACGTAGATGGAAGAACAAAGAAGATTTGGGGGTTGATTAAAAGTGTCAGGCCTAAAGGTCTTTGGAACCCATTTACATACCTGATCAAAAGTAGCTGATATAAATTAATCTAAGCAATGAAACAAACCTATTCATTTCCCAGAGAGAGATGGTTTGAGTAACTAAGGATAGGCCTGCACTTTTATTTCAGAAGCATAATATTTGCATTGCATATGAGAACAGTGTTAATCTTACAGTTGGTTTTTCTGCTCACAATTCCTTCTCTTAGTCACTGATACTTAAAATGATTCAGAAACCTCATGTAATAATAAATCTCTGAGGAAAATTCTAACCATTTAGATACCGTTCAAAATAAATTCATTCATCTGGTCATTTTCTACTCAAAGTAGGTCTAATTGCAGACAATCAATAGGCTGCAAGGTTCATGCATTAGAAATGAAAATTCCCAACTCTGAGATGGAATTTAGCTAGCCTTTTCAGCAACATTTACTTTAGTTTAAAAAAATAATCCTCCCATGTATACTACTAGTAATATTAATACATTAACTTACAATTACTTGTATCAGTGTACCAAGTACCCTACTAAACACCTGAGAACTTATTTTGTTTAATCCTGACAGAAACCCTATGAGGAAGCCCCTGTCTCTGTTTCACAGATGAGGAAAGAATATAAAGGGTTTAGGAGACTGTTTCTCAAAGCAGGTTCAGGTCAGGACATCTGGACTGAGGCCTGAGATTCTGCAAACAACTCCTAGACTGGCCTTCGAGATTAAGGAACTCAACAAAAAGTGGTTTCCTGGTCTAGAGCTGTTGCTTATAATCTTATTTTTTAACCCATTTTTATTCCATTGTAAAAACATTATTTCTTTTCTTTTTTACAGTTGAGTGCCTTTCCTAGTATCTTATGGCAATGTGGCTCCATAAGGGAGAGAAAACTATTTCACGTTTTCAGTATGTGAGTCTGTGAGTGTGCCCTGATGTTTGGACTTCTTACATTTCCTATCAGTCCTTCTTCCCTCTGGCTCCCCAACTTGATCACAGGTCCACGTTCTGCCTTCAAAACCTACCTATTCCCTTCAACTTAGTAAAGACCATAACACTTGTGTTTCTTTGCCCAGACTCTAAGGATCAAATTCAAGGGCTACCCTAGATTACCTTTGTAATTGTCCATCCTTCCTTCGCACCACTCTTCTGCCTTTTTAGACTATCCTGCAGAAGGTGTGGAGGAATAAAGAACCCACTGCTCCCTCCATACTCTCACCTCCTACCCTCTTTCCTACCATTTTCTCACTTAGATTCTCACTCATGCCATTCGCTATTCTTGGAATGACCTTTTACTTTATGTCTACCTTCTCTCTTTTTCAAAGGTTTTCTGAAATCTCACCTCCAACACTAAAGTCTTTCACAAATGGAGCCCTGTGATAATTCCCTTCCCAAGGCTGATGAGTAACTCTCACATGTTGTATCCCACAAACTAGAAGCCTACTTTCCTTAACAAAAATGTCTATATAATTAGTCTGTGTCTTTTGCACGAAATTTTTCCTTCCACATCTCTGTATGTTGCAGATTTATATTAGAGCTGCAAGGTACCTAATATTTTATGTAGCAAAAAAAAAAAATCACTCTACAACTAAGTAATCAGAGAAAGCACAGATAAGAAAACATTACTAGATACCAATACCATTTTAAGAATTGGGTAAGATAAAGAAAGTAATGTGCCTAGCCAAGTTCAAGTACATGTGAGGGTGGGGAGTGAAAGAAAATACTAAAACAAAAATGTTAATAGCACAGTGTATTAGTAAAATTGCTGAGAACAAAAATAGTTTAGCACTAATTTAGTATTCTCTCCACACCCCCACACCAGAATTATGGCATTTAAAATTCTCAGACTATGACCATAACAGTATAAAAGTAAGTTTTTGGGATTTTAGGACTTAAGGTAATAAGATATTTGACTTTCTGGCCACTACTGTTGAGATATACATGTTTGGCAATATTGGTCAAAGACTATGATCAGTAAGCATTCCCTGCTTTTTAAGACCCAGAAAAAGGACAAAGTAAGATGGCCCTGAACATAAGGCCCTGAGCTAATCTAATGGAAACAATAATAGAGACCCTGAGGCACCTATAGTCAGACTGCAGCCCTAAATTCACCTTCTTCTGGTATTAGGAGCATTAGATTCATCTTCTGAAGCTGTCCTGTCAACTTCCTGAGGGAAAAAGGAGGGAAAAAAGAAAATAGTGCCTCTCACAATATTCCAGAGTTCTAACTGTCTGTTTGATGCAACTACCTTTAATTATAGACATCTGAACTTGGTCACTTCTGAAATAAAGCTTCACTTCTCATTCTCTCCCTCGCTGGTCCTTTTAAAATCATTGATTCTGTGTCCCAAATCAGGGCAATTGATGTCATTTTCAATACCTCCTTTACACCTCTCTTCTCTCCCATTTAATCAATAATAGAGTGTCAACTACATATGGAGATTTTATTTTAGATCCATTTTCCCCTGTCTCTTCCAGATGTCACTGTGTTAAATCCAGTCCCTCCTCATCTCTCACTTGAACAACTGCAATTATAACCAAAGGCTGTGGATGCTATTCTATTTTCAATAGGACAAAAAATTCTCACACATTTTGGTTCCCCAACACAAGGCTGATCGCAATACCCTTTGGTCAATACTTACAACAGACTATCTTTTGTATGAGGCCTCATTTCTCTTATGAGCAGGTAAGGTCTGCTCCAATGGGGCACAGCACACAAATCTGTTCTTGGTAATATTACGTAACCGTCAGCCACCGACACTGGGCTGAGTCCCCAATACTAGGAACCAAGGATGTATAGCTTATATTTGCCTTATTGTTTTCCAGTTTTTATTATATGTAAAATATACAATTTCTCTTTAATCAGAAGATACTGTATTCTTGAACCATAAAAACAATGGTTCAGAGTCTGAAAGCTTATTTGAGTAACTAATGGGTGGGTCTCACTTTCTACAAGGAGATAACACTCACATTAGTAGCTTGGGGTCTGTTGAATAACAAAGCATTTCGTTTATTTCTTTATATCTTTATCAATTGTTTTCATTGTCTTTTGTGGAATTTATGTTTTAGTGGGTTGGAAAATATTTTAATAATTTCTATTGGCTTTTTGGTAAGATTTTAATCAGGCGCAGGAAATTTCTGTGTGCTACTTAAAAATAAAAGGAAATGTCTTAGCTTTAGTGAATTATTTGACTTGAAAAATTTTGAGATAAAATATCGCAGGACAGAATCATTTCTTGGCCTGCTGCTATGAGAACTTCTTTGGGTGAATACATTTGCAAAGACGTATGAAAGCATTCATTAGAAGTGAATCATGTGTACTTTCCTCAAATAATTTTCCATTCAAGTGACACTTAATTTATAGTTTATACATTCAGGGCCAATAACTACACGACCCACATTCCAGAAGGAGTACCAACAATTCATAAGATGCTCCAGGTTTCCTGAAAGTAGAGCATATTATGTCTACACAGATGATAGGGAGAGGAGGGAAATATGAGATTGCCAGTATCCCTTTGATGTCTTTTAAACAAAGATCCTAATAAACATTGACTCATTTTCACTCTATGTGATCTTATGGAAGAAAAATTTTGTTTGGGTCTTGGAATCTTAGATATGCAATGAATCTCGAATTCTTTTTGACATTTTTTTCATTTTTCTAGTCGAAATATTTTATTCTTCAGCTATCAGCCTCATTAAATTTGCAAAGACACATAGATAGCATTCAGGGCATTTGTGCATATGATGATGTCGGTTATTTCAAGAGGCCTTCACTAATTTACCATTCCACAGTAGCTAAAGTGGGAAATGTATCTCCTGTAAATTGTCTACTTGCTAATGCCGAATACCACTGCAAATAGCTATTTTCAATATCTTTTTAAATGGGGAAAGCATATTTTCCTAAAAGAAATAAACCATGACTCGATTCCTGTGTAAAATTATTTGTTTGGTGGGAAGTGTCCTCTTACCTTCTTTAATATACTATAGAAAGTAGATTCTTTATTGCTTTTTTTTTCATTTTTCTGCTGAACTAGATTCTCCATCCTTTGGAGATTTTCCTGAGACTCTGAGTTAAGTATTTTGGTAAATGTGTTTGTTTAAGTCTTGCAGGCTGCTGTGAGAACTTGAGGGAGCTATTGAGGAAAAGGTGTGCATGATGGTACCTGATTAAATTACAACAGTTGTGTTTTATTATGACTCCTTTAAGACTGTCTCCAGTAGGATGAAAATTTTAGCTTTGAACAAACAAAGATGAGGGAGAGAATGGTAAATATAGTGAGTGAATATTTCTATCTCACAAAAGATGATTACAAAATATTTAAAGAGAATTTATCCTTAGCATTTACCAATCATTTTCTGCTTAGTGAGTGGAAGGTTTTGTTCTCCTATCCCATCACCTCTTCCAGAATCCCATTAAGAATTTTTAAATGGGAGAATTAATGGAGAAAAGGTAAGGAAGGCTATTTTCTTCTCTTCAACCCTCCACCCCCAAACTTCACAGAAATAAAAAATGCTTTACCTCCTCCTACTTTCTTCTTTTTCTGTCAACAAGGGAATTAAATGCCTCCCTGACATGTTCTGGTGGAACAATGAGAAGAGCCCCTACTGTCTTCCCCTGGACCTTTGCACATGCCTCTGAAGGCTCATGAGGAAAAGCCAGATGTGCCATAGAGTATTAATTTTAGTGAGGAAGGGAGGGTTCTTTCTAGTGATTCTCTAAATCAGGGGTCCCCAAACTTTTTCACAGGGAGCCAGTTCACTATCCCTCAGACCGTTGGAGAGCTGGACTATGAAAACAACTATGAACAAATCCCTATGTACACTGCACATACCTTATTTTAAAGTAAAAAACCAAAACGGGAACAAATACAATATTTAAAATAAAGAACAAGTAAATTTATATCAACAAACTGACCAGTATTTCAATGGGCACTATGCTCCTCTCACTGACCACCAATGAAAGAGGTGCTTCTTCCGGAAGTGCGTCAGGGGCCAGATAAATGGCCTCAGGAGGGCGCATGCGGTCCACGGGCCATAGTTTGGGGACCCCTGCTCTAAATAAAGCTCAGAAATCACAGCAAGACTAAATAAAATAAATTGTTGGTACTATAAATATCAGCAAACGACTTACGCTGAAGTGGAAGTAATCTGGTGGATATACCAGTATTTGAATCTTCCCTAATCACTGCAGCAAGGACAATCCTTGACTTATATGTTGTAGTAAGAAACACAGTTGCCAGACTCATTATACTATAATGTTACACGATATATGAATATGAGCTTTATTAGATTCCATGAGATTCTAGAAGTTCCTACTACTGGCGAGAGATAGGAAATCATGAAAACTACTATTGTGAGCCTGTTCAAGAAGTGCCAGCTGCATGACTTTGGAGTCATGTGGATTAAAGACCAAACTATCATAGTCCTAGTTTCCCACAGCAGAAACCACTTGATCATCAGCTGCATGATCAGACTCTCTGCCCGCTGCCAGAACCAGTCTGCATTAGAATAGGAGTTTTAGTCCTTGTTGTTTTTCTTTTCTTTTGTTCTTTTTAGGGATAGCACATTATCCTTTGATTCAGACCATTCTTCTTGTTTAGATATTTTTAAAATTGATTTTTAGAGAGAAGGGAGAGAAATAAAGGAAAAAGAAGCAAAAAACATCAACTAGTAGTAGTTGCTTCCCATATGTGCCTTGACCAGGCAAGCCCTGAGTTTCGAACCAGCAACCTCAGCATTCCAGGTTGACACTTTATCCACTGCTCCACCACAGGTCAGGCCAGCTCATTCTTTTAAAGCCAGGTGAAAGTAGATTTGAACACCAGATCTGGAACTCACTTGTCTGTTTGTCTGGCCTTGGGAAATTTACTGGCCCTTACTGAGTTATAATTTCTTCATCTGTCTAGTGAAGATGCCAAATCATTTCCTGTGGACTTGGTAGAAGGAGTAAATGCCATGTCTGAATAGTAATAGGAACAGCAGTTCTGTATCAAGTTATCTTTGCTGTATCTACAGTAAGTTTCCTACCTGAATGTGAAAGTTGGGATGTTGTATCACTTCTTGAATTCTCAGTCCTTATAACTGGGCTCCTCCCTTGGGTTTGATCCTTAGGAACCTATTGTGTTCATCTACCCAGGATCTGGACTTGGAACTCTGAACCTTATTCTTAACTAAAATACAGTAAACCAACAGCCCTGGTGAGCTTCTGAGCTTCATCTTTCCTATCTGCTGAACTATTTCACCACTCTAAAACTGTTGCTGATTACTTAAGTGGATTGTGCCTAGTTATTACTATATTTCCTGGGCAGTGGATTTTGCCTTCCAGTAGGAACATTTTCTTGACTTCTGTAATTTGGTCAACTTTCCCCAGTACGTGTCCTTTCCACGCGGGTACTATCTATGCCAGTAATATTTTATTCTTCCAAGAGGCATTGGACAATGCATGGCTGATTCCCAGGGTATGAAATTATAGGTCCTTGACAAGATATTAAGAGAGTGGGTTCACTTCTAACAATAAGAATAAAATAGAATAATAATCATCATGATAGAATAATTCTTAAGTAAATTATATTTGCTGCTTCACAGACATCATCTATAAACTTCAGAATAATACTGACTGATAATTCTTATCCCCATTAAGTTCAAATACACTAAGTCACTTGCTCAAGAATATATTGTTGGTAGTGGAAAGATCAAAATTGAATTCAACCTAATGATACTTTTCTTTCTTTCTTTCTTTCTTTCTTTCTTTCTTTCTTTCTTTCTTTCTTTCTTTCTTTCTTTCTTTCTTTCTTTCTTCTTTCTCTCTCTTTCTCTCCCTTCCTTCCTTCCTTCCTTCCTTCCTTTCTTCCTTCCTTCCTTTCTTCCTTCCTTCCTTCCTTCCTTCCTTCCTTCCTTCCTTCCTTCCTTCCTTCCTTCCTTCCTTCCTTCCCAAATGACTTCTATATTATTGTTACAAATTAGGCCCCATTTTTCATGCTTTTAGAGCAAAGTTTCAATGTACTTGGGACTTTTCTTTACTGTAACAGATCATTCTTTTCCAGAAACAGTGTATTCGTTCTAAACTATTATCAACATTTATGGAGACTTGTACTTAATTCTCAAACACACATTATTTGAGGTCCATATCATTTGAGGTCTTTTCTTAACTTGAGGATATATAAATCAACAATGATGGCAGTCTAGTCTCATAGTAGAGATTTAGCTGACTTGGTGGACTATGACAAGATATGGTTAGGTATTTACCTGTTTTGTATTAATAAAAGCATCCTTATGTAACCATGGCCTGCATTTCTTTGTACACAACATCAGTTCCTTGATTTTATCTCTTTGTAGGATGTTATACTGAAAAATAAAATTAATGTGTAGAACATTTGGGAGACTCATGACTTTGTAAATCCTCTGCTTCTGAATAAAGGGCCCAATTACCTGGAAAATTATCTTCCAGTTGGGACTGGGGCTTAAATTATCATCAGCATTTCTCTGGTTTGCATGTGCTGCCTTGGGTAATAGTTTTTATCTGGGCTGCCTTATATTTGTTTGGATTAAGGGACAGTCACAGAGCACACATCTTACCACTCTTATTCATACCATTATAAAGGACACTTACAAATGTGAAGGAGGCCCACTTATGAAGTATCATGACACACTCCTTTCCCATCATCCCACATCCACCCACCTTGACATTTCTCAGTCCAAGTTGTGTAGTAATTCTCCTCGTTCTATGTTTTCCACACATTCTTTCAGGTCAATACACAGATGCTTTTACTTCTCTGAGTTTGAAAAAATAAATCATACTCCCACACTTATCTCTAAAAGATTATTCAAGGTCATGACAATAGCAACTCTTTCTTCCTGTGCAAAAAAAGAATAACTTGGTTTTCTTACCATGGTTGTTCTTTGGTGTTTGCCTTAAAAGGTTCTTGGGGTAAAATAATAATAAAAAGTAAATAAAATAACATATTGGAGTTTCCATTGCTCTCCAAAAACTCAAAATGGCTTGCTAATATGAATTAACATATACTACATTAAAAGTAAGAACTTTCTGAGTGCATTGTAATAGCTAGATCAGTTGGTTTTTAACCTCGTCTGCACATAAGAATCACCTTAAAGCATGTTAATATATATTTTTGTTGCCTGTGGTCCTCACTCCTTAATACTCTTAAAATAATCTGGTTTGGGTCCTCAGCATTAGTATTTTTTTAGATTATTTGAAATGTGCAGACAGGGTTGAGATTCACTAAGCCAGGCAATACGACACAGGGGTTAAGAGCATAGACTTTGTAGTGAGACCGAGGTGGATCTTAGCTCTCTTATCAGCTAATAAATCTTGGGCATTTGTTTAACTTTCTTCACCTTCAGTTTCTTCATCTATGAAATAGCTTGACAGTGCTTACTTAAAAAGTTGTTATGGGAATGGAATTAGATAATGAACATAACACATTTAGGGAGTGCCTGGCAGTTAGTTATTCCTTAATGAGTTTTTTTGGGGGGGGATGATTAAATTTCTTTGGATTTTTTACTGTGCTTTATGGTAATACACTAGCCAGGAGACAACATTTTACTTAAGTTTTCATTTTTTTTTTTTTTGTAATTTTCTTAAGCGAGAAGCAGGGAGGCAGAGGGACAGACTCCTGCATGTACCCCACTGAGATCCTCTGGGCAAGCCCACTAGGGGGCGATGCTCTGCCCATCTGGGGCTGCTGCTCCATTGCAATAGGAGCCATTTTAGTGCCTGAGTCAGAGGCCATGGAGCCATCCTCAGTGCCTGGAGCCAACTTGCTCAAATGGAGCCTTGGCTGCAGTAGGGGAAGAGAGTAGAGAGAAGGGAGAGGGGGAAGGGTGGAGAAGCAGATGGTCGCTTCTTCTATGTGCCCTGACTGGGAATCGAACCCAGTACATCCATACACTGGGCCAATGCTCTACCACTGAGCCAATCAGCCAGGGCAAAATTCCAAATTTTAATGTATCACAAATACCAATACTAATAATTGCAAACATTTATTAACTACAGTAGTATATGCCAGGCTTTGTGTTGAATTATTTATATAAATTCTATTTTTAACATGCTTAAAATTTTGAGATGTGCTTGAACTCTTTTTTTTACAAGGGGAGAAATAGATTTGTCTGTGTGTGTGTATGTGTGTGACAGAAACAGAGAGAGGTACAGACAGACCAGAAAGAAAATAGATAAGAAGCATCAATTATTTGTTGTGTCTCCTTAGTTATTCATTGATTGCTTTCTCATTTGTGCCTTGTCTGCAGGGCTTCAGCCAAGCCAGTGACCCCTTGCTTAAACCAGTGACCTTGGACTCAAGCTAGGGACCTTGAGCATCAAGTCAATGACCTATGGGCTCAAGCCAGCAACCATGGGGTCATTCCTATGATCCTAGGCTCAAGCCAGTGACCCCTCGCTCAATACGGGTAAACATGCACGCAAGCCAGCAACCTTGAGGTTTCAAACCTGGGTCTTCCACATCCCAGTCCAACACTATATCCATTGTGCCACTCTCTGGTCAGGTGAAAGGCATTTATTTTTGAGAGATTTAAATATTTTTCAAGATCATATTGTGTGAAGATTTGGGACTTAATATCCATGTTTGAATACATATATCTAAACTCAGATGTTTAACCATTGTAATTATCTTGTCACTGAAAAGCAACAAATCTGTACAGGATCAATATACAGTTCCATTAAACAAGGCACCCTTTATTACTCCTTTCTTGGCTAAACGCAGAGAATGGAAACCAGGGCTGGCTTCATAAATTTTAAACCTCACGGCCCTGGCCGGTTGGCTCAATAGAACATCAGCCCGGTGTATGGACATCCTGGGTACAATTCCCGCAAAAGGCACACAGGAGAAGTGGCCATCTGCTCTTCTCCCCCTCCCCCCGCTCTTCTCTCTCTCTTCCTCCGCAGCCAGTGGCTCAGCTGATTCAAGCATCAGCTCCAGATGGGAGGTTGCCGGGTAGATCCCGTTTGGGGTGCATGTGGGAGTCTGTCTCACTGTTTCCCCTCCTCTCACTTAAAAAAATAAAATAAAAAAATAAGTGTTCAAACATGAAGTACAATTGCACAGTACCCCATGCTCAGAAGAACCCTGTGCTTGGGATTTAAGTCCTTGCCATTACCATCTTAAAATGCTTCATAATTTTATCTTTGAACTTAAGTTTTTTAAGTGACATCTAATAGGACGATGGAAAAATGCCCTGGGGACTTGGAAGCTTAATTTACACGTAGTCCTGCTTCCCACTTCCTTCTCGGGGCAGGTTGTCGGTTACTCATTCTCTGCTGTCTGGTGCCTTGGAATCATCACAGCCTCCCCTCTATGTTTCCATCCTACTAACTGCTCCTCCCGTCTTCCCAAGTTGGTGATTTGGTCACATTGGTTGGGGGTGGAGAGGTGTATATTTCACCATCACTCTCTGCCTCTGGCTGGGACCTGCGTGTGAGGTAAGTTTGGACACACATCCTGCAATATATCTCTCCACAAAGCAAAGAAGAAGTCACTCCCAGCCCTGCCTATCAGTGCCATGGCCCCTTCAGCAGATGACAGAGCAGGGACATCTCCCCTATTCTGTTTCTACAAACCTAGAACTTTCTGATGTAGTGGTTATAATATTTTGAGAGTCATCCATCTGCTTTGGTGTGAGGTGGCAACCCCATGGGAAGTAAAGAGTGGCTTCTACAACCCCAGCTGGTGTTCTGCTTTTCCATATGACATGGCCCCTCAAATCATGTAGTTAGTCTGGATGAAAATTAATAAGAAAATGCAGAACAGTACCACAAAGGTGGGTTTGGGGGAGGGCTGGCGTGGTATTTTGAAAGGATAAAGGCATTGATACGTAAAGACACATGTAGCCCCATGTTCATTGCAGCACTGTTCACAGTGGCCAAGACATGGAAACAACCAAAAAGCCCTTCAATAGAAGACTGGATAAAGAAGATGTGGCACATATACACTATGGAATACTACTCAGCCATAAGAAATGATGACATCAGATCATTTACAGCAAAATGGTGGGATCTTGATAACATTATACGAAGTGAAATAAGTAAATCAGAAAAAAACAAGAACTACATGATTCCATACATTGGTGGAATATAAAAACGAGACTAAGAGACATGGACAAGAGTGTGGTGGTTACCAGGGGTGGGGGGAGGGAGGACATGGGAGGGAGGGAGGGAGAGAGTTAGGGGGAGGGGGAGGGGCACAGAGAACTAGATAGAGGGTGGCGGAGGACAATCTGACTTTGGGTGAGGGGTATGCAACATAATTTAATGACAAAATAACCTAGACATGTTTTCTTTGAATATATGTACCCTGATTTATTAATGTTATCCCATTACCATTAATAAAAATTTATTAAAAAAAAAAAAAAGAAAGGATAAAGGCAATGTGAGGCTCCCCTGGCCTGGAGGGACCCAGGCTGGAGCAATGTGCAAGGTTGAGAACCACAGGCTCTAGAGATTTAAATGTTCAAAATGTAAAAATCAGCTCTGTGATTTATTAATTGAATATTGGAGCAGTAACTTACCATCTCTCAGCCTCAGTCTTCTCTATAAACTTAGAATAATTATTATACTAATATTATACACTGGACATAGGATTAAATAAGACAGTGCATGCAGAGCAATTGTTTACCAGTGACTGGGACCTAGTAAGCACTAGATAAATGTGGTTGTGCCTATCTTTAGTTTCTTCTTGACTCAAAGCATTCTCTCGACTAAGGCCAAGTTTGTTGCAATGAAGTATTTGATTGCAAGAAGGTAAGATTGCTGATAAGTTGCTTCTTATTTTTCATGCTGCTCCCTAGGTCTCACCAATAAAACCTGTCTAGTTTTTGGTTTGTTCAATCAGATGCAAGATAATTTTAGTTCCCATAGTACACTTGAATCTGCCATCTCAGAGAATGTGTTGTGACTGAAATGAGAAGTGTAGCTTTTCTTTTCCTCCTTTCTGCTCCCTGAATGCAATGTTGGAAGTAGAAAAGGAGAAGCATGGAAACTGTCTATACTTCTCTACCCCCAATTCAACTGACATGAACATCCACATTCTGTTCTTCCTTCCTCCTCCTCCTCCTCCTCCTCCTCCTCCTCCTCCTCCTCCTCCTCCTCCTCTTCCTCCTCCTCCTCTTCCTCCTCCTCCTCCTCCTCCTCCTCCTCCTCTTCCTCCTCCTCCTCTCTCTTTCCCTCTCAGGAAGTCCATTCCTACACTCATGCTAATGTTCCTTGAAACATTTTAAATGCATTTCCAAGTGACAGGAAGGGCTGCCATACAGAAGCATCATCTTTATTTCCATTCTCCGGCACATTAATTGGTTGAATTGATTTTCTGGACTGACAAGGAGGGGGAGTATGCATTAAAAAGAGATTGATAGATAACACAATTATTTATTTTTGAAAATCCATTCTTTTTCTCAGAAATAAATACGCAGGACATCAAGAGGCCTAGAAAGATCAAGAAGTACTTACTTTCTCTTTAGTTCTTCTCATCTAGGTTAAATACAGTTTTCTAAATAGAAATTACATAAACAGATATTAACCCACAAGCCATCCAGAGAAAACATAAGTGAAAAATAAATAGAAACAAAATTTAACCTCATAAATGATTAAAATTAAACCAACCATGATATTTCTCTTTGTATTTATCAATTTAACAGAATTGTTTTTCTTAAAACTAATCTTGTTGCCAAAAGCATATAAAGGTATATACCCTTATAAATTACTAATAAGAATGTAAACCATAAATCTTTTTGGGCTATAATTTGAAAATTGTTTCAAGAGTTTCAAGATTGTTAGACCCTTGAGTTTTAATTATTTTGCATGTTGGAATATTGTCTAAGAGAATGATAGAAAATATGGAACAAAACCTATACATCAAAATGTTTGTATCATCAATTATAGTAGTAAATAATTGACCACAAGCTGAATATAAAAATGTAGGAGATGAATAAATTATTTATTATTTTTAGTTCCTCTCCTCTAATTCCCCTCCTAGCATTTCCTCTCCTGCAATACTCCACCCTTCTCACTCACTAGACATCACTGTCTCTTCTAGTTCGATGGTGTTTATCTGAGGAAAATGAGGCATGTGGGGAAGAAAGGCCCTGCACCACTGTGCGGCTGTGATCTGCACGTGGCCTCCATTTAGAGTACATCTGGAGGTAATCATCACCATATTGGGGATCCTGCACCATTCTTTCCCTTACTGTGGACAATGTCTCCACGAGAGAAACTACTTGACAAAGACTCTGTTAGATCTCATTATTCTTCTAGGCAATATATGTTGTCAATTCTTTTTAAGATGAGTGCAGGAAGGCTATTATATACCTCCTAATTGGTTCATGAGAAATACTGTCATATCCCTTGGCCTGAAATTTCTAGGTATCTATGACTTTCCCAATGGACTCGCCTCTTATTTCCCACCATTAATCACAGTAGCTAATTAGTCAAAATATTGAAATTTTATGCCATTCCAGAAAAGGATTTGGCAACAGTTACTTTGCTCCCACCAAAACAAGGGACAAAGATCAATCCATCCCACAGTTTTCTTGAATCCTCTCTTGTCTTGAACAGAAACAGAAGCACCCTCTCCTTGCCCTACAAAGAACAGAATATATAAGCTCATTCTAATCATATTTCCAAATAAATATTCTCTCTCAGACTTTTATGTGTCCTAGAATGAGTGCTAAGTCCTGGTTGAAAAATAGATATGGGCTACCTTCTTCTAAATGTTACCAAGAGAGTATAGCACATCCCTTTGAATGTCAGGGTTGTTGGTATCTGTGATCTCACAAGCTCAGTTCAAGTTGAGACTGAAATAGCCTAATTTTTGCATTCTGTCAGATTATGCAATATTATTTGAGGATATTTACAATAGTATGACAAAATACAGGCGTACCAATGTAGACTTGGGATCAGGGAAGAACTTCCCAAAGAAAATAATCATCAAGCTGGAACCTCAAGTATAAGTAGGAGATAATTGTCATAATATCTAGACAAGTGAAAGGGCCAGCATTAAAAAATTATTGTCAAAAGCAAAAGGTATAGCCATTATGGAAAAGAGTTTGGAAAGTAGTTTCTTGTAAGGTCAACACATACTGTACTTACTATACCATCTAATAATCCCACTCAGAGGTGAAATGATAACTTATAATCAGGAGGGGGGTGGAGGAGGGTGGAGGGGCATAAATGGTGACAGACAAAGACTTGACCTGGGGAGGGTGAACACACAATATAGTATACAGAAGTGTGTTGTAGAATTGGGTACCTGATCTTATAATTATGTTAACTAGTGTCACCCTAATAAATTCAATAAAAAACAATAAAAATAAAAGTAACTTCTCAAAAAAAAACTCTGAATATGAATTTTCATAATGGTTTTATTCAGAATTATCACAAGCTGGAACAATGCAAAGGTTCTTTGGTGAAATGTATAAAATGTGTTATATTCATACAACAGAATACTGATCAACAATAAATAGGAACACACCACTAATACATGTTCCAACATAGGTGAATCTCAACATTATGTTCAGTAGAAGTGTTCAGACTCAAAAAGCTCCACACTGTATGATTCTATTTATATATTTTCCTGGAAAAAAGAGAAAACTATAGGGACAAACTGATCATTGGTTACCAAGGACTGGAGAGGCAGGGACAGAGGTTGGCTACAAAGAGTCCATAAGAGAATTTTGAAGGGTGATAGAAATTTTCTGTATGTTGATTATGGTGTTAGTCACAAGACTCTACTCATTTGTTAAAGCTCATGAAACTGCATATAATAAAGGTGAATTTTATTATATGTAAATTATAACTCAAGTAAAAAAGAGAGAGAGAGAGAGTATGGCTCCTTTGAGGAACTGAAAAATAGTTTCTATAGAAATAGAGTGAGATGTAGTAAAGGATAAATGATGAAGCAAGAAAAATATATAGGTATCAAGTCATTAAGATCTTTGTAAATCATGGTCAGGAATCCAGATTTTAGCCTTAAGCTAATAGTGAAGTATTGAGTGGTTTAACTTAGTTACAAATAATTTTAGAAGAATCACTTAGCCTATAGAAAGGAAGCTAGACTAATTGAGATGTTAGGCAGAAATATAGTAAACCAGGTAGAAGTAAACCAGGTAGAAGACATTGCTTGCTTGAAGTAGAAAAATATAGTAGGATTTTGTTCCTTTTTTAACAAATATGTTCTGAGTACTCATTATGTTACAGACACTGAACTGGTTCCTAGAAACATAACGATCAATTAAAAAAAGAGTCACATACTCAAGCCTCTTAGAGGTCACAATCTGGTAACAAAGAGAGCAAGGACATAATTTTGTCTATGATAAATTCAAAGAAAAAATGGTAGTTAATATTATGAGAGCATGCACTAAAAAGGACTGTGTCAGACATGGTTATGCAAACAACATCTATTCTCCCTTTCTTATCAAAAGAAACCCCCATTGAGCTCTGGCCAGGTAGCTCAGTTGGTTAGAGCCTCATACTGATATGCCAAGGTTGTGGGTTTGATCCCTATCAGGGCACATATGAGATTCAGCTAATAAATGCATAAGTGAAACAACAAATCAATCTCTCTCTCTCTTTCTCTCTCTCAAATCAATTTAAAAAAAACCCTCTCATTCGGTGTAGGTCACCTATGTATTAGCTTTTTTTAAAAAAAGAACATATTTCCCAGCTTCACTATCAGTAAGCAGTGGTCATGTGACATGATTCTGGCCAATTATATATATAAAATAACATAATTATTGTCTCTCCTTATTCCATTCTTAATTTTTCTTCTGGTCTAGTACATGTAATGGGATAATGGTCAAATTAAGAACAACATCAGGCCCTGGCTGGTTGGCTCAGTAGTAGAGCATTGGCCCAGCATATGAATTTCCGGGTTCAATTCTGGGTCAGGGCACACAGGAGAAGCGATCATCTGCTTTTCCACTCCCCCCGCCCTCTGTCTCTGTCTCTCACTTCCCCTCCCACAGCCATGGCTTGATTGCTTCAAGTGCAATGTCTTGGGAGGTGAGGTTGGCTCTGTGGAACCTCTGTCTATATGCTAAAAATAGCTTGGTTGTGAGAATGGCCCTGGATGGACAGAGCAATGGGGTTGCTGGGTGGATCTTAGTCGGGGTACATGTGGGAGTCTGTCTCTCTGTCTCTCCTTCTCTCACATGGAAAAGGAGAAGAAGAAGAAAAAAAATAACATTAATATTTGTGTTGGCATGGCAACTGTTAATGAATTTTAAAATTTAATACATGATAATAATTATTGAATGTTACTTTTATAGGACTTAAGCACATTCCTTCCTCTTTCCAGCCCCTCCCTCAATATCTGAACAAAGTATAGACAAAAGAAAGGTCCCTTGTGCAGGGCATGGTTATTAAATTTTTGTGTTCTCTGTCTCCTATCCACTGCCGAATAGCAATGATGGAGGACTTGAATTTCTCAAGACTAGAGTAGGGTATATATAGGGTTTTTTTTTTCTTTTTTGGGTTATGGTTTCTTCATGCGTTACAATGCTCATCAAGTGGTGCTAGCATTCCCAAACCTTATGCTGAAAAGTATTCTGTGTCACAGGAAAGGGTATTGTTTCGGTAATGTCTGTCATGTACACAGGAGGGAAGAGATTTGCAGCAAATATTTTTCATTATTATAATAGGCCCGTTCCTGTTTTAGAAGGGAAGGTGAGGATAGCCTTTCAGATAGGAATGGTGTGCTCAGGGACACAGAAGCAAGAGGAGAGAGTTCTCTGGGGTATTCGGAAGCCTAACTGACATAGTTGTTGGTCTGTACAGATAGGACTGATGACAGTGGCTACTCACTGGGAACAAAGTAATCAGGTGTCACCCATGGCAGGAGAAGCAGGGCCCTGATACCAGAACCTTTATTCTTATCACCCTTCACATTAGTGAGCTCTAAAACCCCTTGAGCAGTTTCTCTTGCCTAAGCCCGTTTACCACCCATAGAAGCCATTATCTTCCTTCCTGCAGGAAGTAAGGAGAGGTACCCAGAGGTGACACAGGGCCAGCAGTGAAACAGCTTTCTGTGCCAAGCAGTCAGGTCACAAACTGAAAGGAGAACAAGCCACGAGGTTAATTTTGTCTAGTTTTAGGTACAAATTACTTTATTTTACTGTTGGGGGAAGTAAAATGAAGCAATTCAGAAAGAAGAAAGAATTCCGGAAAGAAATTCTATTCTTACCAACCCAGCAGGGATGTACATTTCAATTGCTGAGAGGAAACAATATTAGATGTAATACTAGAGGCTCATTGGAAGCGGAAACAGGAGCCCTAATTTGAAGCAGGAGCCATTCATAAAATGACTCACAAACTTGCTAGCAAGAATTAAACCAAGTTTATGAAGAATAATTTTTGTTTGAAAATTTTTCCCCTTTTCAAGCAAGTAATGAATAGTAATGTAGCTCATACCCAGGGTCACGTCAGCCTTTCTCTGGTCATTAACCATGGTCGTTACTAAAGCAATATGTATGTTGAGTAGCCCAGGGGGGGAAATTGGAAAATTCTGGTTCCTGGCATACAGTGGATTAATACAAGGATGAGGCAGTTAATAGTATTTCATACTTTAGGTAAATCTGAGGCCTATAGTTCTCCCATGAAGGACATTTGGCAGCAGTGTAGCCAGTGACAGGTCCTTTCCTGTGCTACCTTGAGCGCCTCAAGGGATCTGCATGATGAAAGCAGGTGATTAACAGAAACCATGTTTCCACTGTGGGGCTTTTACCCATTTCCTGCTGGACAGCTCAGCAGTCACATGACACCCTGTTACTGAATCAATTGATCAGATTAGTCCCAACACTTTGCAGTGTTCTGTGTCCTCCCCCATGCTTGTATTTTACCTCGATCTGGAACAGAAAGAGCTTTGCAGGAAGTGGATGCCAGCAAGGCTTCTACAATTCAGAACCAAACACAGCAGTATCTCCGTCTGATTCATTTCTCATGGCTCCTGACTATTATGACGTTATATCACATTATGGGGCTAGCAAGCTGCTCTGGATCACAGAGTTGCTGTGCATCCCAGACTCCCTCCGCAACAGTGAAAATACAGTGTGATGTAAAGTCGTGTGTCTCAATAAGTTTCTAGTCTCTCCATAAATTGCTGCTGTCTTATGGTAGTGCCAAGAGAAACAAACCTATTTCACCATAGTTTCTTAAAGCTGCCCTCTTGCTCTTCAGGACTTTGGTACCAGAGAGAGAATTAGACATTTAATTCCCTAGGAAGTCCAATTCCAGAGTGTCAAAGGTTTCTTGGGTGAAACATGGGTCAGATGTCAACTCTGTCATTTAAATAAGAAGAACTTAACCTCTTTTATTGGTTTCTCACTCTTGTTTCTCCTCTCCCATTCTCCATCTTTCTCTTTGATGGCAGAATATCTGAATGTTTTAGGGAGAAAGTTCAGACACCCTCACTTTGTAGGGCAAGAAGCTGACAAAAATCATTTTTTTTAAAAAAAAAAGACAGCTCACATTTATGCTCTGTGGTTTCTATGTATTATTTATTTATTTATTTATTTATTTCAGAAAGAGAGACAGAGAGAGGGACAGATAGGTTTATACAGGCAGGAAGGGAGATAGATGAGAAGAATCAATTCTTCCTGTGGCTCCTTAGTCTCCTTAGTTGTTCATTGATTGCTTTCTTATCTGTGCCTTGACCAGGGCAATTAACTCCTTACTCAAGCCAGTGACCTTGAACTTCAAGCCAGTGACCTTGGGCTTAAGCCAGCAACCATGGAGTCATGTCTATGATCCCATGCTAAAGCCAGCAACCCCACACGCAAGCTGGTGAGACCCCTCTTAAGCTGGATGAGTCTTTGCTCAAGCCAGCAACCTCAAATCTGAGTCATCCATGTCCCAGTCCAATACTCTATCCACTGTGCCACTGCCTGGTTAGGCCCTATGTATTTTTCTAAGTAATTACTTAGAGTAACTGATTCAGTCTATATAAAAGCAACCTTAAAGACAGTATAATTTTTATCCCCATTTATAGATGAGGAAACTGAGGCTTGAAGAAGTTATAAGACTTGCCCAAGTTCACAAAGGTATAAAATGGTGTAGCTCATATTCAAATAGGTAGTCTGACTGGAGTATATATGCTAAGCAGCATCTCTACAGAGCTGTTCTTGTTGGTTGCATATTTCTCCAAGTATTAGATCAATGCTACTAAAGACTTGTGCCAATTAATGTAGTTAGCTAATGGAGGGAAACAGAGCTAATGGGAGCTGAAATAAGGGATGTATTTATCATATATATTATATGTACAAAATATGACACAATCATATATAAATATTATTCTCTGAAGCACTTAAGCACTGTCCTTAGAGTAGCTATTTCTTACTTAAGTAGCAAAGAAAAATCCATCTCTTTTCTATAAACTTTTGTGTAGACACACAGAGAACATTTATATTATGAAATTTAAAATTGGCAAAGTATGTCAATAATGCTAAGAGAAAAAAGAGTAAACAGAAGACCAGGTCGGTGAAATCCTAATAAGACCTTAGGACTTAAGAAAATGTCAGTTTTTCTCAGTGATTTTTTTCTGATTTTATCTCTCCCTAAAACTAAACATGTGAAAAATAGCTATTAAGCTTACTGGGTTATGAATGTGTACAATCATGTATTCCTTGATGATTTCTTCCTTCATTACTTCAGAACATATGACCTACAGGTGCCATTTTGGAAAAGTTTCTCCAATCTCTTTAAGACTTTCCAATACCTTGTACAATGGAGATATTAAAAGTAAATACAAGACTTTTTTTTTTGAGGAGTTTAATCAAGATATGGCATGTAAATCATAAGCACACTCCGGACTATAGTATGATTCTATTATTTATTTAAACTAATTATTTGTACTAGTGATTTAAAAAAAAAAAGAAGAGGAAAAACAAGCAACAAATATTAAGTCTTAACTATGTACAGTAACTGGTATTAGAGAATAAGGTAGTTACCATGTTATTCATCTGTTTATGTGATTTCTTTATATTGTCTTTCTCTCTCATCTCATCCTTCTTTCTCCATTGATCTTCATGCCTTTGGGGTGGGGCAGTTTGTGTCACAATCCTTCTAAATATCACTTCTTCCTCTGACTCATTTCACACTTGGTGTGTTCTCAAAGGTCTGACTTTACTTTCAGGCTGTCTTTCATGATCCAGAGCCTCATTCAGTTCAATTCAATTTAATTCAATTTAGTTCAGTTAAAAGAAAAACAAATCATGTGGCTTCTGCAATAAGATACAGAGATGATTAAGGCAAGATCCAACGTCCAGTTCCCAACAGCCTTTCGTTTTTCTACCTCCTGTCATGCTCTTGGTAATCTCCCTTTATAATTGGAGTTTTGGCTCAGTCTTTATCACCACCATACTACCTCTAATAGGCCCAGGCAAGTTAGACATCGGAAGACAACCAGATGACCCGAAAGGGGCAAGAGAGTCTCTCTGAAAATTCATTCATTGTGTGCAAAATGCATTCCCATGAAATTTTTCAAAAGAATGGCTAATCTTCAGCTACATCACAAATTTAATAAAGCTCTATGAGGTCATTTTTTAAAGGTAATAATGCACATCATATTAACTGGACTTGCTCTTGTAAGCAATGTGCTTCTCAGTTCTCCTTTAGTGTCTGTCTACATAAGGCTAACTCAAAAGACCATTTTCTTCCTCCTTTCTCTAAACTCCCACCCTTTTGTTCAGGTCATTATCACTCCAACTTCATTTAGTAGCCTAAACATTTCCCTTTGTTTGCATTAGAATACTAACAATCCAAATACCACAGCCATGAGAAAGAATTGAGTCTTAATAAAGTAGGTATACATTCTGCCCAGATTTCATTGTTTTACAATGAAGTAACATGTTCATTCGTATCTAATATTGTTGCAGTACTCTGACTATGTAAGGTAAAAAGCAGACTTCTTAAAAGCAAAAGCCACATTAGGCTAAGACTTCATTATATCCTGAAATGAGTTCATGAACACGTCAGACAAATCAGAAAGAGAAGGGAAACTGAGAAGCAAAAACAAGACTCAAATATTTTTTGCATGACTAAATTTTGTTTCTTGTACTATACTGAGATGTTACAGAGAATTAGTAATATTCTCATGACCCTGATATTTAAAAACAAACAAACAAACATACTATTTTGGATCTTTTGAATCCTCTTGTGCTGTCTCCAATATAAAAATACTTTTCTTGTTCAGATAAAGGGTAATGTGTCAATTTTACAATATTTCAGAACCAATTCTGGTCCCTCTGTGGTTTCTTTAATATGCATTTATTTTATATTTTATTAATTTATGCTTTTACTCATGTTACTTCATTGCTCTAATTACTTTGGCTTTAATTTTCAGGTATTCTTCTAAGTTTTTGAAATAGTTGCCTACATCATTGATTTTCAGCTTCGGTTTGTTAAGGCATGCTATAAAGCTATATATTTTCCTCTAAATATAGCTATAGCTGACCAATAACTCAAAAAAAGTAGATAAATAATACAGTGGAGAAGCCACAGAGCAGTGTCTGATCTGTGATGCCTTGATATAACCTTTGTGGTTTAGAATACAACCATCAGTTGCTATGTTCCAGTGTCTGAATAGTAGCTTCCACTGTGTATTGATATTCCTGGTTTTCATTCCTGATTATAAAAAAAGAAGTCACTGTTCAAGCAATGCTCATACTTTATGCCCTCAACCACTTTTTATTTCTAGGATTAGGTAGAAGAAGGACTTTGTTATTCCCTTATGTGTCCCCCTCAATTAAAGCTGAACTATATTTGTAAGCTCCTAGGTATGATTTCCACTTAGGTTATTTACCCACCACTAGTTCCCACTCATTTAAAGTAAATCTTCTTATTTTTTTTCAAATCACAGTCCTCCTCACCTACCCCTTAAGTGTGGGTGGAGTGGAGAGCACATTCCTAGCAGCTGTGGCTAATGCAATGCTGTGAGAATACTCCAGCTCCCAGAAGCCTCCTGGGCATACCCAGAAAAGAAGCTCACCCGCTATAAGGAAGTGACCTAGTGCCAACCACGCAGCTCCCTGATCTTTTCAGGCATTGACTATGAAGGACACGCTGTAACATCCTATTGGCTGAACCCATGCATATAAGCTACCTTACTTCCTGAATAAAGTGAATCTGCGTCACTGAACCTGGTCCCCGGAGTTGGGTCTTCGCGTCTCTGTTGTCCTCACTCCTGGCAGGACTTGTCCACACTTAAGAATCATATTTTGATCAGCCCATTAACCTTTTATTTCTTTCTAGAAAGAACAGAATTTTGCTATGATATATATTTAAAATTCAAATTTTAGAATATGCATTTTAGGAACTGATACCAATAAGAAAACTAGAAAGTTTTCCCTCTATGCCTTCAAATCTTACACCCCTGTCATAGAAAAATACTACATTCTGTGGTCTCACCACCTAAACACATCCCTTTTCTTATGTGAAACAATATGAAGCAAAAGCCTGTGAAGACAAAAAATATTTTCTCACAATGACACCAAAATACCCAGATTAAATGAAACTTCTGTTTTCACCCAACAGGAATTCTACCTACCCCACTTACCTGTTAACAGACCCATATTTTATTCAGATATTAGGCCCACATCATTGATAGTTGGGAAGAGAAACCCAACCTCAACTTCTGGGCAATGAAAATGTAAGAAGGAATTCTTAAAATAGTTTCTGGAAAATATTTGTTTTCCTAAAAAAGAGCCTAGTTGTTCCTCTTTCTAATACAGTCCCCCCTTTCCCTTTCTCCCTGTGATCATGCTTTCTAGAGCTGGGGCATCCATCTTCTGACTGTGGAGCAATAACTTAAGGATGAAAAGCCAACCAACAAAGAATGGCAGAGCAAGTAGAAAAATGAGCCTGGGTTCTTGATGAAATTCTTTAGCAGTTGAGTCAATACTGGTGGCCAATTACCTTCAGATTTCTTTTTATGTGAGAGCAATGAAGCCCCAGTTGTTCAAGCCATCGTTAGTAGGATAGTCCATTACTTTTGACCAAAGAGCTTTCTTGACAGATAAACATAACTTCTTTTCCATCCAAACTAACTAATATTTTACTTACTTCCCTAGTCCTAAATCCAACCTACTGTCTGACTAAACTGATAAACTCTTTTGTTCACAGCATTAGAGGATAATAGTGGCTTAATGAGTTATATTCCCCCAGGAGGCACTTATATTTTAATAGTTGGCTTCAAATTCTTAAGAAAAAATAAAGAGTATGATAATAAGAGTGTAGTTGAATTAGTGAATAAGGTGTTTGGGACAAAATAATATAAACTACTTACTTCTCAAAACACACCTTTGCTGACCTCTGTTTGAGGTCAGCTTAGCTAGGAGAAGAGATGGTGTGAATTATGAAAGTGACTCTTACTATCTTCTGGTCAACTGGTGAAGTAAAGTGTCAAATAATGACCTAAGACTAAAATAAAAAAAATGAAGAATTTGGGGATTTCTTAAGATATCTATTGCTTTTCTTGAATTATTGTAAACAAAAGACAATTTCCCTTCTTGATAACAAGTAGAGACTTAGAACATGGCAGCCATTTATCCCTTTAACCAGAGAAAGAAAAAAGAATTAGAGCATCAGTTCAAAAGAATATTTTATAAGCCTCTCGAGTTCAGTGTTTTAAAACTGAACTCAAAATCTTTTTCACTGAATTTTTTTTCTCATACTATCCAATGAGCTCCCATGCTCTTGTGATCATTTCCCCCCATACTCATTCCATTGTGAATCAAGCCTGGCTAATTCTCTTAGACTATTTAGGATTCATCTCCTCCTTCCACACTCATTGTTGTGCCACGTTATGTCTCTGAAGGGCCATTTGCAAAAGCCCCACACTTAGGTGCCTCAGCTCTCATTATTCTTTTTTTTTTAATGCTATCCTCATAGTGTTTTCTTTGAAATTTAGAACCAATCATGTCACTCTTATGAATAATTTTTTAAAAATAATTTCATAGTTCCCCAGCTATTCCTAATGATCTAGTGCCTACTAACATTTTTGGTAAGTCTTCTCGCCCTTTCCTTTAGATACCATGGTCTCCAGCCACGCCCAATGCCTGGTAGATAGCTGTGCCTGCCACACTCTCTTTGCTTTGCATGACGGTAAATATGTTATTTTCTCAGGAGCATCTTTCTCCCAATCCTCAACCTCTTTTCAACTTAAAAGAGTGTAAACATGAACTCGTGAAGAAGAAGAAGAAAGATTGGCATAGTTCATAACTGGAGACTACTCAGGTGCCATTTATTTTGAAAAACCCTTCCTTTTACTCCCAGTTGGCTTACAGAGTCCTATAATACCTGTAAGTATCACCATCAGTAAGGTATTATACTATATGATAAAATATAATTATGTATCTCTTTGCCACTAGACAAGTGGTTTTCAACCTTAAGCTATATAACCTAGGGAGGGATTTTTTGTCTTTGTTTTTATTTATTTTTTGTTTTAATGTGAATACTTGGTCTCCATTCCAGACCACTGCTACAGTTCATTATAGAACAAATCTCAGAGATTTGAAGAGTCTGTTCTTTTACTGACTGTTTTGTCTATATGGATATTAGTGACTATAGTTGGCAATCTGACTCAACTACTCTATATATAGTTCTTCATTCATGACACCGAACATCTGTGCAGAGTCAACTCTCTATGATGTCTGCACCAGCCTCCGCCAAGCTTGGAGTCTCTATGCAGTTCTGCTAAAGAAATAGCTTCTGCCACTGTGATTCTTATTACCTGCTTGGTGTTGGAAGTACAGCTTCCTCCACACTGATTTAACTTTCAGTGAGAAACAAAGCATTTTTACTCTTGCAGAAATTACCAAATTGCTTTGTCTTACGTTATTGTACACCTCCATTCTATTCTGGGAACGTTTATGTATTTATTTGCTTTTCAGTATTTTAGTTGGGCTTCAACAGGATGTGAGAGGGAAGAAAGTGTATTTACAAAGTCTGCCATTTTGTCTTGAAAGGCCATTACAGACATTTCAGGGACTTTATCACTTAACATTTTGTAGTACTATTATTAGCCACTCCATCAGGTAGGAATATGTCAAGCTGCAAGGAATAAAAGAATATTACTTAGTGGGTTAGATAGAAGTATATTTTCTCACACAATAAAAAAGTTTGAAAACAAGCATACAGAGACATTACAAATTTTCAGTTAAGTCAGAAAAGGCTCATTCTTAGCACATTATCTAATTTTCTAAGATGGCTTTACAACTCCAAACATTACATGTATATTCTGGGCTGAAAAAAAAAAAAAAGACCAATAAGTACCCCAGTGGTTAGTTACCTCTTTATCTATGATTTATTTTCAGATAATCGCTTTCCCAGAAGAGCCTTTTATCAGATTGCCTCTTACCTAAACTATCACTTGCAGTTCAGCAGAAGGGAGACAGGGAAATTATGTGTGGGAATCTCTAGCTTCTGAATAGAGAAAAGAAGGAGGTAGGTAGTAAGAAATTAGTATTTAGCATACCTTGTTATGGGTCTGATGCCGAAACTGACTGTTTCTCAGAATTTACAAGCAGTTAAATAAAATCAAATTGTATAAAATACCATAAACATGTTTGTGTCTAGTTCAAAGAGAAGCCGGAAATTGATCTACTGACCTGGAGGCTGCATGGTAGAGGTGAGCCAGAAAGCAGTCAGGTGAAGGAGAAAGTGGAGCAAACAGCTGTCCCCAGTGCTGTAACCTTCAGAGGGGTAATGCAGGATGTATGTGCTATGTCTTTAATTACTCCTGCATTTATTTCTGTATGTTCATATTTTAATTTTTATTTAACTTAGATGTTCTTCTTTGAACAAAATCAGTCTTGAGTTTCTACTTCCAAGATCTGTGAGAACATTTAGTGACTATACCTATTTACTGCTATCAAAGAGCCGTTTTCAACAGAGAAGACTAAGACAACTCAGTGAGGGCTTAAGTTCACATTAGGAAATGTTTTCCTTTTTTATATACCATAGGATGGTTCATTTGTCTTTATTTCAGCACAGAGTTTAATAGTTCACTCAATTCAATCTCTAAATATGCAGCAGAAAAAAGCCATACCTTCAGTGGTGTCCTGGAGTTTCAAAGAGCATCCTCAGAGATGGCTTTAGAGTGACAAAATAAATACACATGGCACAATTTGGTGTCACTTTTTCTGAATAGTCTTCTGCTGTGGGAATTTGGCATAGAGATTGTGAGTTTTTGTTCATATAATGACTCCACTAGAACAGGCCCTGAGTATAAAGTACAAGGATAATATTTCAACTCTCATAAAATCTGTTTTGTACCAATAGTTCTGGTAACTTAAAACAGTGATCCTTCTGTCCTGCTCCCCAGTATCAGCTAGTCAGCAAGCATGCTCTCCCTCCTAGCTGAAGTCTCATAGCACTGCCCATCTCTCCCCAGTTTCCAACTCTCATTTGTTTTTATTTTTAATACTTTATTTATTCAATTTTTAGAGGGGGGGAGGATCAGGAAGCATCAACTCCCATATGTGCCTTAACCAGACAAGCCCAGGGTTTTGAACCAGCAACCTCAGTGTTCCAGGTTGACGCTTTATCCCACTGCGCCACCACAGGTCAGGCCCAACTCATGTCTTAAACTTTTCACCAGTCCCAAATTCATCCTTCCGTACTCAAAGCCCCATTAACTCATAACTGCATAACAGGAAGTATCTTGAAACCTTTGCCTAAATCATTTACCTAAATTGGCAAACTAGCTTACACCTGAAAGTATGAATTTAAATTTCTGGAGGTATGACTTTGTTTCAAATTTGGAATAGATTTTCCTATTTCATAAAATAATTTTTAGATCCATTTAAAGCATTGAAGGAAAAAAGAAAAAACAAACAAACAAAAAATAACATTTTGAGTTTTCAAATAAATGCAAATAGCAACCAAGATCCAGGTCATAGTTATTGACATGCCTCAGATCTTTTATTTGTAGGTATTAGATTGCATTTGATTCTGCATTAATGCACAGAACAAACTTCTTTCCATAAGTAATTAAACTCTCTGGGCCTTGAGTCCCTCAAAAAAGAAAAAAAAGTGTGAAATTTGAAAAAGACCTGGTTATTAACAATCATAATTCAAGTATATTTTTTAGAAATCAGTTATTTTTCATGTTCTAAATTTTAGAATGACTCTCTGATTCTGTTAATGGAAACAGTAAAGTACAAAGAAAAATATGGCAAATACTCATATTCTAACCACCCAGAGTTTAAAGTATTAATATTAGCTTATATTTCTTTCCAGTATTTATGTAAATAATTTTAAATTTTAAAATTATTCTAGAATACAAATATAAGTCATTTTCATTAACCATATTTTCCCAGTAATATGCTTATTTACTTTCTTCAAGGGACACATCTCTATTTTATAAGCTTTAGCTATCTTTCATTATTAAGTATGGAATTTCTAAATAATGTGTTGTTTTTAAAATGAAAAGGCAAATCTTTAGCACTTTTAACCTTTTCTTAAAAATATTGAGATATGTAGTATATATAGCAACCTACTGTTTAGGCTTTGGAGTCAAATGGATATTGATGTGACTATCTGTTAACTTTAGTTGTCAGACTATTTCTCACACCTCAGATAAGGGCATGTTATATCTCTGGGCTTAGTGTCCTCATCTGAAAAAATATATATCTTACATAATTAGTTTATAAGATTATTATCTTAATTTTAAAAAGTATAAAAAGTTTATCTCGATGACTGCATTAGTAAAAATGTGTCATTGAATGTGTACATGAGTATAGACACAGATGCACACAGTCTGCAATTCTGTGATCGTACACTCTTGATGCAATGCCTAACACATAAAGGAGAAATTCATTCAACTGTGTGGATGGTATGATTTTATAGTGTTCAGAAGCATATATCTAGATTCTAGTGATTTATTTTTTATTGCTTATATATAATTATGACACTATGAAGATCTAGACTCCTTGTTTCACCATTTTTTTTTTGTTCTAGAGCAAGCAACATTGTGTGCGTGTATTGGTGCTCAGCAAATGCATACTATAGTAAATTGAATTGGTTAAGGAATTAAAATCACTGATATTGCAGAGCAGTTTACCTAATATTTTAAAAAGCTGAAATCTATAGCATAAAGAAAACTTCCTGCCCCACAATGAACTATTGGAAACATAAATAATTCTTCTTTCTACCATATTATATTTCATACACACACACTAGTAAGTATCAGCTCTTGGGGTATTTATAACTATCAGTCTTCATCAACTAAGAGAATGCACTAATGTGAAGTGATTACAAATTAAACTCTTTGGCATTAAATTACATGTAGGCTTTCATTCCCAGACATTTAAGTATTTATATATCTAGGCAGACAGATCTAATTGCCACTGCAGTTGGTATAAAGGGAAATTTTCTTTAGCCTAAGAAAAAGAATAAATTAGGAATACTTATTTTCCTTCCATTTCCACATATTTTGTTTGAGTATTAAAACCCCTGCTATTGTCATCTTCAGATATAATAGCAGTAAATATGACAAAGCTAGCATATCTGTGCAAATCATTAACACATACTATTAGACATCATCTAGCCTAAACCTGTAATGTTTAGCTATAACCATGAAAGGGTATGATAAACACATTCCAAGTCATCCAGATGGAACAAACTACATCTCCTCTTAGATTGATGCCTTTCTACTATACACATTGTCTACCTTAACAAATGCCAGAGAAATTGATTTCCAGGTCTGCCACAGCTTAGATCCAATGCTGCAGAAGATCAAATAGTAGTTGCCAACCTGACTCAGATTCATTCTCAGACAAGTTATGTAACTTGAAAAGAAAAAGCTCAACCCCTAAAGCAGTTGTTCTCTATCCTGGCTACATGCTGGCATCACCTAAAAAGGTGTCAAACACACTATTGCCATTCCTGGGTCATTCATTCAAAGATTCTGATTTCATTGATCTCAGGTGGAATCGAGGCATTATTGTTTTTCAATGCTACCTATGTCATACTAATGTACAGATAGAACTGAGAACCAATGTCCTAAAGCCTCAACTATAAACCAAAGGAAGTCACATAGGTAGAGGCCAGTTTTATCTAGATTTCCTCAGCAAAAGAAAGGACCGGAACAGTTAGAAAGAAAAGAACTAGATTGGTTCTTCCTATATAACTCTTCCAAATACTTTGCTATTTGATTCCCATGTGGTCTCATAAGAAACTAATTATTTCCTCTACAGTTAAAAATGAACTGTACAAACTCACAGCCAAAAGGAGTCTTTAAAAAAAAAATGACATCTAAATGTAATGTGTATCCTGGATGGGATCCTAGAACAGAAAAAAGACATTAGTTAAAAGTTAAGGAAATCTAAATAAAGACTATTGTTAATAGCAGTGCATTAATATTGGGTCAGTAATTATAAAAAAATATTATACAAATATAAGATATTAATAATAAAGGAAGAGGATATAGGTTGTTATAGGAAAACTCTTTGTACTGTTTCTAAAATTTGTCTTTAAACCTAAAACTTTTATAGACTTAAAAGTTTTTTTTAAAAGTAAATGTCCTAAAAGTGATATGTTTAGTTTCTATAAGTTCAAAATAGTCTATCAACATTTCTTATTTAAGATGCAGTGTATCATTAACACTTTTATTTGTAATATGTAGATTTAATATTTCTTTACAACTCTTCATTTATTATTCCAAATTATGTTTACAGATCCTCATTTAAATTGTATTATAAATCATTCGTAGTTTTAACATTCTTACAAAAAATTGAGATGATTTACAATAAAAGACATAAATGATGAAATCCTGAAAATGAAAAAACAAAATATCAAGACGGTTCAGAAAATTTAAAAAAAGAGAAACAGTGTTTGAAGGGCAGGTAGAAGCAATTGACCTTCCTGCTAGTAATAATACAACTAATGCAGTCACTTAGGAGTGTTACCAATATTCCTTTAAAATTCTCCTTGACTGCTAGATTATTTATAACTCATATCAATATATTAAACACTTTTTTACACCTCAGTTGTCACTGTTTCAAAGTTGTAGAGTTGAACAGATGGAAACTATTAAATAGTGTGGGTGGCTTATTTGGCTTGGCATTGGAGATTGAATTCTATAATGTGAAAAAAAATGTATTGAATTCAATTTTACCTATTCTTCCAACACCATCACTAGACCATCATTCTCCCCAGAAGGGGACAGCCTGACTAGTGTGGGCTCCTTTGCATACCTATGTCAGTACCACTTCTTGTACTTCCAATCTTATAGCCCCTCACAATAGAATTAAAAGTGAAGCATGTAGGCAAGTTTCACACTCCTCTCATTCAAATGTTGAAGTCACTATTAAAAGTTTAACTTATGAAAAGTAAATAAATAACATAGGGGAACCCTGTTTCATTAAAAATGAAAGAACCTGAAGGGAGGAGTATGTGGAAACTGGGATGGGGTTTACATAAAAAATCAGCTTGAGAAAAGAAGTGCTTTAATAATGTCAACACTGGTCAAATTTGGGGAATATCTTTGATGTAACACTTATCAAAGGCATTCTGATTGTTCAGTGCTTTTTGGGTCAGGAGCAATCTGAGAGAGAAATAAAGTTCCTCAGGAATAAGGTAAAAAAATAAGACGATGCTATTTGTGGCGTCAGACAACACCAGGCTTAATTCCTCTCTTACTCTTATCAGCCATGTAATTGTGGGTAATTTACCTCATTTCTCTGAGCTTCACCTTCCTAATAGGTAGAAATGAAGGCAATAATACAAACTTTATAGTATTATTGTAAGAATTAAATTAGGTATCATTAGTTAACTGCTTAGCATGATGTGAAAACTTCATCTTAAGCTGCTTAATCATAGATGCAGCCCACGTTCTCATAGCACTTAGTGATTCATTCATCTTTGCGTTGGGCTTCCTAACATAGAAAGCAGAGGTTTGCAGTGTGTGATAGGGTATCTCATGATAGCTTTCCTGTAACAATAATATCCTAGGATTTTTAGAATAGTTAGCATTTAATTAAATAAATTAAAATACTTCTGAAGGAGAAATCCCCTTTGAAATACCATTTAATAATGGTGGTATTAGATTAATTTAGTTTTCTCTGGAATCTGGGGGTGCCATTTGCAGTCATACGATAGGAACTTGCGCTCTAACCGATATGAACAGTGATTGCTGGGGATGGAACACCAACACTCAACATCTATTCTTGTCCAAGTGTCTACATGTCAAGTAGAAAAGTAGGAGCTACCTTTCTATGTTTCTTTTTCAATGACAGTTTTGGGTGAGAACTAGATGCTACCAGTTAGATAGGTTTGTCTGAAATTTGGAAAGTGATAGGAAGACAGAGGCCATCTTTCTTCAGTTACAATTTTACAAGAAAAATCAAAGAACCCTGAATCTTGGCGGCAATTCTAACTGCCAGGATTGTAATTTGCTTCAAGGGTGTTGAGACATGGTGGTGGTGGCAGCTTCCGGTACAAGCTATGGCTGTGCATAGTTGAAGTCAATAGTCCAATAGCTATTCCTAAACTGCATCTCCTACAGCATTTCCAAAAATTTTGTGAACACCCAATTCTCTGTGCAGAAACTCTTTCTATGAGAAATACCTAGAGTTCTTTCTGCTTTGTTTTTGTTAAAAAACATTTGTTGAATACCTATAGATTTTGGAATAGATCAGTGGGAAAAATAGGTGGTGATACATCTGCATTCAGTATTATTTTGTATTAGTTTCAAGTGTACAGTATAGTGATTAAATAATCATATATTTTACTAAGAGTCCCCCCTAATATTTCTAGTACCCAACTGGCATCATATATAGTTATTACAACAGAATAAGAAATATGGTCTGTTTCCTGAATTGCATTTCAGCTGATAGATTATGTAACCTTCAAAAGGACCTGAACCTTGATTTTTTTTTTAGCTTTTCATTGGGAAGAAAAGCAGAAGAAATGCTAAGGATATTTTTTGGGTGGGATGGGACATCTATTTCATTTTTCAAACTGCTACAATCATAGTGACCATTGCCATTCCCAAAGATGAACACCAGTTTGAAGATGAGATTTATTTGTTGTGCTAGACATTTTTTTTCTTTTTCTCACCAGATCTATTCCTCACCTTTTTTGATCCTGCTTTTTTGTCCCATGAGGCTCATCTTTATGACATTTTTTAACAGGCTTCCTGTTGTCTGCCTTCTGGTTGAGCTCATCCAGTAAGAGACATGGACAAAATTGGTGATAGGGAGAAGAGTGAGATCAGGATATTTGACTCTCAGTTCACTCCCTTCCAGGTAGGTCAGTGGGTTTAGATTGAAGGTGTTCTTCTACTGAGGGACCCAGTTCCTTTAGCAGTCTTCTCCACAACTACAGTTATTGGCACCAGGTTCTGATAACCCTTCCTCTTGATTATTTAGGCCTACACCTAGCATAAGCTTCCTGTTCTAGCTAGGGCTAAGGTACTACACAATTCCTTGTTGACTTTTTTTTTTTTTTTTGCTTAACCCTGTCCCATCTTAACAGTTTTTAAAATAAATTATCCTCAATTGTCCATTTTCACATGCTTTCTATGGTCTATAAAACCCTAAATAATACAAGTAAGAAAGTGATAAATATCATGACTAGAAAAGCAAAACAAAGCAAAGAAAGAGGAAAAAATAAACATATCAGAGGGCTTCAAACCAAGCCTTGGGAAATTTATACACTTCAGTCTGTCTTACCTTCCTTCTATTCATATACCCATCATATTTCAATTTATACTCATTATATGCTGTAATGAATTAATCTTCTTAGATGATCCCTGGGCTATCTGGTCCTGTTCAAACTTCAGTACTTTCTCTTGCCTCACAACCTTCTAAATCTCTTAACTTGGTGTTCCAGGTCACCAATTTTTTTCTGGAATATATTGTTATCCTTATGTTTCTTACACCATTCTTTCACTAGAGAACATGCTGTGATTTTTCACCCTTGAGCCTTGATCATTCTCTTTTGCTTTCCTACAATATCCACCTTGCCTGCTTTTCAAAATTCAACCCAATTCGCAAAGAAGCTCAAATTCTAACACTTTTTAGTGTGTGTATTATTATGCGCAGTATAATCTCTTTGATTGATAAACTAGCTTTATATTTGAAACAGAACGTGTGGTGCATTTATATTATTGCATTGTATTACATTGTAATTTAAGTTGATTTATTTTACTTGCCTCTTCAATAATAGTGAAAATTATGTTAGCATTTGTTGAATGTTTACCGCATATTAAACATTTCCTTGATCACATTTAAATTTCATGGTAACTCCATGAAATAGTTGCTAAAATCCTATCTCCATATCTTGCTAGCTGTGTGATATCTTAGTTAATTAGTCAATCTGTTCCTTGATTTTCTCCTTTTAAAATTAGCATAATATTAATTCTAAACACATAGGCTGCTATCAGATTAAATAAATTAATATATGGAACATATTTAGAAAAGAACCTAGCACATTGTAAACATTCTACAAATTTTAAATACTGGTTCTAGGAGTATCCCACTTTACAAAAGAGAAAACTGAGGCTTAAAGACATTAATTTACCACAAGGCACATAGCTACATGCTGAAGAGCAAGAATTGAATCCAGTGGAGTAGTTAGAGTCTATATTCTTAGTTACTATGTAATTCAGCTATAATATTTTGTCTGCTTTGAGGGCAGAGAAATTGTTTTTATTTTTATACAAGGGGCTACATGTAGTAAAACCATTTAAGAATGGCTTATCATAGAAAAGCTGGTATCTATTGAAATACTTGTTTCTTTTGTAACATCAAGGAAATGACGTCACTTCAATTTCACTCTTTGTCATTAGAAGTGCTAGTAAGGTTGGGGTAAAATTTAATGTTTCAGAGCAATAATAGTTACTAGTTACATTTGCTAGAATATTGGTAGAAGTTATTTCCATTCTCTCAGTATAATTTGGATAATATATTTCTATTTTATTAAGAAAATGGTATGCTTGTATTCACTGTAAAATATATTTTAAAAGGTGAAGTAAAACTTACAAATAATTAACTGATCTACCTTATTACCATCATTTTGCCTAACACAGTGTATTTTGTGTAGCATACATACAAACATATGTTTGGTTAAGTCAATCTAATATTTGGGTTTCTTGATATAAATACAAATGACATACAAATTAACACCAATGCAGCTAATTGAAATTCAATCAAGCTTCTTGGATTTTCAAATGAGAAAAGTCTCAGGAAGTGAAATAAAATTCCTCTAAGGATGTGGAGTTTCAATTCACATTTTATCTGGTATCTCTTTTCAACTTTTCCTGCCAGAATTATTATATTATGCTGCAATTATCCAGAGGTGCTATTTTACATTTGGACTATTATTTTAGAAGCTCTGCTTCCAATGTCTAATAAGGTTTCCACACATAACTCCCACACCCTAGAGCTGCTTTAAAGGTCATTTTTTCATCCCGTTCTTTGCCGACATAATTGCACCTGCCAGGTGAACTGCAAAACAAGTCCCAGGCGCACAGAGTGAGTCAGTCGCTGTCATCCAAGCCGCTTTCCTGTTTATGCTCATCCCAAGCATTATCAGCTGGGAAGGCTCTGGGGCCATTTGTAGTTTCTCTTTTTGATAGCCAAAATTTTCCATACATTGGTTCTCAATTCCTGATTTCCCAGAACAGGAAGTCAAAACAGACTCGATATCAAAGAGAAAGGTTGTGATAATCTCAACAAAGGAAGAAGAAAGAGAGATAGAGCCTTAACGTTTCCAAAAATCCCAATTTGAAGAGGAAAATATGATCTTGAAATGGTTTAAAATAGCTTACGACTGGCAAAACCTGTGCTGGCATTTCCCTGTCCTGTTTACCTTGACTTGTAGTCTCCTAGGGGCTCTTTCAGTTGAAAGTCACATTTCCTATTTCCAATTGCAAACCTCATAGCAAAGTGGAGTATTTCTCTATGAACAAATAGATGTGTTTACTCTTTTCCCAGTTACTTCTACAATTGGGGAAATATGTATTTTCAAAAGCCTATCCCACCATTGAAATACGATTTGTGATATGACCTTAACAAGTGTCTGTTGTCCTGAAAATGAAGAATAATATGAAAGGCATAATCCTATAGCTAATGATACCACCTCTTCTCAGTCAACAACTGTGTTTTTGTTTTTGGGTTTTTTTGTTTTTTTTTTTAGATTTTATTTATTCATTTTTATTAGAGAGAGAGGAGAGAGAGAGAGAGAGAGAGAGAACAGGGGGAGGAGCAGGAAGCATCAACTCCCATATGTGCCTTGACCAGGCAAGCCCAGGTTTTTGAACCAGCGACCTCAGCATTCCAGGTCGACGCTTTATCCACTGCGCCACCACAGGTCAGGCTTTTTAGTTTTTTTTTTTTGTTTTTGGGTGTGTTTTGAAATATATGAAGTATTAGCAAATCCTTGAAAATAAAATGAAGATAAATAGGACAGTATTCTTGGAATAGAGACTCTTGCTTTTGTTTAAATCTTGGAAGTATCTAGGAGTAGATTATTCAAATATAAAGTAATATCCAGCATGGCATGAAACACTGTGATAATTCAGAAGCTTTATTTTCATATCATTCAATAGAGTGATTCCAGTATTATTTAATCCCACTTGAGAGAGGTTTCAGGTACAATGACCATATGAATGACTATGTATGCTGGATGCTATGCTAAGCTCCTCAATCCTCTGACCCCTCATAAAATTCCCTTGCGATAAGTACTCCTGATCTTATATGAAAAATGGACTCCATGGTATTGGCAGCGTAAAATCCCACTGCTAAAGAAAAGATTCAATGTGTACTATCCCTAAAAAAAAGTCTGATTCTAAATGTTAAGCTTTTTAAAAAATTCTGTATCCTAGCTTCCTAACCCACAATATTATATTATTAAAATGTTACAAATCATTATAACAATTATTATAATTATAATAACCTCATAAGCTAAAATATAAAGTTGTCACAATTTGATATGATAATGACAATAAAATGTAATGACCCTGAGGAAAGTAATGACTAGGTAGAGAAGTCTGGGAGTGAATTCTATCTGGTAGTAGGTCAACTCAGTGCACTCTGAGGATGACTACATAGAGAGTAGAGGGAACAAACACTTTAACATAAATTCCAAGGGTGAGGCAAGAACTGGATTGTAGTTGCCTATCTGGAAAGCTGGTTTAGGGTATAAGGCAGCATGAGGTCTTTTAGAAACCAAAGTCTACAAAGAAAGACTATTTTTAGGTACTTTCTGAAAATTGATGTTATGAAAAGCTCTTTGTAAAAGGGCCTAGGTCAGATCAGATAGATGGTCTTAAATTGTGGGTCAGGTGATAATAAACTGACATTTGAACTACAATTGTTTGGCTAATTCATTGATAGAGTCCTTGCATAGAACTCAATTGATAGTCCAGTGGCAACTTTTTCTTCTAGTTTAGTTTGCTTTCCAAGTCCAGCTTCACCCTCTTACAAAAAATCACAAGATGATGTATCTTTTCCCCTTCTCACTCACATGTTATTTTCTTTTTCTATTTTTTCTCCTTTTCCAAGTAAGAACAGGGAAGTAGACAGACTCCCGCATACACCCTGACCAGAATCCACCTAGCAACCCTCCAATGCCAATGCTCTGCCCATCTGGGGCCATGCTTGCAACCAAGCTATTTTTAGTGCCTAAGGTGGAGGCTCCATGAAGCCATTCTCAGCAGCTGGAGTTGATGTCCTCAAACCAATCAAACCATGACTGTGGGAGAAGAAGAGAGAGAGAGAGAGAGAGAGAGAGAGAAGGGGAGGGGTGGAGAAGCAGATGGTCACTTCTCCTGTGTACCCTGACTGGGAACTGAACCCTGGACATCCACATGCCAGGCTGATGCTCCACAATTAAGCAAACTGGAACTGGCCTGGCTACCTAGAATACAGTGGTACCTTGACACACTGGTTTAATTCCCTTCATGGCTGAGCTCGTGACTCAATTTGCTTGTGTGTCAAATCTAGTAGAGAGTGGCAGAAGCTCGTGACTCCAATATTCACTTGTGACTTAAAGCAAAAAATCCCACGAGTGACTGCTTGACTCTCAAATTGCTTGTGATTTAAAGTGTTCATGTATCAAGGTACCACTGTATTTTAATAGCTGTATAACTGGTATTCCTCCTGGTAGTCTCTACCCAATTCAAGCCATTCTCTACTTTGCTTTATCTCTGATCTTTCTAAAATAGAAATATGCCATCAATCCTATGACTAAAAATCATCCCATGGCTCTACCTCATTACAGAATAAATTATGTTTATTAATAATGCAGACAAAACCTTTTACAACCTGGACCTGATATTATTCTCTTTAAATCCATTTTCTTTATTTTTTTTAATTTTAGCAATACCAAAATATTTGTGACTCTCTAATAACATCATATGGTTTTATCTACTGCGAGTATTTATACTTGCTATTCCTTTCTTTTCTAATGCCTTTCTCTTCTCTTATCCAACACATGAACCCTGATAGAGTAAATCATTATTTTATATGTCCCTGTTGTAGATCCTGCATACTTATTATTGCATTTATTGAACCAACTATAATTATTTGCTGCCCTTTTGTACTCATTTTATAGACTGTTGGGTTTTTTAGAGTAAATTCCATGTTTTACTTATTTCTGTTTTCCCAGAGCTATTCTTGAAACATGGAAGAAACACAATTAAGTTGGTTGTATTAGATTAAATTTAATTGTGTACCCAGTATTCTTCCCACAGGATTCTAACCCACTTTTCAGATCATCAGAGCTATAGAAACACATATAAGGAGGTCAGGCAATTGCTTTGGGTTAGTGAATCCTTGCCTTGACTAATGGAGAAGGAAGGTCATTTCAGGAGGATAATAACCTTTCTTTTAAGCTCATAGATCTCCAAAGAGAGCTTGTTTATAAGTTAGGCCATACGATATCTTGCATGATATATTGATTTGCATAGACAGAGTCAAAGTAATATATTTCAGAGCAACATTCTCCTTTGTTTTTCAGTACCCTAACTTAAGGTACCTGCTATCTATGTCAATGATAGTACAGATGTTACCAATCATCTCCTGAAGAACTGATCACCATTTAAAGCTATTGGATAATTTTTTCTTTCAGAGGAAAGCTTGGTTTTATTCCTTGGATGTGTGGTTTTACCTGAATAAGGAAATTTATACCATGATACCCACACTATAAAATTATGTAATGCATTTGATTTTTTTTAAAAGCAGAATTGTCTGTATTAAAATAATAACTTGTTATATAATATAAATTACAGTATAACTGCTAGTGAATCTTGGGATTTTTATATACACAAATTCTGAAACAAATCAGGATAACATAAAATTTTAAATATGGATACTAAAATATCACCTTTACAACTCACAAAGGCTGAGTTTGAGTATGTAGCTTTAATCTGATGGCAAGTAGGCTTGTTAATACTCAACCTGAGAATCAAGCAGTCCTGCACCAGTCTCAGTTAGCATTGTCCTAGGGTAGGCATATCCCATCTGCCCAGGTAGAATCCACAGCATGAGAAAGGGGAGAACTTTTTGCTCTCTATGAACATTTGCTCCCTAGAAGGTGAGAACTAATCTGGCCAGAGTAACTTATTTCTCCCGAATTTATGAATCAAATATGCTACTTCAACTTCTCAGTGGAGGTGAGAATAAAGTAGTAAAAAGAGGCAAAGATTAGATTTAAAGAACATTTTTCCTCCTGCTTGATAAGAGCCAAAATGAAAATCCATTTTATATGAATTATAATCTAAAGTTCATTTATTATGATATAGGTATATGTCTTGGGGTTTCATTCCCCAAATTTATCTTATTTCCCTTAAAAGGAACTCTTTTAATGCATGTCTGTATTAATCAGTGTGCAGAGTAACCATTTAATCAAGATTAACTCAACAATACCAGTAGTTTCTAGGGAAGCAAGTTTAGTTTAGGGGGTTGATTTTATATTAACATTGTTGGTCTCTCTCAACTATCACTTTTATTTCCTATAGTTCTTGAACAATGCCAAGCAATAGTTAGGTGTTTAAGATGTTATACTGTCTTTTATAAATTCATTGAATTGACTGTTATTGTAAATACCTATAAATTCTTTTATTTATCTGTAATGATAAGTTAAGATTGTGATGATCTGTTGAATGTTTTATGTTTAAACATAGATAGACATAAGAGTATGTCTCTTTCTCTCAATTTCTCAATTAATTTAGCTTAAAACCTGAAGGGTTAATTATATTAACTGAGGGGTTTTTTTATTTCTAAATTTCTAAAGTTCTTTGCACAGAGAATCACTGCTTAGAATTACATACCTGCAAGAAATGGCTTATTTTAATTTTCATTGCAAATCAATTTCAAGTTTCAGAGTACAAACTGCCTGTATAGCAAGTAATTAAATTTTATTCATTTTTTGGATTGAAGGACTATACAAACTCCCAAGGATTTATTTAATCCCAAGGAACTAATGATATTTCTCCATCCATTACTTATTAGTTTCAACTAGCTAAAAAGGCAGACATTGTTCAGTCCACTTTGTTTCTCAAAGTTCTGTAGCTTTGCAGTCACTGTATTTGTCATTTTTCTCACTCTCATTGTCACCATGCACTTATGTCATGTTCACATCATCCCTATTATTATTTAATCACTTCCCCAGAACCATTATTTTCACAATCATCCTCGCCATACCACCATCATCTATCAACAGCACTTCACCATGTCTACATGGCCACACCCTCATCACCATTAATTTTAGCACTAGCACCATCACAATCATTATTGCCACCATCACCAGCTTCCTCATCACCACCACCAACACTAGCCCAACTGTCTTCATAATAGCAATGGCAGAAGCATTGAACACTTTTATCTAAATGTGGTGCTTAGATCTTGCATGTCAAAGATAATTGTATCATGTATTTTCTACTTTTCCCACCATAGCTCTTTACCACTAAAACCTCCACATTAGACTTACCATTTAAAAATAAAAAAAGGCAAAATAGCTAATCATGAGTTTTAAGATTTTTAGCTCATGTAAATAAGTGTGCTAATTTGACAGACTTTTTAGAAGACCTCAAATGCTATAGGAATGATCTCCTTAAGAAAGTGACTCCATACTATGAGATTTTTAAATCCATAAGCAGATACGTAAAAAGCAATTCCCATGTCTCCAATCCTTTGATAGTTAGAAAAAGCCAAGAATATTAATATAAAGATCAGTTTTCTTGCTTCACAGAGCTGACATGGTTTTTCTTGGGGTTTTTTTTTTTTTTTTTTTTTTTTTTTTTTGTATTTTTCTGAAGCTGGAAATGGGGAGAGACAGTCAGACAGACTCCCGCATGCGCCCGACCGGGATCCACCTGGCACGCCCACCAGGGGCCTATGCTCTGCCCACCAGGGGGCAATGCTCTGCCCCTCCAGGGCGTCGCTCTGGCGCCACCAGAGCCACTCTAGCGCCTGGGGCAGAAGCCAAGGAGCCATCCCCAGCGCCCTGGCCATCTTTGCTCCAATGGAGCCTCAGCTGCAGGAGGGGAAGAGAGAGACAGAGAGGAAGGAGAGGGGGAGAGGTGGAGAAGCAAATGGGCGCTTCTCCTGTGTGCCCTGGCCGGGAATCGAACCTGGGACTTCTGCACGCCAGGCCGATGCTCTACCACTGAGCCAACTGGCCAGGGCCTGACATGGGTTTTTTAGACAAAAAGAAATAGACAAACTTCTGCAGTTTATAGAAAACCAGTTATGTTCCAGTCACTGCACAGAGTATTGTATGGGACATGGGGCTATGAGGATAAACATAATTGCTGTATGGGCTATGTTACTTACAATTTAAGAGTCACATACTGTCCTGCAGTGTTATCCTTGAAATACCCTAAACGCTGCCTTCTCCTGAAAGGCAGAAATCTGTGTGTCTCTAAGGCATCTAGCACAATAATTCTCTGATAGAAACAACTTGTAATATTTATTTTTATGATGAATGCTGTTTGGATGAATTATTTAACAAAACCAACAAAGGGGCTTGTATAACCTAAGTTATGACCACTAAGGATTATAACAACTTAAATAGTAGATATTTAACTTACCTATAGCTATTGGAGAGATCCATAAAATTAATTTTAAATCTTGTCATAGATTATTAAAGCATGATGTTTATTGTGAAGCACTTTAAGCTGAAGAAAAAATATTCAGGGAAAAGTGCATTGATTATCAATTAATGAACATTTCCTTGAAATGAAATTGAAGCCCGGCCCTACCTGACCTTCCTGGAAACAGTAGCCCCAGGGGACTCTCTGGATCTCCAGAGATCAATTCTGCTCCCACCCTCTTTTGAATATGATCTCATCTCTTCTGCTTTCTTGATAGAGTTGAGGTCCCCAGGCACAAATTGCTAAGTTCTGACTCTGGAAATTTGTTTGCAGAAAAATTTTAGAAGAATACGCAACCTCGTTCCTCTCACATGATCCTTCCAGAAACTATACGACTTCTCTTCCATGTTCACTTTCTTCATGTCGCTATTTTTACTGAAACTTAAACAAACTGAGTAGCTTCATTATAAAGGGGTTTTGAAAAGTCTCCACACTGCCTCCTAACATTTAAACATTAATCTGTCCACTCAGGGATTTCCAGGTCACTGTTTTTTCTGCTTTCTCCACCTCTACTTCAGTTTCTTGTGTATCTTCACTCCAGTTTCTGTTACTATTGTTTTAATCCATTAGGTTGATTTCCCAGATTTGAATACTGGAAGAAATGAGATGCAGGCAGAGAAAAAATTTTGAAAAACATTTACTGCAGAAAACGCATGCATTTTTATATGTTTCTGTTGTGTGTTATGAATAAAAACCACAAAATTTGAAAGAAAGAATGAAGAATTGGATATGAAGACATGATTAAAAATAAAGGAGCTAGCTTAAAAACAGTAGGTCATAAAATAGAAGAGACTCATATAAAGCATATAAAAAGAAGCTAAAAATTCCCTCACAGGATTAAAATTAACACTAGAAAATGTAAGGTCCAGAATCAACAGTGCAGATAAAAATTGATGTGAATCACAAGTCTAGGAAGCTCCCACTAGATGAGGAGAGAAAATATCAAATAGTAAGAAAAATGGCACTGAGATAAAAGAGGGGTAGCAATAGAGTAATAAAAAGCAGAATTTTAATGGAAAAATTTTAATGGTCAAGCTCTCAGGACATAAAAGCCTGACCAGGTGGTGGCACACTGGGTAGAGCATTGGACTGGGACACAGATGACCCAGGTTCAAAACCCCAAGGTTGCAGGCTTGAGCATAGTATTATCCGGTTGAGCATGGGCTAACCAGCTTGCATGCAGGGTCACTGGTTTGAACCCATCATCGCTGGCTTGAGCAAGGGGTCACTCACTCTGCTGTAGCTCCCCACCCTGTAGCCCATCAATGAGTAACGAAGATGCCACAACGAAGAATTGATGCTTCTCATCTTTCTCCTTTCCTGTCTATCTGTCCCTATCTGTCCCTCTCTCTGACTGACTCTGTCTCTGTCAAAAAAAATAAAAAGGGGAGAATATAAGATATTACAAATGTGTTTTAAGTGATAGAGTATAAAAGAACCCAAATTTTCTTAGCTAAAAAGGGACTATATTAAATCATAGGATATTTGCAGGATTAAAGTAAAATAAACAATACAGCTGTAGGTGAACTGTCTGTGGCTCTTCCATCCAATTCATATGTTGAAATACTAACCTGCAATATGATGGTATTAAAAGACAGTGCCTTTGGAAAGTGATTAGGTCATGAGGACAGAACCTTCATGAATGATATTTATGTCTTTATAAAAAAGACATAAGAGAGCTCCCTTTGTCCTTTCCAGAATGTGAAGCCACAGCAAGAAGATGGACTATGAGCCAGAAAGTGGGCCCTCATCAGACACCAAATGTGTTGGCACCTTGATCTTGGATCTCCAAACCTCCAGAACTATGAGAAATAAAAATTGTGTTGTTCATAAATCTCTCTATTTTATGTGGTAATCAACAGTCAAATGCTCTACTCCTGAGCCGCGTCCCCATTATGTGGGATTCTGTTACGGCAGCCCACACTGACTAAGACAAAGGCCTAGAAATAACCAAAAGAAGAATATTTTGAAGTTCAAGAATAAATAAATTCACTTGCAATCACTCAGACTAGGGAATGGGAGTGAGAGTGGGAGGAGTACACATTGTGGAAGAAAGACTAAGTTTGCCAAAGAACAAAGCCTTTGATGCTGTAAATTAAACTCCAGAAGATAATGGAGCAAACCCCTGGTGACTTTTTATACCCAACTAAGTTTATTTTATCTCAGAAGAAAATGAAAACTGAAAAAAAAAAAAAAAACCCAAAAAACCAAGGACTAAGAAAGATGATAAGCATGTTCTTCCTTTTAAAAAAATAATACCCAAGACAAATTTCAGGCAAACAGAAATAACAGCTACCAAACCAAACAAACCAAAACAAAAATCACAACACCAAAAAGAGAAATGCGAGGGTGGGGTGGGGTGGATAAAGATTTGTGGTATACAATGATAAGTATTACAGCTAAATCTAAATGAAAGTTCATGGACTAATTGTAAATTATCGTTTTAAAATGACCCAACATAATAACAACTTTATTTCATTTGTTCAATCATTTATCCCACAATCAGTAATTCAATGCCCAATCTTCTGGTAGCTGAGACACTGCTTCAAGGAATATATGTTAGAGTTTAGAGATGTATACAACAAACCATAAAAGGAATATGAAAAAAGATTAAGGTATGATAAGCACATAATGGGAACATTGATGTGATGAAGAATGACTTCATATGTTCAGGTTGGGCAGGCAGTGAAGCCCAGAAGGGGACTTTAAGCTGAGGCATCAATGTTATAAAGCTACTTTCTATGTACCAATCTCAAGGAAGAGTATTCAAAGGAAAGGGGAAAGTTGCTGCAATAAGATAGCAATTAATCTGAAGAATCAGGTGAAAGCAAGTGTGGCTGAAACATAGTAACCAAAGATGATAATAAATTGGGAGGCCATACATATGTTCTAGTTTTCCCAGTATAGTTTCAGTTTTTACCTGTTGCATTCATGTAATTTTTTTAGGTGAGAGAAAGGGAGATAGTGAGGCAGACTCCCCCCATATGCATCTGGACCAGAATCTACCCAGAAAACCCATCTGGGGTCAATGCTCAAGTACTGAGCTATTTTTAGCACCTGAAGCTGTTGCACTCCAATGGAGCTATCCTTAGCACCTGGGGCCATGCTCTGATTGAGTCAATCAAACCACTGCCTGCAGGAAGGAGGGGAAGAGGGAGAGAAGAGGGAGCAGGAGGTGGGGAGAAGTAGTTGGTCACTTCTCCTGTGTGCCCTGACCAGGTATCAAACCCAGGACGTCCATACACCAGATTGACACTCTATCCACTGAGCCATTGACCAGGGCCATCTTCAGGTAATTTTAATAGCACCTCCTATTGTATGTAACAGTGGCCCATTGTGGACAGTAAATGCCATATATACCTTTAAAAGGCTATGAAATAAAATCTGAAAGGTAAGCAAGCTCATAGACAAAAGTGTTGGCTCCCTACTTACTCCTTCCAAGGCTTAATTTTGTTCAGCAGTAGATCAGAGAGGAGTGGAACCACAACAGAAATGCTCAAAAGGTTGAGTTTATTTACAGTGCCTATGACTAAGGTCAGTGGGAGTGCTGTTTCAGCCCCAATTTACCTAAAAATTACATTATTTTCCTCTTCATACTTTTTTATGGTACAAAACCACTATATACTCTTCCACATACCTAAAAGTATATCTATGTAGACCATGCTTTGATGCACCTTGAATTTCCATGTGGCTTTTCTACTTGTTGCATAAATATTACGCAGGTGCTCCATCACCAAGGCAACAAGATGTGGTGCATGTACAGTTCAACCTTTGCAGATAACCGAGATTTAATTGGTCATTCTTCACTCTGTGGTGAGAAGAATGTAAACATTCTGCAATTCTTTATTATTTTTCAGCTCCTTGGTATACATACAGAAGAGTGCTCTTTTCCCCCCATGAACCAGTTTACTTAATTCTTTTTGTTGTTTCTACCAACTCATGTTGATGCATTTCCCGTCTCTAATACAGCAATGTTCCTTTCTAATCAATACTGTGCTCCTAACAAAAATGCTGCCAAGCTTTGTGAACAAGGGTAAAAGATGTGGATATCATTCTGAGTGTCATGGGAATATCATGGCAAGATAAAACTGGGAAATGATATGACCTGATGATTACTCTGACATGATGAGAAAAAGGAGTAGAGTAAGTGTAGAAAGCGACAACAGGGTTGTGGCAATATTCCACTTGAGAGATGAGTGTGGCTTTGAATAGGATGGCACTTTAGAGATGGATAAAAATGAATGAATTCAAGACACATTTTGAAGGTATAGCGAATAGGACTTGCTAACGGCTTGGTTGTGGGAAGAAAGACCGTGTGAAGTAGAAATAAAAGTTTTACCCTTTATTTTGCCTAGCTAATTGCATGGAAAGTGTGACCATTTATTGATATGAAGAAGACAAAAGGATGAAACAGGAGTAGGAGGTGTATCAGAAGTACAGTTTTAAATTCATGTCTAGGATACCCATAAAACAGATAGTAGAGGTAGTAAAAAAAGCTACAAGCCTGACATGCAAGGCCGGGTATAAATTTTGGAATCACCAATGTCAAAACATTATTTAAAACTCTCAAACTGAATGGAAGTACATATGGAAATAGTCTAACTGGAGAGGAGGTCGGGTACCAGGACAGCGATGGAGTTCTTCAATATAGAGGGTCTAGTAAAATAGGATAAGCCGGAAAAACCTCCCAGGCTACACCATACACACATTACAGACACTAAAGAGACAGAGAGGAAGTCATAATACCCTGTTCTCCTGACTACAGTGTTTGGTTTAAGTGGTAGAGAGGGAACAGTCATGACTCTAGCATGGTTATTAAGAGATTTCCCTAATTTTTTTTTCTTACTGGAATTTTCAAAAAATATCATTCTCTCATCTGTGAAAATGTGAGATTCTAAACCCAGATTTCCATATATAATCAAGGTTTCAGCTTCCTGGAAAAGCTGATTTGAAAAAAAAAAAAAAAAAAAGCTGATATGTATGCTATTTATGTAACTAACCGGTATAATTCTCTACTAATCAACACCTGAAAAAAATTAAAATTTTATTTACTGTCTTCCTCGACTAATATGTAAGCTCCCTGGGAGCCTTGGCTGTGGGAGGGGAAGAGAGAGTCAGAGAGGAAGGAGAGGGGGAGGGGTGGAGAAGCAGATGGGCGCTTCTCCTGTGCCCTGACCAGGAATCGAACCCGGGACTCCTGCATGCCAGGCCGACGCTCTACCACTGAGCCAACCGGCCAGGGCCCAGTTCTTGCTTTCTGAAGAGATACACCCTCGCCCAAAGTCCCTCAGTCTAGTTTCTGTCCAGTAACCATCAGGTTTTCTCTGAAGAGAGAATTTAAACTGAAAGACTGTGATTCTCATTTGACTTAACATTTGTTTGAAGCCATGGCTGGAATCAATACTATTAAAAGGAAAAGTCACGCATCACCAGATGTCACAGAACAAAGACCATAGAATAGGTATGTACAGAGAAATTGAGGCTCTAAAGAGATGCAGTTATTTTGTTCCTAATAGTTGTTCAGTTCCCAGAAGCCGATTTGTGCTTTGTTTTCTGCCCTTGGATTATATGGAATTCTCTTGTGTTCCTTTCGATGAACCCCCATTGTGTGAACTACTTCAAGTGGATTTCTGCTTTATGTAGACTTCAGCTTCAACTGCAACCATAGAAATTAAATTCTCTACTAATTTATCTCCTTCACATCAGTTCAGGTGCTTTGCACATAGTGGGGATTCAATAAATCTCTGACAGCCTGGCTTTTCTTTTGCAATCTACACCTCTCACCCTGCAATATTTAGTTCCACGTTTCTCCACAAAGGTCATTATTACCTGTTTGTTTCTTACTACATTCATTTCACGCAACAAACAGAAGTTGTCCCTATTCCTGTTTGAATCACCAGATTGATAATGTGTAGCTTCAGCCTGTCGTTTCAGTTGTTGGTGATAAACCATGAATACTAGATTTTACAAGAGCAGATTTAAAATATTTCTTTAAAATGTCAATGGAAAAAGCCACTTTGTCTTGGTCTCTTTTTATAATATGCATCTCCAGATTCCTGCAGTTACGGTGCTTCTTTTATCTATGTACAAAAGGAATATTTTAAGTCAAGTTGTTTTTCCCAATGCTGTTAATATTCACTAGGTTTATTTGCCCAGTGGAGTATTTTTGTTTTTTTTTTTAATTTTTAAATTTTTATTTTTGGTTCTTCATCAAAACATTTCTCATCCTTGCTGGGCTGATGGTCGAGGATCAGGAAGCAATATTCCAGCTGTTCTGAAAACCAGTATTTCTTAGCAAGGTTAAGCAGTGCCTTTTCAAACTGCCCATGCTGTATGCGTCATCTCCTGGTGAGTCAAACCTGTTATGTTACTGCATTGCACAGAGAAAGGCCAGTAAACTTTCAAGTTTTGAAAAAGCAGCGTCTCCTCTTGGCCTACCTACGTAGACTTGAGATGTGTTTACCTCTACTCCACCTGCCGCTTTAGACTCAATAAGCCCTTTCTTTAAACAGCTGATGCCACTTCCTATTTATCCACAGGCTCCTCAACCATCACTACTTCTCTAACTGGGAAGACAGAAGGAATGAGGGTATAGAATCAACTCTTATTGCGAATGAAACTCACTTGGGTGGGTTCCTATTTTTAATGGTTTGCCTTTGAGAGAAAGCCCTGAACAGCGAAACAATCACCCTTCTCCTTCCTAACACCTGAGACCTCATTCTGCCTCTCAACATTTCTGATGCCCTAGTTCCTAAAACTTGGATAGACTCTCCACCGCACTAAAATAGCACATGGCCTAATGTGTTAGTTGATGGAATGCAAATAAATATAGAGATGGTATTCCAAGTCTGAATAATTTGGGAAATGCTGGGCTAAACAAAATTGATGGTTTTCTTGTTGCAAAAATTCTCCATGTCTTTAAAAGTTAAAGTTCATTCTGCAATTTCAAGAAGGAGATAATGAATGTCTGTTTGTCAAGCTTACTTGAACAAAGAACTCTTTATCTGGCAATGACTCTTATTAAGTTCAGGAGGCCTCTCTTCAGTGCAATCCTTGCTTTGCTCTCTTGGATGCCTGAGCGTGGATTGGTATGGGAATTTTGGTACCTATTTTGATCTTTGGCAATTTTAGGGTTCCAAGTCCCAAATCCCTCCTATCTCCATTCATCTTATACTTATCCTTCATCTAGGTTTAATCATCCAGTCCCGCCAACTCTCACCTACATATCATAATCTGTGTATTGTTACTTACATCCTATCAACCTAATCCTTCTCCATTTAACATCGTTGTATCTCTCCTCTTTCTGACAAAACTCAGTTTCTCTTTTAAGAGTCAGCTCAAATGCTATTGCCTCTGTCCCTGACTCATAGAATGACAGACTGGAAGAGATTTCAGTACTTATTCTGGTTCAAATATCTTTTAGATGAGAAATATTTAGTAGAGGCAATATAATTTACTCCAGGTCACACTGGAAGGGTATGCTAGGACTGGACCCGGCTGGGGCTAACTGAACTGCATACAGGATAAGATTTCTGTGAGCTGTCAGGACTGGGTTAGGGGTTATAAAGCAGGGAGAAAAGAGGCAGAGGTTGGGCAATGTTCCCACAAAAGAACAATGGGGTCACATATTAAGATCAGGTGACCAAATATACAAAACAGAGTTGAATTTAAAAAAGCATTAATGCTTATGGTCAAATCATAGGTTGAAAAAAGTAGAATTCTTGGCATTGGAAGAGCATAAGGTCTAGGTTCATCAGGTTGTTCAGTCAGTAAGAGCGGTTCATTGATGACCCTGAAGCCCATTTCTATAAGGTCTGTATCACTGGGACTTACAGGGAGAAGCTTTGTAGTTCTTTGAACTTCACTGCTGAGAGCTCATTCTAAAACTTAGGTCTGTTGACTCCAGCAAAGCTTTCTTCACTATTTCACTCTCTCTTGCTAGATGGGGGATCACAAGAGTTTCAGAGAAAATTCATTGAATCCTGGGGGTATAGGATAGAATATAAGATGACAATCTTACTCCTGCAGCAGCAGGAACTGAAGTGTGAATTTTTCCTTACTAGTTATGGGGATAAATCTTTCCTGAGTCATCTTTGTTCTATCATCTGGTCCTCTTGCAAACAAACAACAACAAAAAAAGTGCTAGTTTCTTTATTCATTTGTAGTTGAGATCTGCCTTATCACCAAAAATTACAGTACAACACATGTTTCAAATAATACTTTCTCCACACTGCATGGCTATTTTCAACAGAGATGTTGGACTTGTAATACCAAAGATCTCTTATTTCATTATGTATTTGAAATATTTAATAGAATTCACAGATTTGGAGGTCAACATCCTTTGGCATGCTCTGGTGTTGGACCACTTGTCTAGATTCTTCATCCTTACATTTAGGTACCACTAAACATTTCCACTTGAGATACCCCTGGTATCTCAATTTAAGAATCAGCTCAAATGCTATTGCCTCTGTCCCTGACTCATAGAATGACAGACTGGAAGAGATCTCAGTAATTTTTCTGGTTCAAATATCTTTTAGATGAGAAATATTTAGTAGAGGCAATATAACTTACTCCAGGTCACACTGGAAGGGTAGGCTAGGACTGGACCCTGCTGTGTAAATGTTGTAAAACAACATTTTCAAAGAAGAATTTTCTTTGTTTGTTTGTTTTTTCTCTTAAACAAGCTTTTCCTCCCACATATCTGTCTTAAATGTTATCACCATCCCCAATCACCTAAGCCCAACATCATCCTAGACGTAGCCTTCATAAAAATCTTCACCTCTGATTAATTAGAACTATAGGTGTGTTGTTTCTGAATCCAAAGTGTTTCTTGAATCCTTGCCTTATTCTTTGAATCACTACTTCCTTTCCATATTACTGGCCATTATCCAAACCTTCATCATTCAGCCTAACTGATCTTCTTAAGTATTTTCTCCCCATTGTTGCTAGGAGTGATCTATATGAAATACAATGTGACTATGCCACTTCCATTTTTTAAAATCATACAATGGCTTCCTATTACCTATGGAGCAAAGATGTCAAAGATCTCTCCTATTGCCTTCTTGTATCCTTTTCTTTTCTTCCTCTCGTACATAATTGGTGGTGTTATCACCAGGTGTGTGTATTTTTTTTATTTTATTTTTTCTTTTCAATTACAATCGACATTCAATATTATATTATCTCAGGTATAGCATACTGGTTAGAAATTTATATAATTTACAAACTGATTACCCTGATAAGTCTAGTACCCCTGATACCATATATCAGGGGTCCCCAAAGTTTTTACACAGGGGGCCAGTTCACTGTCCCTCAGACCGTTGGAGGGCCGGACTATAAAAAAAAAACTGAACAAATCCCTATGCACACTGCACATATCTTATTTTAAAGTAAAAAAACAAAACAGGAACAAATACAATATTTAAAATAAAGAACAAGTAAATTTAAATCATCAAACTGACCAGTATTTCAATGGGAACTATGCTCCTCTTACTGACCACCAATGAAAGAGGTGGACAGATATGTGGGAGGAAAAGCTTGTTTAAGAGAAAAAACAAACAAACAAAGAAAATTCTTCTTTGAAAATGTTGTTTTACAACATTTACACAGCAGGGTCCAGTCCTAGCATACCCTTCCGGAAGTGCAGCGGGGGCCGGATAAATGGCCTCAGGGGGCCGCATGCAGCCCGTGGGCCGTAGTTTGGGGACCCCTGCCATACATTGTTATAACAATATTATAAACTATATTCCCTATGCTTTACTTCACATCCCTGTGACTATTTCATAACTACTGCCAATTAGTACTTCTTAATCCATTCACCTCTTCCACTCAACCACCCCAAGTCCTTGCCCACCTCGTAACCATCAGTTTGTTCTCTATATCTATGAGTTTGTTTTGTTTTGTTTATTTTGTTTTTAGGATTCCACATATATATGAAATTATATGTTATCTGTCTTTGTCTGACTTATTTCACTTAACGTAATACTCTCTGGGCTCATCCATGTTCTTACAAATGATAAAATTTTATTTTATTTTTTATGGCCGAGTAATATTTCATTATATATTTGTACCATATCTTATTTATTTAATCATCGATGGACACAGGATTTTTCCATATCTTGGCTATTATAAATAATGCTGCAATGAACATAAGGGTACAAAATCTTTTTGAATTGTTTTGGATTTTGGGGGGGGTAAATAAGTGGGAAATTTCTGGATTTTATGGTAGTTCTATTTTTTATTTTTTTGAGGAAACTTTGTAATATTTTCTGTAGTGGCTGCACAAATTTGCAATCCCACCAACAGTGCACGAGGGTTCCCTTTTCTCTACATCCTCACCAACACTTGCTATTTGTTGATTTTTTTAATGATAGCCATTCTGATTGGTGTGAGGTGATATGTCTTTGGGGGTTTTGATTTGTATTTCTCTGATGATTAGTGATGTTGAAAATATTTTTATGTCTATTGGTCATCTGTATGTTTTCTTTGGAGAAATGTCTGTTCAGGTCCTCTGCCTATTTTTTAATTGGATTGTTTGCCTTTTCGGTGTTGTTGTATGAGTCCCTCATATATTTTTAAATATTAACTCCTTATTGGATGTATCATTAGTGAATATCTTCTCACATTCAATAGGCTGTTTTTTATTTTGTTAATGGTATCCTTTGCTGTGCAAAAACTCTTTAGTTTGACATATCCTATTTTAGGAGATTATAGTGTGGTGGTGTCCTATAGTGAAAGATTTGGAAGAGCCCTTCCACCATAGGTAAGCAGTGAAGTCTCAAAAGAAATATGCCTGCATCTTTCTTGTCCAAGGCATATTTAATAATTAGGCTTAGGAGAGAATTGACTATCAGCTTCCTTGCTTCAAAATGTTTAGTGCATACACATCTCACTCAGATATATATATATATATATATATATATATATATATATATATATATATATATATATATATACACACACACACACACGCATGCCATTAGGAATTTATATCTCTGAACTAATGCTTTTTTTTTTTCTTTTTAAGTTCCCTTATTCTTGTTAGACATAATGCTGCACCCTTATTCTCAGTGTTTCATGTGGTCTCCTCAGGCAATCTTTTAAAAGTGCAATGCGTTCACATTACTACTTTGTTTCTACCTTACCGCAGACTCCTATGTCATTTAGAAGGGGAAAAAAGAATATTTTTGCTTTGGTCTACAAGACCATAAATTGTACACGGTCTAGCCTCTGACTGTCTCTCAATCTCACCTGCTCATTTTATTTTATCTCTTAGTAGCAACTCACGGTTCTCTGACATTATCTCGTTTGCTGATCTGTCTATATTCTACTTCCCCCTGATGAGCATGAAAACTCCATGAGGTCAGGAACCTTAATTATCTGGCTCACTGACTTAGCTCCAGTGCTTAGAATAGTGCCTGATACATGGTATTTTTATTTTATTTTATTTTATTTTATTTTATTTTTACAGACACAGAAAGAGAGTCAGAGAGAGGGATAGACAAGAGAGGGATAGACAGGGACAGACAGACAGTAATGGAGAGATGAGAAGCATCAATCATTAGTTTTTCGTTGCGCATTGCAACACCTTAGTTGTTCATTGATTGCTTTCTCATATGTGCCTTGACCGTGGGCCTTCAGCAGACCTAGTAACCCCTTGCTTGAGCCAGCGACCTTGGGTCCAAGCTGGTGAGCTTTGCTCAAACTAGATGAGCCCGCACTCAAGCTGGCGACCTCGGGGTCTCGAACCTAAGACCTCAGCATCCCAGTCCGATACTCTATCCACTGCGCCACCACCTGGTCAAGCGTACATGGTATTTATTATCCATCAACTGCCAGTCATTCCTATGGCAGTGCTAATAGGTTTTATCAGAAGGTGAAAGAGCAGCTTACTAAATGGCAACTTGTGTAGGAGTAGGGGGAAGCTGACACCAGTGCTCACTGCCAAGGGGAAAGCTAAGCACGCTGGGACTTTGAGTGTCCAGGTAGTGCACACCAATAGATTCCTAAAAGGAGGTGAGCCTGCAAAGGAACATGGGGGGCAGTACACAGAAACAAACTAATGCCCCTTTCATCTTTCCAGCCTAACCGTTCACCTCAGTGCCCTTGTAGTCATTCTCAGTCACCATTCCCATGGTACTTCCAGGATCCAGGAAAGAAAGGAAATAATGTAAACAACCTTACTCCCTCACCCATGTTAATGCTTCATTGGTATGCAGAAATACTTAGTTTAAGCATCTTCAGTAACTGTGTATTACCTTCAAGATATACGTAGCAAGGGACTTGTGACCCTTAATAATATGATTCAAAACTATTATTCCTGGCTCAAATGCTGTCACTATTCCCAATGACATTATACTACCAAGGGTGGGGGATAGAACCAAGTTTCTCCATCTCAAGGAGGGAGGAACAAATAAGAGAAAAACAAAGAAGAACATTTCTCCACCTCACGGTGATGGGAAAAGGAACAGGACGCACCATCAGTAGAATCTACTTCACGCTCACAAGTTTTATTTTGCAAATGAGGAAACTGAGATTTTAGCTAGAATAAGAAAATAAGAGGAAATTGTAATTCTAGGTAAATGACAAACTTGAGTTCAGAAACAGTGTCTGTAAGTTCCCAGAGCCCTTAACTCTTTCAGGTGTGGCAGGATGCCACTGCAAGGTGGAGCCCCTATGGAACAAGGAGCATGAGGTAGAATCTTGTGTCTGTGCTAATGAACAGTGATATTTAGCAGATCTGTCTTCAGGCCCAGAATATGCATACATATGAAGCAGAGTTGCTAGAAAGCATCCTGCCATGCATTTTAGTTATTCTTTTCTGAAAGAGCAGAAAGAGGCATCTGACCTGGCTACTGAGAAGGAAGCATGCATTGTTGGTTCCCTATCTCTGAGCTGTAAAGAAAGGGTTGGGAGAGAGCCTGTGGCTCTGGTTAGAGAAGCAGCTGTCTCTCTGGGGGAAATGAGCTCTAGTTCAACCAGGCAGGCAGGCAAGCAGCCCAGAGCTGAAAAAGAGAATCATCCTCCTCCGAGTTGCTATCGTGGGACCCTCAAGGGGTTAAGGATGGCAGATTTTTTTTTTTTGGTTGCTATGAGCAGCCAGAGAACAAGCAGATTGTTGCTGACAACTCCAGGAGCACCTCCTTTAATAGGTGAAGGGTGGACCGAGCCACAGAGCACTCGATGACGTGCAGCCGATCCCTAGAGATGCCAGGCTGTGTTTGTGTGTGATCAATATAATATTCCACTGCTAAATTTAGGGACCCTGCCTCCTGTGACAATGGCACCTCACCATGGCTAATTAACAATAAAAATTGTGGATGCTTTAATGATTTAATCTCTGAGGTATTGATTAAATTAAAACCTTTTACCACAGGCCAAAAAATTTATACTACATATGTTAAAATTATAAAACAATGAAACTGATACTACAAACCACAAGAGGAAAAGGGTCTCGTGACCCAGCCTCTCTGTATGTATGTAAGATTAGTCATCTGTGTGCAAGTGTGTGTGTGTGTGTGTGTGTATTCACTTTCAGAGCAGGACTGTGCTGATCTTAAGGATGATTTTGTATGTATTTGGTGTATATACAAATGGCATGTGTATACTTGATATATAATGTATATATTATATATATATTCAATATATAATAATACATAATAATACATAATGTTACATATAGAATTAAAATAAATTGTATAATATATATTACAATGTATGTGTGAATATACCAGTAGATATACAGCTGTACACATAAAGCATTTGAGATGTATGGGTTCTATGTGTTAACCCCATAAAATTTTGCCATGTGACTTCATATTCAACATTGAAAGTTGTGATATATATAATACTGAAGATATGTGTTCTTGTGGTTATTGCATTAGAGATACATATTTAAATATTTACCCACAGTGTGTATAGCATTACAGATACATTATGCTTGCATGTAACATTCTCTAATTGTGTAAACTATGGATAACATCAAATTTATAGTTTTAATCACCTTCTTTTTTTTTTTTTTTGCATTTTTCCGAAGCTGGAAACGGGGAGGCAGTCAGACAGACTCCCGCATGTGCCTGACCGGGATCCACCCGGCATGCCCACCAGGGGGCGATGCTCTGCCCATCTGGGGCATCGCTCTGTTGCTTCCAGAGCCACTCTAGCACCTGAGGCAGAGGCCACAGAGCCATCCTCAGCGCCCGGGCCATCTTTGCTCCAATGGAACCTTGGCTGTGGGAGGGGAAGAGAGAGACAGAGAGGAAGGAGAGGGGGAGGGGTGGAGAAGCAGATGGGCGCTTCTCCTGTATGCCCTGGCCGGGAATCGAACCACTGAGCCAACCGGCCAGGGCCTAATCACCTTCTTTTTAAGTGAGAAGAAGGAAGATAGTGAGACAGACTCCCACATGTGCCCTGACTGATATCCACCTGGAAACCCTCATTTGGGGCTGTTGCTCAAATCACCCAAGCTATTTTTAGTGCCTGAGGCTGATGCATTTGACCAACTAAGCTATTCTCAGCACCCAGGGCCACACTTGAACCAATCAAGCCACTGGCTGCAGGAGGGGGAGTGAAAGGGAGAGAAAAGCAAATGGTCACTTCTCCTGTGTGCCCTGACTGGGAATCAAACCTGAGATGCTCACATGCCAGGCCAACGCTCTATCCACTGAGCAAAATGGCCACAGCCTTAATCACTTTTAAGGAGCTAGCTCATTGGCATTAAGTACATTGACACTGATGTGCAGTTGTAACCACCATCTGTCTCTAGAACTTCTCCGTCTTGCAGAGCTGACATACTACACCAATGAAGCAATACCTCTCCCTTTCCTCCTGCTTTCAGGTCCTGGCACCACCATTCAACTCCTGTCTCTACCACTGCTCTAAGTACATCAAATGAGTAGAATCATACAGTATTTGTCATTTTGTGACTGGTTTATTTCACTTAGCATAATGTCTTAAAGGTTCATCCAGTTTGTAGCACGTGTCAGAATTTCCTTCCTTTATAAAACTAATATTCTGTTGAATGAATATATATCTTGTTTGCCCATTCATCTGTTGATGGACACTTGGTTTTCTTTGACTTTTTTACTATGTGAATAATGCTGCTATGAACATGAGTGTAAAAATATGTATTCATGTCCCTGCTTTGAATTCTTTGAGTATATACTCAGAAGTGGAACTGCTGGATCATACAATAATTCTATTTTTAATTTTTTGAGGAGCTGCCATACTGTTTTTTATGTATGTGAGTGTTCACTGTATAGGGAACATATACAAATGTGTGTTGATTTTTTAAAAATGTATTGATTATTTTTATAGAGAGAAGAAGGGAGAGAGAGAGAGAGAGAGAGAGAAGAACATTAATTTGTTGTCCTACTTATTTGTGTTTTATGAATTCCTTGGTTGATTCTTGTATGTGCCCTGACTGGGAATTGAGCCCACAACCTTACTGTATCAAGACAATGCTCCAACTAACTGAGCTACCTGACCAGGGCTGAATTATTTATTATTTATGAAACTAGACATATAAAATGTGAATGTAAATCACTGGCTATCTGAGTGTATATATAATGCTAAAGCTAGATTCCTAAATATACACCATGAAATAGTTGTGTGTTTGTGTGTGTATAATAGTGATCATTGATAGTGTCATGTGTATATTCATATTTGTTCCCTCATTGTATCAGTGACCTTCTTCTGTATAAAAATATCTTAAAACAGAGTATCTTAAGATAATAACAAGAAATTAGTTTGTTTATAAACCTGATACTTTGCCAGTTCTTCCAGGGACAGCTTTTCCCTGTCCCAAGAATACCTGGGGTAGCTTGACTGGTGCTGGGGGATTTGCTTTCACAGTGGTTCACTCTCCTGGCTGGCAAAATTGGTTCTGATGGTCATCGGAGGACTACACCATGGCTGTGGGATACCAGTTTCAGTTTCTTTCTACGTGGGCCTCCACACGTGCTGGTTTGGCTTCCTTACCACGTGGTAGCTGTGTTCTAAATGCAAACATCTCCAAAGAACCTAGTGGAAACTGTATTGCTTTTCATGACCTAACTCTGAAAGTCACAAAATGTCACTTCTGCCAATCATATACAAGAGAAGGAACACAGAGCCTAGCTGTTGGCAGGAGGAGTGTCCAAACCTCATTGTCAGGAGAATATGTAAGACAGGAGACATTGTTGTATTTTTAGAAAGGACAATCCACTACATGTACAGGTTATTACTTTCAAACAGTTTGAAAGGTACATCGATTCTTTTATTCATTCATTCATGTAACAGATATTTATTGAATGTGTACTATGTGCCAGCACTGGAAATTAAACAGTAAAGAAAACATACAAAGTCCTTGTCCTTATGGGGCTAATATTCCGGTGCAAAGAATTGGGAGAAAAACAAATATTAGTAATGCCAGGTGATAATAGGCGTTATGGAGAAAAATAAAGTGATATAATGGGGAAATGCAATGGTGAGAATTGGTGAATTACTATTTTACCTAGCGTGGCCTGGAAAATAATCTCCAGTAAAGTGACTTTTGAGTAGACACCTGCAGGAAGGGGTTGGGGTTGTTTTACGAATAAAGGCATAAGAAGGGAATCGTTCTAAGTGAAGACATGTAATTGCCTTGAGATCTAACCATGTTTGGTATGTTTGAGAAATAGCAAAGAGTCCAGTATGCCTGGACTATGAGGAGGAGAGTGGTAGAATTTGAAATCATAGACGTTATGGGTGCCAGTCATGTTGAAATAGGAGAAAGATGATATTGTTCTTTCTATTGAGAAAAAAATCTCCATGAAAACAAACCACTAATGACATAATTTTTTGTAGTTGTTTGTCTCTGTTTTAGTCACATCCATTCCACAAATGCCAGATACCAAAGATCATGCCTTTATGTGCAAAGTTAGTGGGTATCAGCTGTCATCTGGATTGGTAGAAAGTTGGCCAACTGATGGAAATTGCCTCTAACCTTGAGATAAAAATTCAGGTCTCAAAAGGCTATGAGACATCCCTCAGGTCTGAATCTGTTCTCTCTGCCTGCTTCATGCCACATCTGTGCATATGACATGCCAACACATTCACTGACCTGAATGGCAGAGGTATTAATGGGATTGGCATTTAGATGTTCAGGTTTGTAATCCTGAACGAAGCTCACCGAAGATTCTGAAGGTTGATTGTCCTTCTGTGTATTTCCCTACTCCCCAACCCCAAATAAAATTGGGTGAATCTTTGCCTTGTCATCATTAAGATTGGAAGTAATAAATAGAGAGCAGCTGCATCCAAACCAGCCCAATATTCAGCACATTCTGGTAAGACCGGAGGAGTTGCTTTGGTGACCAGCTGTTTCCCAACCCTGTTGCAGATTAGCAGCACCTGGGGAGCTTTGCCCACCTCAAAGCTCCGGAGTTGGGGAGCTGGGCCCAGACACAGTTTTCTGTTGTTGTTCTTTTTTTAAAGCTCCCCAGCTGATTCTAACATGCAGCCATAGCCGAAAACCACAACTGTGCTACCAAACAATGACTACTAGATGGTACAGGAGAACTCAGATCTCCTTTTGTCAGAGATAGTTAATGTGTTTTCATATTTTGGTATTCTGATATGTGTATTCTGATTAATTTTAAAATGTTTCTTTCATTTGTTTTGTTGGTCTAGTCTTCTATTTGCATGGTAGTCAATCTGGTCATTCTAACAAATAAGACTGCAACATTGATTAATTTGGGCAGACATATGCTTACATTACTTTGAGGGGTTTTGGGTCAAAGTATCAGTAATTAGAGAAGACAAACCAGAGTAAAAGCATCTTCTTCATTGAATTTGATATCATTACCTTCCATTACCTCCTTTTATATTCTCATCCACAACAGTAAGGCATGGGAACTTCTTGGAGAACCACCTGAACAGTATTGTGTTAGGATATTAATATTGATATACTTGATTTTACATAACTCTACCGTAATACCCGAGTGGTACTCATAATGCAAAACAGCAGAGTGAACAGCTCTGCCATCTTTCTCCAAGTATGCTTCTTTTCAATGATATCACCTTATGCAGAGCTCCAAAACTAGAACTTGGAGTTATCATCTTCCCAAGTGGTCTCAAACATTTTTTAAAGAAGATTTTTTTATCAAACAAAATAGTGTTTACCAACACAAATAAGTAAAAATAAAACTTTTGGAGGGTGTTGGAGATCTAAATATTATCATTTTAGCCTCTCTCTTTCTTCCCATTACTGTCAGTATTAGTCAGGGTTCATCCGAATCATAGAACCGAAAGTCAAGTTAGGGTCAGACTTGGGTCCTCCTTTTTCTTGCCAACAAAGATGATGTCTGGTTGGAGCAAGGCAGGAGAAATGGCTATTAGAAGATCCTTATGTAGAGCTTACTAATGAGATCTGGGTCAGAGGTGAAAGCAATTTTCCAAGTGTAGTGCAAACTTTTCTCTTATGTCTTGGAAATGGTGACAATAATTTTTATGAGACTTATTCAGAGACTCTAACCAAGCTCAAAACTCTTACCTAGGCAGACAAAACTCAAATGTGATTGATCTTGGAAATAACTCCCTTAACGGATTATAGGTGTCAGTGTGAAAGTGCATGCTGGGGTCTCCTTCCAAGTCTCTGCCAGTTACAAGATGAACAAGGGAAGACTGAGCTGAAAACTTCAGAACTACCTCTGAGAGTAGGGAACACTAAAGCCACTTCACTAGAAATGGAATTGCACCCCAAAACACATTATATACTCACCAGTAGAGTCTCTGAGGAGTAAACTTCCTGTTGATCACTCTGTGATGGAGACAAAACTTTACTTCTGGAAATTGTAGCAGCTTTAAGAATTCAAAACTATCCTAGTTCTCTAATGAATTGGGGAAAATGGGGGTCTGTAAATGATGTTACCTTTGCTTTTATCAAATATGTGACATGCAGAATGTTTATGTAAAATTGTCCAGAGAGTTTTTTTCAAGTACATGGGATACATTCCTTTTATAACTTAGTTTCATGAGTAAGATACAGTTTTGTAATAAACATTATAGTAATGTAATTGCTTTTTTATTTTACGTTGGCTGCTAAGAAGCTCAGAGATAAATTTTATGTTCACTCACGGTGAATGTTCTAAGCAAGGTGACTGGTAATGTTTCCTTTTGCAATCTTTTTGATGTTTTAAGATAACTTGAGAGAAGTATAATAATACAAAATAACATTCATTAACATCATATATAATACAGTAAATTTGAGCAAATATCAATATTTATAGACATAGTAACAGAAGGCAAGATGTAGAATATTGTCACTGTAAACAGTTCCCTCACTATACTCCTTCAGTCAAGCTCAACCTAGACCCAACTCCTAGCTACCACTGACCTGCTTTCTGTCCTTATTATTTGCCTGTTATCAAATAATAAAATGATATATAAATGCAGTTATATAACGTAATATTTTATATCTAGCTTTTATTTAGCATAATCTTTTTGATATTTTTTCATATTGCTTATTCATATTGGTTGTTAATAAAATTTTTTTTTGCTTAGTTTTTTTTTTTAATTTATTCATTTTTTTTAGAGAGGGGAGGGAGAGAGAGAGAGAGAGAGAGAGAGAGAGAGAGAAGGGGGAGGAGCTGGAAGCATCAACTCCCATATGGGCCTTGACCAGGCAAGCCCAGGGTTTCGAACCGGCGACCTCAGCATTTCCAGGTCAACACTTTATCCACTGCACCACCACAGGTCAGGCCTGTTAATAAATTTTTAATGCTGTGTAGTAATCCACTGTATGGATATATCACAATTTGTTTTCCATTTACCGATAGTAGGATACTTAGGCTGTTTTGGCAGTTATAAATAAGATGCTATAAACATTTGAGCACATATCTTTATGAGGACAAATATTTTCATTTCCTTTGGGTACATGCTTACGAGTGGAATTACTAGGTCATCTGGTAGATGTATATTTAAATATATAGAAAAGAAACTGTCAAATTATTTTTCCATGGGGCTGTAACACTTTGCATTCTCACCAGCAATTATGAAAGTTTCAGTTGTTCCAAATCTGTTTCAGCACTTGGTTCTGGCAATGTAAAAAAAATAAAATAAAAAGAAAAAAAAATGCCAGTCTAGTGACTGTGTTGTGATGTCTTACTGTGTTTTCATCTGAATGTCTGTAGTCCTTAACAATCTTAGGGCCTTTTCTCATATACTTAATTAGCATTTGTATACTTTCTTTGGTAAAGAAGCTGTTAGAATTTTTTTCCATTTTTTATTGAATTTGATGAGGTGAGACTGGTTAACAAAAGTATGCAGGTTTCGGGTGCACAATTACACAACACGTCATCTGTATACTTTATTGTGTGCACAGCACCCCAAGTCAAGTCTCCTTCCTTCACCACTGATTCCCCTACGCCTTCCTCCACTGTACCCCACCACCTCCCCCAACAATCACCACACTGTGTCCACGTCCATGACAATTGTTTCTTTTTTTCTTTTCTGCTCAATCCCTCCATCCCCCTACCCCGTCCCCAACCTCTGACCCCCATAGCGGTCAGCCTCTCTCTGAAGAGTATATGCACCCCTGTGTTTCTTACAGCATTATTTATAATAGCCAGGATTTGGGAGCAGCCAAGTGTTCTTTGGAATTTTATTTCATTTTATTTTTAAAAATTTGTATTAATTTTATTTTATTGTGTTAATATGGATTCAAGGGTCCCACCCCATTACCACCCTCCCCCGCCTCTGTGACCCCCATGCCACCCCCTTTGCTTCCCTCCCTTTAACTCCCTCTCCCCTTCCCTCTGGGATTTGCTGTCCTGTTGTTTGTATCTATGTGTTCTTAGTAGATGAGTGATTAGAAAACTGTGGTTTTATACAATGAAATAACTACTACACCATAGAAAAGGAAATTTTTCTACAGCATGGATCAACCTGGAGAGCACTATGCTAAGTCAAATAAGTTAGAAAAAAGAAGTACCATATGATTTCACTTACACGGAATCTAAAAAACAAAATGAACAAACAAACAAAATAGAAATTGGGTGCTTGCTTTCTTACTATTTCATTTTATGAACTCTCTATATATTTTGGATATATTACATTTATAAAATATTTTCTATGCAAATACTTATTCCCATTATAACCTCTTAACTAATAACTTTGTTAAACCCAGTTATTAGTATTTCATTTTACTATGCTTGAGAGCACTTTTCATAACTCATGGCTAGAATCAGCATGCAAATCAAAGCAGAACTAAATATTTTTATTAGAAGTTCTAACTTATTTTTTTTCTACAATATAATAGATATAAAGGTGCTGAGATTCTAGAAATATTTCTAATTGCTTACTTGCAAAATAATAGCAACAACAAAGAAAAACAGAAACTGGGACACAGGTCAGAGTAAAGAATTGAAGTGAGGTAGGAAAAAGTAGTGGCACTTATACATTGTCTTGATAATGGTTACTTTATTTTGGATGTCTCAGTGAGTGTGACATATCAAATAATTGCCTAAAGAAAACTTTTAGACAGAATACAACTATGAAAATATTTGTGGGTCCTTATTTATTTTAGTTTTTATATTTTTCCAGAGACAGATTGAAAGTCAGAGAGAGGGATAGATAGGGACAGACAGGAACGCAGAGAGATGAGAAACACCAATCATCAGTTTTTCGTTGTGGTGCTTTAGTTGTTCATTGATTGCTTTCTTATATGTGCTTTGACCTGGGGGCTACAGCAGATGGAGTAACCCCTTGCTCAAGCCAGCGACCTTGGGTTCAAGCTGGTGAGCTTTGCTCCAAGAAGATGAGCCTGCGCTCAAGCTGGCGACCTCGAGGTCTTGAACTTAGATCCTCCGCATCCCAGCCCAATGCTCTATCCACTGCGCCACCACCTGGTCTGGCTTGTGGGTCCTTATTTAAATGAGTTCATAGTACCCGAATTGTACCAGAATCTACTTTCTGATGACTAATGAGGTATTTCAAAGATATCATGAACATGGAGATCATTACCCATCATTTAATCATTTTTATACTTCATGGGAGGTGTGAGTATAAATTAATATTTCTGAGATGAATCCATCCTTTGCTAAGATGAAAAGCAATCTAACAATTAAATTATGTTTTTAAAAGAAAAGCTCAAATGTAAAATTAAAACTGCCCTATGGTGTCATTAGTATCATATCCTATTATAAGTGACAATAACATTTGGCCCTTAGAAGTATGATTTTACCAGTTCAGAGCAAGTTATGTGTTGAGAATGTAATGATCTAAAAAAAAAAAAGGAATTGCAAAATGTTGCACTGCAACAATTAAAATATATTTTCAAAAACTTTGTTGTTTTGGAAAATGATTATAATATAATTATTAAGTTTACAAAACAAAAAAATAAACAGATATATCAAATGGAAATTTCTTTGTAAATAAAAAATATATTTAAAAGTACATTGAAAATATACTAAAATATTGCTGGAATGCTGACAAATAATGTTTAACTCTTTCAGGTATTTAACATTTTTTAATTAAAAAAAAAGAATCGCCTGACCTGTGGTGGCGCAGTGGATAAAGCGTCGACCTGGAAATGCTGAGGTCGCCAGTTCAAAACCCTGGGCTTGCCTGGTCAAGGCACATATGGGAGTTGATGCTTCCAGCTCCTCCCCCCTTCTCTCTCTCTGTCTCTCTCTCCTCTCTCTCCCTCTCTGTCTCTCTCCTCTCCAAAAATGAATTAAAAAAATTTTTTTTAAAAGAATCTATGATGAAATTAGAATTTTTTAAAAGTCCAGAATTAAGATAAGCAAAATGTAGTGAAGTGGATCATCAGGTTTTAGAAAAAGAATTCCAAAAAACTAGTCTTCCTAAATTTGGGGAATAATTTCAAGACTGTAAATTTTATTTACTAGGTTATTATTCAGCCATAAAGATTTCACTTCCAAGTTTATAAATGTTGCCCTCATAAGTTTTGTTTACTTTCCAAGTGCCGCTCCTAAAATTTAAGTGTGTTGCCACTAAAAGGTACCTAAGTTTCAGAAAATGAGCTCTCTTCTCAAAACCAAGTACAATTTCATAATCATAATAAAGTATTCTGTGTGTGTGACTAAGTACAGTGAGAAGATATTGATCATCCAATCCCTTTCTCCATCCTAAAAAAATCCTAATTTTGTTGCAGGGTGATTCCATTTAATTTATTCACTTGACATTTACTTATACTGGTAACAGCCATAGGTTCAGAAAATGACTTGATCCAGCTGGAGTGAACTGAAGCCTAGAGTTTGCTAGGAGCTTTGGGAAAAACAGTCTTAACAAAGATGCAGGAGCCTGACCAGTTGTGGTGCAGTGAATAGAGCATCAGCCTGGGATGCTGAGGACCCAGGTTCAAAACCCTGAGGTCACTGGCTTGAGCATGGGTTCACTAGCTTGAGTGCAGGGTGACCAGCTTGAGTGTGGTATCACAGACATGACCCCATGGTCGCTGGCTTGAGCCCAAAGGTCACTGGCTAGAACCCAAGGTTGCTGGTTTAAAGCCCAGGGTCTTTGGCTTGACAGATTTTACTGATATATAAATGTGTGTGTATATCTATATCATTTGTCTGAGTCTATCTATATATAATTTTGCCATATTTTCTAACAATCTTTGGAAGACCAAAACAATATTTATGAAAGTTTTCTTCAGGAAGATTGGACTGCATAGTCCATGAATAAAGAGGAACTTTTTAATGGAAGTAGGTTTCTGAAATAATAAAATAAAATAAAATAAAATAAAATAAAATAAATCCCAGCTCAGTCACCCTCTAGCTGTGTTTCCCAGGGCAAATTATTTCAACTTTTTATCTTTAGGTATATATTTGTTATCAGTAATAGTAGGAGCTACTCTACAGGGTTATTTACTGTGATAACATTACATTTTGTACCTCAGATCCAAGTGTAAGCAATCAACCATGTGATTATACCCTTCCCTCATGAGACAAGCTCATGTGAATTTTATCATCTAGTTATCTCTCTACTTGAGGAACAAAATCCACAATGTTTATAATCCTTCCAAAATTAGAAGATTTAATACTTTATTCCTATTCTTTTTCATTTTTACACAATAGAGCTCTTTAATTCTTTCTGAACTTAAGGTAAATCTCTTAACACCCTCTCTTTAGTTTTTCTTCAGAAACCTCGGTGACTCCCTAGGTGCTTCATAGAGAAGGGATATTTTGAACAGTCTAATTAAACAAAAGTAATCAGTAAAGAAAATCTAATCCTACCACTACCTTTTACTCTAGCAGCAAAAATCAAATTCCCAAGTCCCACCTACATCTGCCATCTGCAAGATATAGAGATATTTATATATTTTTTCATGTTCTCAAGAAACTGAACCCACCAAAAACTTTGTCTTTCAGAAATGTTTTACATATTTATGTGCAGGTTCTAAGGTTTTCATGACCTTGTAGCTCACTATTAACATTTTCCTAGCTAAAGATATATGAACACATTTTACACAGAGCCCAAATACTGGCTAGACATTCTTTATGCATAAAAGACAGAGTTTTCCCTTGAAACTAATTTTCCCCTAAGATATATTACAGAATATGTTACATTTTTCCTGGCCAGCAAGAAACCACATTCAGTATCAAATGTGTGAGTTGATATATTAACAATTTTCAATAATATTGGCTTTCTAGACTGGTAAGGAAATAGGACCATTTTTAATATCTAAAACTCTGTGTATATTACTAGGACCAGTTTAAGGAAAACAAAACTGCAACAACAACCAATACTTTGTATTTATTATGTGCCAGGTGATGTGACCTATCATGCATAAATGCATTTTTTCAATTAATCTTCAGAATATTCTGTCAGATAGACACTGTTGAAATGACTATTTCCCAGAAGGCATTCTCAAAGCTTAGTGCATTTAAGAAATCTGACCAAGGTGATTAGGCTGGAATATGGAAGAAGAAATTTAAGGTATCTATAAATAAGTCTAAATCTAGACCTAATATTATCAATTTAGATAAGCTATACCCTCCAAAAATATGTTTGGATTCATGCTTTGGTTTTAGACCATGAACAATTAGTCCAGTTTGAAATGTATAAGGGAAAGTAATGCTGAGGAAATGATGAATGTATTTTTATTTGATGTATAAGAGTACATCACATTTCTTTTAGTCGTAGACATTTGCTCATTTGAATAGCATTTACAGGCACTTCTCCAGAGCAACAACTCTATGTATTTCCTTCATGTTTCCCAAGGATTCTTCCCAGTCAAGAAAAGCAATTTGACATGTATCAAGATGCCATTGTCTTACTTTCTTTTTCTGTAAGTTCATCTATATTGTATCTGAAAGAACTCATCACTGGACATCTGGTTTTGAGCTCTCTACAATCTGAACTTAAACACACTTTTAGAATATAATTATCTAGCAGAGATAGTATAGAAGAGGCTCAAATACTAGAATAATTACTGCCTAAAATGACAAAGATCAGAACTTTTAATACTAACATACCATTTCAAGAAACAGCTCTACTTCCACAAAGTCAGCTTTAAGCCAACTTTTAAAAGACATAATTAAACCTTTCAGTTATAAAGGAAGTAATTTCTCCTTTGGTGTCACAAATGCTGCTTGTTTTTTTATTGTTATTGTTTGTTTTTTAATTAAAAACAATTTGCCAGAATTTTTATACAAACCAATAAAATAAATTTGAGTGTTATCCAACATATCTTGTCATGTATCTACTTTAGGCAGGAGACCAATATCAGGCCTTACTATAAAATTAAGTTTGTGTAACATACACAAAAATCCAACTTTATGGGCCAATTATGTAGCTTCCAAAAAACCTAGAGTATGGTTTTTAGTCTTTTTCTAATATAAGCTAATATTTTGCCACTGGCTTCTTATTATAATAATCAGATATGATTATGATACAGTCAAATGAATTTCATTTGGTCTGCTTGAAAAATATCTGTGAAGTTAAGCCCAACTGCAACTGTCACCAAGAAATGGCTTTAACTAACCATTTTCCTTTCCAAATAATACAAACAAAAGGAAAGCAAATATTTCAATGAATTTATTCTCAGATTCTGTATGTAACAAGGAACTCCTATGGTAAAATCAAGGCTTGCATTCTCTTCTGATAGCATGGTGTATGGACTTATATTAGGTGAATGCATAGGGAATAACCAAGAGCCCTACAATCTTAATGCTAGAGAACTTCCTTCCTATTCTTGAAATTTACACTTGAGAATATGAGACTCCCCAATTGGCTATGATTCATTCTTAAAGCCACACAGCTAAATAGTGACAGAGAAAAGATTTTGACATTGTGGGTGAGCAATATTTTTTTTAGGTTACTATTTAGCTTTCCAAAGCTATATAGACAAAGTACATACATATTAATAAGGCAAATAAAATATATTTGTTGCATAAATCTTACCATTACCTAACAAATATTATTTTGGGAGATGGATACAGCCATTCCATGGTAAACAAAGAGAATTCCAGTGGAAATAATTATCCCAAATTCATGTTTTCCAATACTCTAATCCCATGCCTGTACTTACCATTAGCTAATCTCAACCAGACGCCAGGGGACAAATGAGTCCACTGAAGCAGTCCATCATGGTCAGCTTCCTGGAACAGCCCCTTCCTGAGGCATAGAGCCTGATTAGAAATTATGGAGTATAGAAATTGAACATAAAAATAAAATATATCCAATACACTACTACTATATGAGATCCCCTGTGACTGTGGGATTGTCTTATTTTCTTACACAACTAAATTTACAATTTTTAATTTTTACCTGAAAATTAATGACTAATTTTGTACAACTATGTTTCTGCATGTTGCTTTGTAAAACTTAGAGTAGAACCTGATAGAATTCTAATGAAAGACCATTGCCAAGTAGAAGAAAAAAGCATCAAGACTTAGTAGCTTCTTCTCTCCTTCCTTTGGATAAGTTGGGAACCTAAATCAGACAAGAGATTGCTCTATAGTGAGATCTGATGTTATTACCATCAATTGGAAAGGAGGTGAGTGATGGGTAACGTTAGAAAATTCTGAACCATTGTGTGAAAATGGGAATGAGTGGAAGGAAAACAGCTACTACTGTTAATGCTGACTTGCCTTCCCCAGAGGCTGGGCAGCATTTGATCCTCTGATTAAGAAGTAACAGGTTTATCACACACAATAAACCCTCCAAACTCTCAGGTAGTCTTGAGGAAAGTTCCCTGCAAAAATAACAGAAAGAGCTAGAGTGGACTAAATGCACATTTTGTAAACTGCAAGCACTCGGATGATAATGAGCTTTGACTTGGATGACTAGGAATCAGTTGAAAGTCAGTGAAAGAACAAGATGTGTGAGTCTTGAGCTCATATACATCCAGGGGGAAAAATAATAATAACAAATTTCTCCTTTAAAGTGTTGATTTTTTTAATTCACTGAAATAGAATCTACTTTGGGGTGTAACTGAAGTCTCTGAGAGGCCAAAATGGTAGGAAAGATAGAAGTCAACTTGCTCACATGCAAACCGTAACAGATAGGTTGGGTATGCTGTCTTTCCTCTGGAGTCTTAACTTGTACAAAATTGGAATATCAGTCAGGCTTGCCTTTGACATTCTTTCTGGTGCTTTTCACCCATTCTCTCAACTAAAATACTCATTATCTTGACGATGCCCACCCTCCTTACTTGACTGTTACTTCACTCAAAACCAACGTGCTTATATACTGTTCTGAGCCAAATCAATCCCTTTCCCTCGTGAACCATTAATTTATAATCTTCCAGTCATTCGAATTGGCTCAAATATTTCTTAAGTAATTTAGACCAAGGTCTTCTTAAATTTAAAATGTATTCCTAAAGTGGTTATGCTAAGCAGCCAAAAAGAAATTTACTGTTAGAAGGACTTATATTATATATATACCAGATTATGTCTTTTGTGATACTACTTTTAATACTTCTTAAATCAGGGGGTCAATCAAAAAGGATACAAAATATTCTTAAATTGTGAGATTTTCTTTTTTATGCTGAACTTTTGCCCGGAATGTTTAACATATACTGTATAGTTACCCATCCTTACCTATTAACTCAAATTTCTAAAAAATTATGAGAAGTAGTTCTGTCCCTTTGGATAAAACCTGGCAATCGATTGTGTAGTGTGGTGACTATAGTTAACCATACTGTATTTTATACTCTAAAGTTGCTAAGGAAGTAGATTTTAAATGTTCTCACCACACATAAAAAAAGTTAACTATGTGAGGTGATAAATGGATTAACCAGACTGTTTGTGGTAATCATTTCACAATATATAAGTATATGAAATCACCACATAGTATATTTATGGCTTACACAATGTTATATGTCAATTATATATCAGTAAAGCAGTGGGAAGAATACATTTCTCCTCTTTGTGTTTCCATTTCCTCCTCTGTACAATGAAAATAAAAATAGGACCAGTTTGCAGGGAAATTATGAGTACTAAATGAGATAAAATAAGCAATGGGCTAAAAATAGTGCTTTGCTTTTAATGAGTGCTACTTACATGTTTCTACCATATTTATAAATGTAAAAAATCATCCATTTTCATTATTGCTAATGAATATGGTCTTGACACCAATTATCATAGTACAACATTGAAAATGGTGTGCTCTCTTAGCTATTTAAAAATAAGTTACTATAAGATTTTGTAAAAAGTAAAATATTTCAGGCAATCAGATAAGAGATTTCAAGAAAGTAGAATATATTGAGAAAAGCCAACTTGAGAAGTAAAGAAATGATCTACGACCAGATTAAAGAACATGAACAAAATTATGCATAAACTGTAGGTACTTCCTTCACTGGTCTAGGGGAAGACACTGTGGGCGTATAGAGTTACAAATACAGGGTAAGGAAGATTATAAAAGAGCTTGCAGAGCAAGCCTTTATAAACTATATTAAGTCAGCGGTGGGAATCTCTCAGGGCCTTTGAGTTCTATCTTGGAGAATAGGTTGTAGAGGGAAGAAATATTTAGAAAGTAGAAACAGCAGAAAACTACATAACTTAAGCTAAATGTACAGAATTTCACTAAATTAGAAGCAATAGGATATGAAATGAACATATATGTTAAAATACATTGCTAAACAAAACAGTTCAAATAAATGTTGGATTATATATTTTTTAACAATACTGCAAAATCAAAAACATCCTTGCATTTGTTTCTTCCTTTCTTTACTATAACTCTCCCTTTCTATCTCAGAAATAAACCCCTTTATGTACATTAAACAGGCAAGTAACCTGAAAAAATAATGAGTGCTTGCCAGAAATAGACTGTCTTCAGTGTATGGTAGCCATAGACATGCAGAAATTATTGCTATGTAGAAATGTAGCTCTGGAAGAAGTAGGATATCTGGATCTTTAAACTGTGAAAACTACTAGTTTTTACATATTGGCAACTACTTGAAAATTATTAAAAACCCTCTTTAGGCCAAAGGTGTCATATGGGTCACCACTTTGTAAAATCTGTCTAACTCTGTTATCTGGCAAGGTAATAGAGCATTCTGGTTAGTCAACATTTTGACTACATGACTACGTATGTTATATAAGGCTTCTCAACCTTCCAAGAATGGGAATATATCAGCCATACTCAACATGAAAGTTCTATTTAACATTAACAAACATTTCCCTCTTAATCCAAACATATATTTATTCAACAAATTTGTATGATTTAGCTATGTTTCATACAAAGTGATAGTTATTTGGTGGTAGAGAACTATGAATGAGATAGACTTGTTCCCAAGCAATTAACAATTTGGTAAGTATATTTTAAAAAGACACAAATAGTGACAACACTAATCTGACAATTTAGAATCATTTAGAATTTTAAGAGGAGCAATAAGCGGTACATGGAAAACACGGAGAATGGAAGTTAGTAGCATTTTTTAATTAATGGACATTCTAGAAGCTCTGTTCTAGAACATCAACTTTCTTTTTTTATATAAATTTTTATTAATTTTAATGGGGTGATATTAATAAATCAGGGAACATATGTTCAAAGAAAACATCTCCAGGTTATCTTGTCATTCAATTATGTTGCATACCCATCACCCAAAGTCAGATTGTCCTCCGTCACCTTTTATCTGGTTTTCTTTGTGCCCCTCCCCCTCCCCCTTCCCCTCTCCCTCCCTCTCCTCTCCCCCCCCTGTAACCACCACACTCTTGTCCATGTCTTTTAGTCTTGTTTTTATGTCCCACCTATGTATGGAATCATGTAGTTCTTAGTTTTTTCTGATTTACTTATTTCACTCCATATAATGTTATCAAGAACATCAACTTTCAATACTTCACAAATTTCTCAAGCAAGATTGAGTGCTAGCTCCTGTCTTCTCTCAAAATATTTTTTTCTTAAGACTTCTTTTTTTTTTTTAATTATGGAACAAGATCTACTTTCCAAAGATTAAAAAAAATTTCATTCTGAGATTTCTGGGCTTGTATATTAAGTTCCATAGGTGGGAAGTAGGAAGTAAAAAGAGAACTGACTCTGGTTGGTTTACAGTGCATAGTCCACTCTTGTTCAAGTCACAACAAATTTTCTCCGAAACAGTTTTCCTTACTACCCTGAAGAACGAGGTACACGTGTTCATTCATTCTGGTCAACATTGTGCAGCAACTTGAGAAAATATGAAAGAAATAACTATGAAAAAGAATACAGAACTAGTCTGCCTCTTTTCCCTAACATACAATCTCCCTGGCTAAGTACCCATTTTTTTAAGGGTCAAATTAGTGTTTTTGTTATTATTCATTTTTAAAAGTTTATATATTTATTGTTAATTGTAGTTGATATACAATAGTTTTAGGTGTACAATATAGTGATTTTATATTTCTATACCTTATAAAGTGATCACTGCTATTGGTAACCACTTGTCAAAATACAAAGTTATTGACTATATAGCCTATACTGTACATACATTATTATGACTTATTTTGTAACTGGGAGTTTGTACCTCTTAATCCTCTTCCCCGTTTTTACCCATTCTCTCTCCCACAACCATCACTTGCTATCTTTATCTATGAATTTTGCTTTGTTTGTTTGTTCATTTGTTTTGTTTTTTAGATTCTACATATAAATGAAATCACATGTTATTTGTCTTTCTCTGTTTGACTTATTTTACTTAGCATAACTCCTTTCAGGTCCATTGTGTGGCAAATAGCAAGATTTTTTTTTTTAATGACTGAGTTATATTCCATTGTATATGTATATACTATGTCTTCTTTATCTTAACTTATTGTGAATAATGTTGCAGTGAACATAAATTACATATTATTTTTTGAATTAGCTTTCTTTTATTTGGATAAATATACAGAAGTATAATTTCTGGGTAATATCGTAATGCTATTTTTAATTTTTTGAAGAACCTCCATACTGTTTTCCATAGTGGCTGCACCAATTTACAATCACATCCTTACCAATACTTGGTCCTTATTGTCCTTTTGGTAGTAGATATTTTGACAGGTATGAGGTGATAGATCATTGTGAAAATTAGTGTTTCCACTTTTACTTATTCTTTGGGTATTACATGGGGGAAATGAAGGAGAAAGCATACATTCTCAAATCAATTTTAAACAAACATTTAGAATGAAAACTTATTCTTTCCTTCTTAGTGCAAAAATCAGTGAACCTCACCCAACCTTTTTAATTCTCATAATTTGTATAACTAAAAGACTCTTCCAAAGTTCAGATTCTAGAAATTATTATTTCATTTTTATAACTGATCTATCCAAAGACATGGACAGGTCTATTACAAAGGAATCCACAGACCAAGAAAACAAGTATTAAAAGTATGACATTCTTGGCTCAATTTTATATAAAATAACAATTTCTCTTTTGTGGCAGAAAGTACCACAACATGTATTCCAAACTGTGTAGAGAACAGGATCTGAATGATACAAGATTAATTACTTCACTATTGTCATCTCTAGTTAATAACACGGACATCAACCCTGTTGTTAAAGTCTCTCTAGATGTATTCGTTTGCATTTTGGCATAAATTAGGGAAGCATACAAGTAGGAAAAGAAAGCACAAAATAAAGTTTGTGCCTTGGGAGGAACAGAATTTGTTATTATTTTGTCACTGCAGACAACAGGGTGTAAAGCCAGTAAGAAATCAAGCCAGTTCTTGACGTCAATTATTCTTAATTTGGAGCAATTGAGTGAATATTTGACTTGGGTGGAAGGGTTGATCATTGATTAAGCGGCAGGGGTGTTTGCTATGGTGTTCCTTTGACCTTATTACTGTGAATAGCAATGCGTTGTCAAGCTGCTCTTTGTTTTGTGTTTTATTTTTTTTTCTTTAGAAGACACTGAATTAAAATCTTCCGGAAATTGGTTACATCCAAATTTAGTAATATCCAGGGTATTAGGCACATAATTTCTCTTGATTATGACCTTCAGCTTTGGGAAAGCAGATGTAACATTTTGGAGATTCACAGATACAGTCATTTTAATCTCATGTTTTCAAATTTGAAAAAATGGCACCAAGAGCAATCATCTTAACAAGAAAAATAAACTCTTCAGTTATTACACATTCTTAATTAGACTTTTCAATTTAAATTAAATATTGCTTAAGAAGAAACACAACTGGTGCAGCTCTCTTTTCAGGGTGTAGGGAATTTAAAAGGCCATTTTAATATTTGATAAAAATTAATAGCCATTATGCAACCTTAGAAAATGGCCAACATCCCTGAGGTTGCCATGAAGAAAAATGGGGAAAAATCTTGGTTCTATGACTTTATAAAACTGCTCAATTACCCAATTCTGCCACTTCAGCCTCTACCTGTGTTTATTGGAGACTCCCATGTCCTATAGTGGGTCTCATTTTCTACTTCTAGAATGTCAGTAAGATATATATTTTTTAAAGTATGTTTAGGTTTTTCACTAAGATAGGTTTGGATATCATTTGTTAAAATAAAACTAAAAATAATCATTCTTTCTACAATAAAAACTTACTAAACTTTCATTATTTGCCAGGCCCAATGCCAAACATTTTACTCAAATAATGTGTTTGTATGATCCTGGATTTAGGCACTATAATTATTCCCATTTGACCATGTGGAATGGTATTCCCTTTTAAAGGAGACTTTAGATTCAGTAAATTTTAAAGAACTTGTCTATGTTCAGTATCTCTAACTCAGTATTGAATTACTTTTTTTTATAAAAAAAATAACTTCTCTTACATTATTGGTTTTAATGCTGAAAATATACAAGACTATTTCCACCGTACATCTTTCCATCTGAATCTGGAGTATTCATTCCCCATTGGTTACCGTCTTTTCAAGAACTGTGTCTGTATTTTGGATGCCAACAAGGTGTCTCTGGTTTGGTTTGGTTTTTAGTTTTAAATTGAAATGCTTTGAACCCCCTATTTTATTTCCTCTGAGAATTCTAATGCCCTGTTCAAGATTTCTCATGGTATTGACTGCCTTTCAGTTATTGACTCTTCTGGATTCCCGCACTTCCATGACTTATCTCTTACTTCTTTTTGGTTAATGTCAACTCACATATAGAAATTGGTGCCATTTGCTATTTGTGCGAATCTCTGAGAAAAGGTATGGGATGCATAGAAGATGTTGCTAAGGTTTTAGAATGATTTCAAAAGTTTTCCTTAGGCAATACAGAGAATATTAAATTAAATATTAGGTTGTTGTTCTTTTTTTAAATAAAAGTTCTTCTATCACTCTACCACCAGAAATTTCTTATCAGCTATCTTGCTCTGCAGGGTCATCCACCTGTTTTGTTGTTGGTTTCCACTGTGTACTCTCACATTCCTTCTCCTTGTTCAACTTTTCCTTCCTTAAATGTATGTATATTTATTATACAGAGTACTTTGAATATCCTATTCCAGCTAGTTTTTAACATTAAGCCTCTAAACTCTCAATTCTACATCCAAACTCACTTATACAGGCACTCTTCCTACCAAAAACATGTTCTCCCCTAAAATGTAATCTTGTGCCAATTAATAATGCAATTAATTTAAAGAAAATCTGCTCTACATACCTGGAAATGTTTTCCTAATGTTTTTGTGTAGGACGGTTTTGTGCAATTGAAACAGAAAGTAATATTTGCATCTCTACTTAGGGCAAATAGTTAAACCAACCTAGAGAGATAATAAAATCTTGAGACATGTAACATCACCTGAAAACAAATATACCTGGATTGTTAATTCCTTAATAGTTATACACCTAGATATTACTGCTACTGTATTTAACTCCTCTAGGACCAGCTCTACTCTCGGTTGTAATATAAACATTATTTTATTTATTCAAAGATAAAAATTTTTTAAAGTCAGCCTCTTATTATCAGATAAAAATGACAAAGAATGTTTAATAGGCTTCTGCTTTGTCATAAATACAAAGCAAGACCATTTACATTCTTTTTTTTTATTCTTTATATTGAAACTGAGAGATTAGAACTACTGCCACCAGATGACAGATAAGGAAACTAAATCTCATGTTGGTTACCAAAGTTGCTTGTCACACAGCTATCCAGTGATAAAACTAGCATTTTCAACCCACACTGTTTGGTTCTAAGCTCATGTAATTCCCTTTGGGGATTTGGAACACAGCCATTTTTTACTCCAGCTTATTTCTGTGTCTTCATAAGAAGGAAGAGGTGAGAAGTAAAGGCTCTGCTCTTTAGCATGAATAGAGTGTGTTAATAAAATACGCCACCTCCAGGATTGAGAAAAGATGCACAAACTGCTTTACCTCTCACGCAGTTAAGGTAAACAGAAGAGCAATGAACAGAGGGAAGGTAGAGTGACAGATGTCAGGACAGCTTGTGTACCTTCTCTCCAGTCTCAGACTAGGAAAGAAAGAGGGGAAAAGGAGAAAGAGAAAGAGAGAGGGAGAGACTAAAACCTGATTTATTCACACGTGTTAGGCCTCCTCTGGCATAGTGGATGCCCAGCTCCCCTAAAACCACATGAAAATGTCCCATTATATGCTTTCCATACCCCCTGTTGGCCAGAGTGGCACCACTGGCTTCCTACAGACTGTCTCACATCTCTAATGATTCACTATGTCAGTATTTGGTTGCTATTGTCCAAAGCAAAACTCATGCTTTCCTCTGTCTCTGAGTCAACTGGGCTTGTTAAAATGCTCAGGAAATATAATGTAAATATTTGAAAGTTTCCACTCATATTTTCAGTTTCTCATTTGTGAGGCATTTGGATTTCTTCTGCCATGTCTGTGTGTGGGATATGCTGGTTTCTATGTGGCTTTACTTACTTACTCACTCACTTATTTTGTCCTTAATTTGTTTCATTTCACATTTCTTTGTTTTTACAAGTTTCAAAAAGAAAAAGAATCACAAACATTCTGGTGTTATGAAGTGAATAAAAGTCTAAAATACACACCAATATTAGCCTGATCAGGTATTGGTGCAGTGGATAGAGTGTTGGCTTGAGACACAGAGGACCTAGTTTTGACACCCTGAGGATACCAGCTTGAGTGCAGCCTCATCTGGCTTGAGCATGGGGTTGCCAGCTTGAGCATGAGCTCACCAGCTTGAGAACGGAGTTTCCAGTTTGGGTGTGGAATCATATACATGACCCCATGGTCCCTGGCTTGAGCCCAAAGGCTGCTGGATTGAAATCTAAGGTCGCTGGCTTGAGCAACGGATCACTGGCTCAGCTGGAGTCCCCCTGGTCAAGGCACATATGTGAAAGCAATCAATGAACAACTAAGGTGCCACATGAAGAATTGATGCTTCTTATCTCTCTCCCTTCCTGTCTGTCCCTATCTGTCCCTCTCTCAATATGTATTAAACAAAACTGAAAATGCTCATCTGGGTCAATAAGATGCTAAAACATCTGGCTGCAATGTGAAAAGTTTAGGCAATTAATGGCTCTTGAGTAAATACATTGATTCTTCATTTTTGGATTTATTTTGATCTATCTCTGGATTCACCAGACCTATGAGTTGGTCACGTTGGCACTGTATAAACCCAGCTATAGATTGACTTCTATATTGTGGAGTTCTTGAAATATGTAGAGTTAATAGAGCATGCTTTAAATAACACGAAGAGATGAGAAGAAAGGAATTATAGTTGTTGAGCACTTGTTGGAAATGCCACAATGATGTAGATGTTATCCACAATTTACAAATGAAATTGTTTACACTACTGTGAGAGTTAATTAAATGTGAAGTTGGAGTTATGATTTCATCTGCGTGAAACTTTAAAACTATGCTTTTCCGACTATACCAATACAATGCTGTAAAATCATGTTCCTGAGATTACTCAGAACTAAACATCTATTTTTCAATCATTTTGTAAGAGTCTTTTCAATATGTAGTAGGTGAGAAAAGTGGACAAATGCCTCAATAGATGAAGTAAAAATGACTATGAATGACAATATTTCAATGCACCACTTATATTAGTTATGAAACTACTTTTTAAGTGCTAGGCCCATGAGAAGTGCTAGGCATTCTACATTATTATATTCTTTAATATTGACATTGACCTTGTGTGGTAGGACACATTATTAACCTCAATTTATGGAGAGAAAAGTGAACTTGGACAGTAGTGAAACTGGAATTTAAACCCGAGTCCTTTGTCCTTCTGCTGCAAGACCCATCTAAAGCCAGTCGCTCTTTCAAGAAAATTCTGCTTAGAGTAACACCATGGTTACTTCCCAGGCCAGGGAATGAGCACAGCATTTGTATTACTTTAAAGATTTATTACCCAAGATTTTCCTTCATTCATTTAATTAAGTCATTCCCCAGGTGGTGGTAGTGTTTGGCCAGCCTTCCACAGTCTCCGAGTCTCATTGTGTTTATGGACAGGTCAACTAGCAGAATAATTTTCATCCGACAAGCTCCAATTGAACTTGTTTCCTCGGATCATTAAGCACATTGGCGTTTACATTTACAACCATTTTCTGCCTTGTTGGTTTCCATCTACTTCATTCACAAATTAATAAGAACATAAAGAGGACTCACTTAATGGTTCTTCGCACACTACCACCTGCCTTCTGGATGGTAGGGATGGAAGCTTTGATGTTCAAAGAGAAAGCCTGGAAACAAGCTGAACTCCAACTGGAGTCAAGACTGAGTATCTTTTTGGACTTGAGAACTGTGTCAATAGAAATAAAGCACAGATTTGTAAAGTCACATTTGCTTGAGACAGTGTGAACATGCATTGACCAGAGCCCTCTACGCTGAGGTTGTCAGCCACAGCACTATTCACATTTGGGGTTGGTTAATTGTTGCTGGGACTACCTTGTACAATGAAGGCTGTTTAGCAGCATCCGTGTCCTCTGTCCACTAGATGTCAGTAGCATCCCCCATCTTCTCCCCACCCCTTGAGGTGACAGTTGTCAAAAATGTCTTCAGACATTGCTGAGTATCTTCCTGGGGAGCAAAATATTTCTATTGAGAATGCCTGGTCTATCTTAATCAAAACTTGCCTCTCTGCGCTAGTCTTTTGGACTTCTGAAACTAGCACAGGTTTTGAAGATCACTTCCTCTTGTTTCATTGGTAAAAGAACTAAAGCCTCAGAAAAGAAAGTGAGTTGCTTAAGTGGGCAATATTTGATGAGTGTATACTGTGTAACAGAATCTTTTAACTATACAAAGGTGACCCTTCTGGAAGAATCCTCACTGTTCTTAATTTATAAATGAACACCTGGGAACTAGATCACACTTCCAAACTCCCAACTACTAAGTTAACTTGCTAAGACTTGTGTATGAGAAACCCAAGTTTGAACCCAGTATAGACATACCTTGATATTTTTGAAAAATTATTATAAAGACTTGCAACATTATTTATTGAATATTTACACCATGAAATGAAAATTAGCTCTAATGGATTCACATGATAATTGTAAGAAAAATATTTCAGTTGCCCTCAAGTTTAGGCAAGAGGATATTGAGTCTTCTGCAGTTAGAATACAGCTGTTGTTTCCCATACATATTACCTTCTGCTCTGTTGTTAGACATGTTGGCATCATTGCTATCATCCTCCCCAACTTTTTTCTTCAGGTTTTACTTTTCATGGCTTCCAAGTGTTTCTTTCTACCAAGTCTGAGAACACAATCAACTGGTTCCAATGTATATACCTTAAGATTTTTAATATTATATCTTAGTGTGTTTACTTAAAGATATCCCTTAATTCCTTAAACATCCTTGAAATATAGGGGGAAAACCTAATACATATCTGATACTCTACAGTATTGTAACCTACTACACAGATACATGAGTTCCTTAAGTGTTAAATAATTTGATAATTGGTCTTTTAAAGGCTGTACTTAATGCTGACTTCCTGCTTGAGAGTGTTTTAGTACTATTTGGAGAACTTATTTGGGGTTTTTGAATAGATTGTGAACACTATTATTTTCTCATTTGTAATATCTGAAAATGCAATAATCATTTGTAGGAACACATTAGAAATGGCAAAATAGAATCCTCTGATTGTTTTTCCAACAGCATCCAGGATTCTCATACTTTTTAGTTTTTCAATAACCTCCTTCCCCTGAAAATTTGCTCACTTTTTATAACCTATACTCTGGCCTTGAACATAATGACAATAAAAATGTATGTGGAACATTTGAATCATGGATCTAGATGATTGTTCTCCCATCGACTGGGGGTTTGTGTCTCCTCCCCTTGAACCTGACTGTTTGGACTGATAGATTTGGCCGAAGTGATGTCACATGACTTCTGAGTCTACGTTATAGGCTGTGCAGTGACTGCCTTTGTATCTTAGAATGCTCATTTCTGGACACTCCCTCTTGAGATATTTTATCTGCGAACCCAGTGTCCCTGTTGTGAGAACCCCAAGCCACAGGAGGTCATGCATAGTTGCTTAGATAGACAGATTACCCTGCTTAGGACAGCCTTGGGTAATCTTAGTATAGGGACATAAATACATGTGAGTGAAGAGACCAATTTGGACATGAATCTTCTAGCCCCAGAATTTTATTTCATAGCTAAGTCAGTCACTCCTAGCTCTTACTCTGTATAACTCCTGTCCCAGACACTGTGGAGTGAAGACAGAACCTCCCCATACTGCTTAATCTAGATTCTGAACCACTAGGTTTTTGAGTGATTTGCTATCACCACAGATAACTTGGACATTGCACATATGCTGGTTCATTCCCTCTACATCCTACTGTCTAATGGTAAATAATAAAATATTTGAGATAATCAGAAAGCATTATAAGTTTTAACTTACATAAAATAGGAAAAACCCTTTCTAGAATATATATAGCTTATTTGCTAAAGATTTCAGGTTGAGCATTTAAAAAATTACTTGGTCATGAGAGAGCTCATGTCAGGTCCTTTTTCAAAGTAGACTTATCACTCTCTATAGAAATTTTCAAGGATGTAGGAGGAGAAGGAACGGTAACTTCCAAGAGTTAAGGATAAAGGAAAACTGGGAATATGACTAAAGAGAAATGTTTTGAAGTTAACAAAGAAACTGAAAAACCTTCTATTATAAGTCTTGATCTGAACAAGTGAAACCAAAATGTAGTTGGGTTTGAATTGCACTTTTCAAATTATGCTCTATAAAATAAGACTTCCCACAAAGTAGACATAAATGGTATATATATTTGTACACACTGTGATGATTAAATGTTTGTCTAGATGTTGCTGTGAAGATATTGTTTGAGGTGATTAACATCTACAATCCGTTTACCGTGAATAAAGAAGACTGCTTTCAATAATGTGGGTGGGTCTCATTCAGTAAGCTGACGGCCTTAAGAGCAAAAACTAGCTTTCTGAATTAGAAGAAAATTAGCCTCAGAATTATTCTGCCTATGTTTCCTACCTGTCATCCTGCCTTGCAGATTTTTGACTTGCCAGGTCCAACCACTGAGTAAACAAATTTCTTAAAATCTCACTTTCTCTCTCTCTCTCTGTACACATGCACACACACACAAATACACACACATTTTCTTCTTCTGGAGAACCCTGATTGATACACACACAAATGTAGACATGCATATTTATAGACACATGTTATATACATATCATACATACATATGTACATACAGATATAAACACTGAAATTAAATATGAAAAACAGTATTTATAACATAAGAAGGTCTCCAAAAGTTCCTATTCATGTTACCATAAACACTGTTTCTCAAATGTATTTTTTTCCATGGAAACACTTCATTGCAAAGCATTCTGTGAAATGTGTATATTATGGAAAGCATTTTGAGAAACTCTGGGTTAGCAACTTGAGGGAAGCAGGGAAAGTTTGGAGTACCTACCATGGGAAAGTGAATGAGGTATATCACATGCTTTTTGAAATGCAGTGATGTCCCAGATATTTTATGGAGCACAAACATTGTGCAATCAGTTGGCCTACTTTATGACTTTCTTCTTGGATAAAGTAGATAGTGGGATGTACACACCTCTTGGTGTTAGCAAAAGGTTCAGTAGAAAGTCAAAATGGTATGTGACTCTAAATTATCTTTTAAATTATATTTATAAAACAGACTATAGGAAAATTTCCCATCTACCCGAGCTGTTCACCTAAGCCTGAAAGCTGGCAATTATTACTAAACTTCTTCTCCTGCATCACCTTACATCATAAGGATGTACAAGCAGATCATTAGACCTCTTAATTTCTTTTAACTCTGTATCCTTTCCTCAATCCATACTGCCTTAATTGAGTACCATCATTTCTAAGCTATGTTTATTTAATAGCCTTATAGATTTCCCTCAGTTCAGTAATCAAAGGATTCTCCTTGCTGTAGCCAGAATGATATTTCTAAAACACAAATATGATCTTTTTACTCTGAAGCTTAAGTCCATTACTTTCATAAGGTCCAAATTCAGAAAAGTTTACTAATAGCTACATGATGTCACCCCTCCCGATCCTCCTTCAGCCTTCTCCCTTACCACATCCCCACATTAACCATCAATCCAAACACAAGAAATGGAATACAGTTTTTTAAGTCAGGATAGGAAGTTTCACGTGTTGTGTAACATTTCTACATTGCTTGGGATGCTAACCACTGAGTAATTGAGATCCAAAGTCAAGTCTAAAAAATATACTCACAGTTATGAGTGAATACAAAATATATCTAAGATATTGGAAATTTTTACAGTCACTTCTTTAAGGAGACAGAAAAATAGTAATTTATTTCCAATTTAAAAACACATAAATACTTGCAATACTTGTGGAGTATCTGCAGTGTTCAATTAATAAGGGTCAAGTGCTAATAAGTGATACTATATCTCCATTTTATCTCTTATTATTTTAAGAATATATTTAAAAATTCATGTTAATATATCCTGAATCTATATAGAATAGAGTATCATTACTGCAACTGAAATAATCACATATATACAGATGACAAAAAAAGTGGCAAATGTGCTAACAAATAATTATGTTTTAAAAAGCTAAACTTAACCTATGTACTCTTATTAATCAATGTCACCCTGTTAAATTTAATTTTCTAAATAAAATTTTAAAAAAGCTAAACATATATTTTACTATTCAACCAGTTATTTTTTTAAAAATAACATTTTCTTATTATAATTGTAATACAAATTATTTATTTAAGAATTTAAAAATATTGACACATGTAAGGAAGAAAAAATTTTTGTTCATACATGTATTATTGAAAAAAATAGCCATTGCTAACATTTTGTTTTGGCTTATATCATTTTATCACATTCTTTATGCAAATGTAATCTTTTGTATTAACAAGACTGGGTTAAGCAGTGATATTATCTGTTAAACTTTCTCTGGAATAAGATATACCGTGATTATCTTTCCATATCATCACATCTTTTTCATGGAATAATTTTCAAAGACCTCAATGTTGCATAATATGGGAGTACTTTAATTTAAGTAATTCATTTTCTGTACATAGATATTAAATTTCTTTTCACTAATGCACTATTGTAAGATTAAACTCTAAGATTCTGATAGCCATGTCTCTGTATACCAAAAGAGCTTTCCCCTTTAAGATTAATTCCTCAAGGAGGAATTGCTGAGTCAAAGGGTATTCAAGTTCAAATACACTGATAATGTAATGCCACATTTTTCTTCAGACCTCTGTAACAATTTCCATTCCCATCAGCAAGGTATGTGACTGCCCATTCTTTACACCTTTGCCAGACTTAGCTGTTTAACCATTTCTAAAAATGATTTTTTTTCTTTTCAACTGTTATTTGTTACCAATTTTCCTCCTTGTCTTTGCTATCTTTTTTAAAACTGGTTTGCTTTTATTTAAATAAAATAAACTTTGATATGAAAAATGATTAGTAAGAAACACAGCTCACCTCCCAACAAGCCTAAAAGATCAGAGCAATGCAGGTAGGAGGGGCCCTTGCAAAAATTTCAAAATAAAATTACCACAAAGAAATGATAGAACTTCGCTAAAATAATTTTACCATGTTTATGACTTTTATGTTTTAGTAGATAGTATGAAAAAAAAAATCAGTGACTGTGTGTGTGTGTGTACACATGCACACATGTGGTGTGTATATATACTTTTAAAATTTTGGTTAGCATAAAGTAACTGTTAAATCAGAATTAAATTCACAATCAGGCCTGACCTGTGGTGGCGCAGTGGATAAAGCATCGACCTGGAAATGCTGAGGTCGCCAGTTTGAAACCCTGGGCTTGCCTGGTCAAGGCACATATGGGAGTTGATGCTTCCAGCTCCTCCCCCCCTTCTCTCTCTCTCTGTCTCTCCTCTCTCTCTCTTTCTCTCTCTGTCTCTCCCTCTCCTCTCTAAAATGAATAAATAAAAAATTAAAAAAAATTCACAATCAGATGCAATAGGAAATGTGAGAAGATATTAGGATAGCAAATGAGAAAATTCTACAGTACGTTTAGGTTGGACTCATAGTCATGTCACTGAAATACTCAGAAAGAGAGAAAAAGATGCATTGAATTTCCTAATTGTTAAAAATCTTAGTGACAGATAATGATACATCTGCATGGGCTCATAAGCAGGGCTTATTTAGCTAAGCAAGCCAACACTGACATTCAGCTGATTCTGGGGGAAGAAACCAACAGCAACAAAAACCGGACCACTCTGCACAGGGGGTTATCAACTGTGCCCGTCTCTGGTTTCACTCTCACGCTCCCTCACTTTGCACATGCGCACCATCCCCATGTTGATTCTATCGGCAGCCTTGCCATTGACATTTCCGGTTTCTGTGTCACTGCGGAGGTGCCCTTCTATCTGATGGATCTAATTATGACATTCAGATCTTATCACTGTCTTCATTTTCCTCTCAAGAAAGTAAGATTGTTTTATTTCATCAAAGCCTTGTGTGTGGAATGAAGAGCCAACTACGGAATTCTCTGTACTCAGAAAATAAATATTACATATAAGCTTCTCCTTCCCCTTGGGAATGGCCCAGAGCGAGGCAGAGCATCTACCTGCCCGTTCAGCTCAGAGGAGTGATTGTCAGTGGAGTGAGAGCGAGGCATTGAATTATTTCAACAGGAGAGTTTAGCAGCAACGGATACAAGGGAAATATTGTCAGCTGAGAAGGCAGTCCTCCTCCTCCTCCAGCAAAAGCTGGTCATCCTAATAGAAATATAAACAAATAGATCAGAGAAGGAGTACCAGCAGTTCTGAAAAGGCATGGTCATGTGACTGCCCTTCATTTATTTGGAGAAGTGTCATCTTTTCTGGCAATGTCCGTGGTCAGGGTAAATCGACTGGGATGAATGGGGAAAGAAACTGAGTCACGAGGAAGCTTTGAGTTCTTTACACAAGAGGTCTTTTTCATGCACACTCTAGCTGGAGTCTCAGGGTCCTTCCCTTGGGGAGCAGGGCTGGGGAGAGGCAGAGAGAGATGGCTTGCTCTATTTCACATTAATTAGCAGGTGGTATTTTTCATGACTAGATAGCAGTGTAACGGTTTGTCCCCCCCCCCTTTTGTTTTTAGATTTTAATTCTTTAAAACACCCCAGTCAGTATCTCAGAAATTGCTAAATCAGTGTGCATATGCCTGTGAGTGTCTGTGTGTGTCCGTGTGTGTGCATCTATGTGTGATTTACCTGCGTGGGAATACTCTGACAATGACATCATACTTGATGCCACTATCCTCTGTGAACTATGTATTCACAGAGAAGACTAATCAGAAATCTGATTTTAATAAATAAACTGTTTTTTTCTTTTACAATGCAGGAATTGTTTAGAGTTGCTGTGTGGTCACAAATTTGCAGCTTTATTCCTCAGACCTTAATGCTGAGACCAAGCTGTCATGAGCTCTTGCTCTCTCTTATTCTGAAAGAGCATTGAAATTAAAGGGCCACTGGGGGCAGTGGCGGGCGGTGTGGTGGTGGGGGCTGGGGGAAGGGCAGAGAGTTTATTTTAGAAAGGCAAGGTATCCCATAGCCACACACACACATCATGCTATTTAAGTTGTATCTTTTTACCCACTGCAGTTGGCAACCATCAGAATGCAAAGGAAGTCAGAAGGGGGGGAAATGACAGCTTTTAAAAAGAGTGAAAGGATTGATTTTTACATCAGTCACTTGAATGAGTGGTTCTCTCCAGAGGGTGCAGGGAGGAGGCTCCTCTCTGAATGCTAGGAGTGTCTATGGATTTGAATAATGGATTAGGAAGTGCACAAACATCACGATTTTCAGATTTCTCCTGCTGAATCAGGACAGCTTGTCCAAAGCATCAGGGAGAGAGCTATTCTTTACCTTGGAAACACTGCTACAGGGGGCCCAAATAATGACATTGCAAGAGGGAGCAAGTCCCCAAAGACCAGTGTGGTATAAGGCTGAGCTAGACCGATCAGAGGCAGTTAGCTATAGGTGGGTGGGCCTCTGAGCGCTTTTCTGCTTGTCATTTTCTTCCGTTAGGGCGGCTGTGTGTGGGGGCAAGGCACTGTGCATTCTGAATGCTTTAGGGAGAGCAGGTTGTAGGGGGTGGGGCGGGGGAGGGATCCTAATTATTTTCTGACTAGACTCTTTGATGGTGCTGTCCTTAGAGACCCCCGGTCGCCAGCCTATTACTCATTTCCGAATGAATATTACTTTAGGCGAGGCCCTCAGATATGCGACATCCAAACTGAAGCCTCAGAATCACTTTTAAAAATAATAATAACAATAATGCTGTTCAGTCTATAGGAATTGGCAATTCCTATAAATAAAATTCACTCCTCTGTCTTGAGGAAAGGTTTATATATTAAAAGCAGGCTAAAAGAGGTAATGTAAACAATCCAGGCCTTCCACAGTGTCTCTGAAGGGGAAAATGAAATATTTTACCCAGAGAAGGGATGGGAAGAGCCGTGGGAAGGGTTGGCTGGTTGACAGGAAGAGGACAAGACACTGAGTGGGAGGGAGCACAACAAAGTCATTTTTCTGGTCAGTGAGCACTGCCAAACAATTTCAGGGGTGGGAGCAGACATCTCCCATCTCCTTCAAAACAGAAAACTGAGTGAGCAGCCATATGTGAGGCTATGTAAACAGGACACTTCTTCTGATCCCAGGAGTTAACAAAGACAGTGCCAGAAAGATGAGTCACTCAAGCATCGCCACAAAAGCCAAGGCTGAGGTTGGGCTGAGTCATCTGAGAATGAGGTCTAAACTCATGTCCCTGCCTCCTTGCCCGGCTCCCTGATGGTGCAGGTGGCATGGATTCTTAGCTGTGCCTCCTATCAACACTGGATGTGTGGATAAATAAGCCAAAAAATTAAGAAGTTTTGAAAAGGATTTTCTTAACCATAATTTTTTTTTGTTTCCACTGAAGTAGCCGAGTCAGTCTCTCAGTCCTTCTTTCCGCTCTCCTGAGCTATCCAGGCTAGCGTTTAGATTGGGAAGAAATGGTACCCAAGACAATAGAGCACACTCCGAGGAGCCCTTGATAATTAATGCATGAAATTATCCACATGCCCATCTGGCCAAATTGCTGCTATTGGGTGAGTAACAGTCTGTGTACACAGAACACCTTTTCTCCGCCTCCTGAAGCAAGTCCTTGTGTCCCTGAAGAGCTCTATTCAGGCTCTGACTACAGAGTTGAATGCCAGCTTAGTCAGCCAACGTGTCTAAGACAAGTTATTGGCCAGCACATATATCACTGCCCTCACAAAACGAACAGTCTTTTTGGTAAAATGAATTAAATTAACATATAACTTTTTAACATAATACAATAAAGGAGAATAAGATTTATAAGGGAGAATCAAGGTGTGAGTATATAGACAAAGTTATAAGCATTTCTCAAGGACAAACTTTAAATATACAGATGTCTATATAGTTGGTCAAAGAGTATAAATCTCCAGGTATAACATGAATTGATTTTGGTGCTGAAATGTGCAGTATAGTGAGTATGATTGGTAATAATATATTGTATTCTTGAAAGTTGCTCAGAGAGTAGATGACCTTCTAGAGCTGTTAGATAATATGTGGCAATCATATTGTCACATATAAGTGTATCAAATCAAATGTTATACACGTTCAACTTACTGGATGTTATATATGTCTATTATATCTCAAAAAGCTGGAAAAATAAATAACAAAAATATATCTATATAATATATATAAAAATATATTGAGACATTTATAAGATGTGTGTGTGTGTAGTCTGAGATAGATTTTAAAACCTAGATAGGATGATCTCAAAGTCCTGCAAAAGGTATAATATTGAAACAGGCAGAAAAGAAGAAGGAAGATACTCTATTCACAGTTAAACACAGGTTAGCCTGAAGTATAAAGAGACTACTACTATTTCTGAACCACAAGTAAGCACCACACAATTCACGTTAAAATGTTTCTTTCATCTTTACATCTCCTTGAAAACTTTCTATGAAACACCCTCTAGGATGGCCAAGGTTATGCAGGAGTAGAGGACTCAGGAATTGCAACCAAATTATTTCCTGATTTCAAAGCCCATGCTGTCTACACGGCACATATGAAGCTAAGGAAGATCCTTTGAGAAATGTGGCTTCTACTTCTTCCGTGTCTCAAAAGCATGTCACAAAGTCAACTAGGTAAAAGACTTGCATGTTATCAGAAAATTTCTATGTGCGTATATTAAAATATAGAATCTCTCCTTCAACATTTAGCAAAAGTTTTCCCAACATGTGCTATCATTCATTCTTTTGTTTCCAAAATTTAGCACCAACTAGCTTGAGTTCCATGAGAGTTGAATTGAAACTAAAGAATCACCATTATCTGAAAGCCTAATGTTAACTTTTGTCTCTTATTTCATTAAGATAAAGAAAGGTATTATTTTATTATCATGAACCTCAACCTTCTTTCTTCTTTGGAAATTTTTTTTTTAATTCAAGAGGAAAGTATGAATGAAGAATTTAAATAATTTCAGGTACCACAGTCAAAGATGGTGATGCTGGCCAAATTGTTTCCTTGGCCAGAAAAACAGCATCTGCATTTATCATATGTTCAGTTTGGAGTTGACCTGTGGAAACCCCAATTCTAGGTATAAAAGGTTCGCAAGTTGCTGAACAAGGCACATGTGAAAAAGTAAGAGTTGTAGGAGCCAGGTTGAAAAATGCCCAGTGCTAGTTATTATAAAATGGGTCCCTATATTTTCAACAATCTGGAAATATGAAAAATAATTTATTCTCTTTGAAAGTAGAATAATTTTGTATTAATTCATTCTAGGTAAGACATCCTATTGAGGGGAAAAATGCAAAAAAATAATAGCCTTTAAGTTCTTCTCAAAACCTGTGTTTGAAAAACATATTTATGTTATGTTTGAAATATGAGATATGATACATATATTAATCATCAGAATGATCATATTTTTGCATATTTGGCATATTTAAATTCCAATTTCTTGATGGCCTCTATGAGACTTATAAAATTATAAGCAATAAAATTATAAGGATCAGTTGCCTTGAGATAGTTGAGCTGGAAATAGGTAGCATTCCTTACACTATATCAAAATGAATCTAAAGAAATATGTACATGTTGTTTTATGACTAAAATGAACTAACAAACACAGTAAGAAAAATGACCAGATGTGTTAGGTGAAATATGTTATGACCTTTACCTTTTGAAGAATCATTAAAAGTAATAATGACCTACATTTCAAATACCCAAGGTCAGAGATATCTATCTATCTATCTATCTATCTATCTATCTATCTATCTATCTATCCTTCCAACTATCTACGTACCTACCTATTTGTCTACACACCTACCCATTTACCTCTTTATCATATTTTCAAAGGGATAAAGATGTAGATGTGTGTATAAATATATGAACAAATATGACATTTAGTTCACAATTAAGAGATGTAAGAGATATGTTTTTTTCCTCTAAATCAGATTTAATTCCCTCAAAGTTTCCACCAATAAAATGCAGAAATTTAAATTCGAATAATGTGGGTCTGTCTATTTCCAGGGGTTTAAACATGGAGGAGACTGAAATCTTAATCCATGGAGATTGTCATTTCTTAATGCTCAATGATGCTGTTGTCAACTCCCAGGCCTAGCCGTCTTGCTCTTTAAAACTGCTTCCATGAGCTGGCTCTGAGAGGGCCCTCCTACAAACTCCCCTGTTGCCCTGAGGTCCCACAGCCTTTCTCTTATCTGGGTGCCAGGGCAGGCCTACCATCTCTGCCACCCCAACATCTGTCTCCTCCCCGATTGAGGGAACAGTTAAAACTTTCCCTCTGGAATAGAATCTTCTAACTCCCCTATATTAAAAGCACTTCTTTTCCTAGGTCCCTCATAACTTTGACCCCCTGGACTTTCAGAAATGTAACATTTTTGTTATTAACGTCTTTTGTTACATATGAAACTTTTTATAATTTTTAAAGTTTATTTTTTACTAGCCATATTCTGGAAGATTTGTGAGGTAGTTTACTCTATTCAATAATACTATAAATATTATGAATATGCATTAAGTCAGCATGTATCTGAAAATATAATGCCCAGATAATTAATTTAAAATTTAAACTGCCTGGTGTCAGATACACATATCCCTGTCTTAAATTTTGTTTTTTTAAATTACAATTTACCTTTAATATTATTTTATATTAGTTTCAGGTGTACAGCATAGGGGTTAGACAATGTATACTTTTTTTTTTAATTGTTTTGAAGTTAGAAGTGGGAGGCATTCAGCTGACTCCAGCATAATCCCGATTGAGATCCACCTGGCATGCCCACCAGGGGGTGATGTTTTGCCCATCTGGAGCGTCGTTTTGTTGCGCTGGAGCCATTCTAGCTCCTGAGGCAGAGGCCATGGAGCTGTTCTCAGTGCCGGGGCGAACTTTGCTCCAATGGAGCCTTGGCTGCTGGAGGGGAAGAGAGAGACAGAAAGTAGAGGGGGAAGGGTGGAGAAGCATATGGGTGCTTCTCCTGTGTGCCCTGACTGGAAATCAAACCCAGGACTTCCACATGCCTGGCCAACGCTCTACCTTTGAGCCAACCAGCCAGGGCCAACGATGATATACTTTATGAAGTGTTCTCAATATTTCCAATGCCTATCTGGCACCATACATAGTTGTTACAATATTATTGAGTATAGTCCCTGTGCTGTATTTTGCATCCCCATGACTATTTTGTAACTACCGATGTGTAATATTTAATTCCTTCACCAGGTTCCGCAACCTCACCCCTCTGGCAACCATCAGTCTGCTCTCTGAAGCTATGAGCCTGTCTGTTTTGTTTGTTCAATTATATTATTCTTTATTTGTTCTTTATATTCAACACATACGTAAAATCATATGACATTTTTCTTTCTCTGATGAACTTATTTCACTTACTCCCTTTAAAAGATCATTTGATGCTGGATATTCAGGATCTCAAAGACTCATGTATGGGAAAGGAAACGTGGTTGTTAAAATAGCCTTGTACAATTGCTATAAACAGAATTTTCTAACACACAAACTTTACAGTGAGTACAGTGTTTAGATCCACAAAGACACTTTAAATAGAGTATTTCTGTAATGCAACATCTTGTGTTTTCATATTTCCCCTCATATTCAAATATATTCTTCAACATAAAGAAAGAGTGCAATATATTTTCATAGCAGGAATTAAGAGCTAAAAACAGCTGAGACTGTACAGATACTGGAATAATAAAATAGAATACTTTCTGATTTCTGCATATTGTAAAAGTGAGTGTTTATACTTATAAATCATTATATGCAGAATTGCTATCAAATCCATAATGCTTTTATTTATTTTTATTGTTTTTACAGAGACAGAAAGTCAGAGATTGGGACAGATAGGGTCAGACAGACAGGAACGGAGAGAGATGAGAAGCATCAATCATTAGTTTTTTGTTGCGACACCTTAGTTGTTCATCGATTGCTTTCTCATATGTGCCTTGACCGTGGGGCTACAGCAGACCAAGTATCCCCTTGCTTGAGCCAGCGACCTTGGGTCCAAGCTGGTGAGCCTCACTCAAACCAGATGAGCCAGCGCTCAAGCTGGCAACCTCAGGGTCTGGAACCTGGGTCCTCCACATCCCAGTCCGACGCTCTATCCATTGCACCACTGCCTGGTCAGGCACATTCATGATGTTTTTAAGAATAAAGTAGCAATGTTTGTTTACATGCTGGGGTCACAAGAATTACACTGTGATTATTTTCTTGAGGACATGGAGATGTCAAAATGACTCTTATTCATTAGTTTTTATAAATAAGGAAAAACATTAAGCAAAGTAACATAAAGTAAAATTAATCACTGAAAAACTAATTAATTAAGGCATATGTTTATACATCTATTGATGTATAAACTCACTTCTTAAAAAGATATCCTGCTTGCTTAATAAATCACTTAAACTCATAAAAGGTGTTTTAGTTTTTCTAATTAAACTTGCATTTTTTTCATGTTCTCCTTCGTTAAAGAAACAAGACAGTTCTGGAGGAGAGGAAGGAAAGGTTTTTGGGTTCCTTAGGGCAGTGTTTTCCTCATTCATTCAATTAACATTTGTGTGAGTTCCCAAGCGATAGCTGAGAATATGACAGGCACAGTCAGAGCCTTCATACAATCAAACCCAGGCCCTTATTAAATCAGTGATGATTATGCATCAAAGCGTGTATAGACACAGTTTCTTGATTTTGAATCAACTGATTATTCTTGTATGTGCATACTAGGGACACATTTTATTTGTAGCAATAATCTTGGCTGCACACTAACTCCTTCACCACATGCTGCATGTGCTCTGTTGTCTCTATGGCTCCATTACTCCAGGAGAGCTAGAGGGCTTTTCCAAAGATGATTGGATAATTAGAAGGAGAAAATTTAACAACATTTGAAAAGGGATATTTTACAGTTAGTGATGGGCCTTGGTTGGCTTATTTATGGTCCACTCATAGAGTTTGGTTTAAAATGGTAAGTCATTTCTTATACATTCATAGTATTATATCAGAAATCTGGCAATTTGTAATATTTTGAAACTAGACTAAAATTGAACAGTGAATCAGTTATTATTGCACAACAGATAAAATCAAACTTAATTGTATAAAACAAAAATTATTTTATTATGCTCATATTTTATTATGCTCATAATAACTGAATCAGTTATTATTGCACAACAGATAAAATCAAACTTAATTGTATAAAACAAAAATTATTTTATTATGCTCATATATTCTGTGAGGTCAGGAATTTGAAAAAGGCTTAGCACAGGGGGCGTGTCTCTACTCAACAATGTCTGAGGTCTCAGCTGAGAAGATTCAAAGACTGCAGGTGACTTGAAGGCTAAGATTGGCGTTGTCTGAGGGCTGGACCATGCTGTCAGCGGTGGCTGGACCTCCCTAGCGACCATCAGCCAGAATAGCTACATGTGGTTCTTCCATGTCATCTTTCTCTTCACAGCCTGGTGACTGGATTCTCAGAGTGAGCTTCTAGGCAGAAATGGTATCGCCTTCTATGACTTAGTCACATAGTGTCACTTTCACCATAGATATAGGCCTGCATAGTTTCAAAGGGAACAGAGCCCCCATATTTTAATAGGACAAGTATCAATCTTACAATGTAAAAAGAACATTGAGAATGAGATAGCTTGTTGTGGCCATGTTGGAATACTCAGTCCCAACAGGCGTAACTAAAAATTAAAGACTTTTTTTCTCACCTCATGTTTTGTCTATGAGCATTATGTTGTGCTATGAAAATTTCTCTACAATTGTGCTTTTTATGACTTGCTAAATTTAATAGATAGAACCTTACAGACTAATATTTTTTAATAAATTTTTATTAATTTTAATGGGTGACATTAATAAATCAGGGTACATATATTCAAAGAAAACATGTCCAGGTTATCTTATCATTCAATTATGTTGCATACCCATCACCCAGTCAGATTGTCCTCCGTCACCTTCTATCTAGTTTTCTTTGTGCCCCTCCCCCTCTCCCTCTTTCCCGCCCCTTGCCCCCCATAACCACCACACTCTTGTCCGTGTCTCTTAGTATCATTTTTATGTCCCACCAATGTGTGGAATCCTGCAGTTCTGTTTTTTTTCTGATTTACTTATTTCACTCCGTATAATGTTATCAAGATCCTACCATTTTGTTGTAAGTGATCCCATGTCATCATTTCTTATGGCTGAGTAGTATACCATGGTGTATATGTGCCACATCTTCTTTATCCAGTCTTCTATTTTTTTTTTTCACAGTGATTAAAGCCTTTAAGCAAACTCTTGGCCAATACAGCAAGAATCCACAAAAGAGTAGTGTTCTTAACAAGTTCACCAAGTCCAAGTTGGCCCCAACACCATGCCAAGTCCCTGATAAATGCAACCCAACCCCAGTTCAGTCCGCCAGAAGCTGTCCCAAGGAGCAGGAGTCCAGGATAAGTCCACATCCAGGGAAATGGCCGCATGGCACTGAAATTGTGACAATTCTATACTTTGCAGACTAATATTTTTAAATAATTGAAATGCCGTGTATTAGAATAAAATGCGAAATGTGAGAATACTTTACACATAATAAATATTGCTTCAGGAAATTTTCATTTTAATTGTGTATGTGGTGTGTGTGCACATGTAACCTGCTAGAATTAAATGTGTGTCTTCCCAACTGTCAGTCAAAAAGGCATGAAATCAACTTCCTTAAACTATAGTAAGAGACTTCTGGATAAATACATATTGCAAATTGTGCATAAGGAAAACTAAACAAGATAATTAATTACCTAAGATTGTGACTTATACTCTGGTTAAAATTGTTATTATTTGTCAGTAAAAATTATTTTATTTTTAAAATAGATCAAATCCCTCATTTTACAGAGACCACTAGAAGTGTCTGTTGCTTGTACAAAATGCCTGAAGTTTAAATACCAAAATCATTGCTTCTCTATTCTCTGTATTAGGGAAGGAGGTGAGGGAAGGGTAAAGGCAGTTTTTCTAAAGTGGCTAAAGTTCATTGAAGAATAAGGTTTAAAGGATGAAGAAATGTAGTTTTTGTTCTATTTTTCTGAAATAGTACAGGATATATGCTGTATAAGTATTTATGAATGAAGAATCTTATGGTGAATTTTGATACCTTGGCCCATAAATAAATCCTGTCCAGAGAGTTAAAGGTGAGGTGACATCAATGAATGCTACATGTAGTTGATAGTGTTCCAAGTGGACTTTTTCAGGTGAGAAAGAGTTTTATGAGTGAGGCCTGAGTGTCCCGGGTTCAAAAGTGCTAGTTAAGTAGCTGTTTTACTAATGGCAGAAATGTCCAATAAATTAAGAGGCCATGACTGAAAGATTAGAGAGATGCTCTTTGCAGATATTAGAACAACTCTACTCTAGATCCCACTGAAGTAGCAATATGCACACACAAAAAAAAAAATGAGTGTGAATTACCTATTGATAATTATTCATTCATGCCTCTATGTGTTTATCAAATATATACCAACTTTCAGGAGCCATGCAGACCAAAGAAATATAATAATAAATGCAACAGGCAAGTTACAAAGTTCAATTGTACAGAATGATCTGTGAGAAGCAATTTTTCTACAATGTTTCAAGGGATTGTTTTCTTAATTCTTATACACATAAATTTTTCTATCCCATATATTTTGTATCAAAGCAGTCACCAAAAGTTTCCAAGAGCAACACTGTAGGTAAATTGTAATAAGCTAAACCAGTGATTGTCAACATTTTGCATCTCATGGCACACACAATCTAATCACTAAAATTCTAAAGCACATCAAAAAATATATTTTTTGCCAATATAATACAAAATAGGTATAATTTTGATTGATTTACAAAATAAATAGTAATAGTAATTGCCTATCCTTTTCTCCAGAGTGACTTCTTAAAAAATCATGTGCTAAGCCTGACCTGTGGTAGTGCAGTGGGTAAAGCATAGACTTCATTTATGGAATGCTGAGGTCACCAGTTTGAAACCCTAAGTTTCTGTGTTCAAGGTATATTTTTGAGTTGATACTTCTTGCACCTCCCTTCCTTCTCTCTCTCTCTCTCTCTCTCTTTGTTTCTCCTCTCTAAAATGAATGAATGAATGAATGAATGAATGAATGAATAAATAAATAAATAAATAAATAAAAATTTTAAATCAAGTGGTTATACTTGTACATAAGACTATCTGGTACCAAGAATTAACCAATCAGACTCAACCTTATTATGCAGTATGATCAATAAGATGCAACTCTCTAATGTGACCTGAATATTTATGATTTAAGACCAGGCATTCATACCAGACAGCTATTGTGTTGGCTGCTGTCATTTTTTAATTGACACTTTAATGGAAAAAGGTCAGTACCCCAGACTAACAGTCAAGTATTGCTGGGGGAGGAACCACTTACAGCAAAAAAGGTATGGGGGGATGTGAAGGCAGAGAGAAAGGGAGAGATTGAGAGAGAGATGCACTTATTCTTGTACTTTAGTTTTGAAGCTCCAGTTATACAACAATGTTCTAGAGTAAGTAATAATTAATTGTGTTCCTTTTAATTCTCAGGACTATCCCTATTTGGGCGATAAATTCTGTGGTCACCTTACTAATAAGGGACTGTAGTTAAAAATAAAGGTTTAATGTAAAAAAATAAAATTCTGTTTTGATTTTAGCTTTTGTATAAAAAAAATCACTGATGAGCTACAAAATAATAGACAGTATCTCAATTTTAATTTTGAAAAGTATTTCCTAAATAGAAACTCTAGATTGGAGACTCAACCTGCATAATAACTCATTATGTTTGTTTGGTGGAAGCCAATAACAGTGAGAGGGGAATCACTGGAAACCAGACTTTTGGGATTTCTAGTTCCATGTGGATCAATCCTCTGATACAGCTCCTAGAGCGTGTCCCCCTAAACAAAATGAAACAAGACTCAAGGTGACACTGCTGAATTTGAAAATTTTTCCAGTAACAGGATAAGGCTGAATGCTGAGATGGTGAAGGTTGAGGAGTCAGGACCCAGGTTTTAATCCTTACTTTGCCACTGACTGGAAGTGGGGGTTGGTTTTGTAATCTTGGAGAATTATTCATCTCTTTAGGGCAGCGGTTCTCAACCTGTGGGTTGCGACCCCAGCGGGGTCGCCTAAAGCCATTGGAAAATACATAATGCATATCAGGTATTTACATTCCGAATCATAACTGTAGCAAAATTACAGTTATGAAGTAGCCACCAAAATTATTTTTTGGTTTGGGGTCACCGCAACATGAGGAACTGTATTGCGGGGTCACGGCATTAGAAAGGTTGAGAACCACTGCCTTAGGGGTTCAGTTTTATCACCTATCAGCTGAAGAGATTAGGCTCCATCCAGTGTTTCTAGACTTTGTTGTTTGTGTGGAGGGTGTGGAGACAGCAAGGGGGTGTCAGTCAATCCAGAAATGGCCTTGGCCTTTGGATAGAGCGTCATCCCTCAGTGCCAGAGAGTCTCATTCAAACCCCTGTCAGGGCATGTATGAGAAGCAACCAATGAATGCAGAACTAAGTGAAACAGCAACTTGAGGCTTCTTTCTCTTTCTCCATGCCTTCCCTCTCTCTCTTTCTCAAAAAAAAAAAAAAAAAAAGAAAGAAAGAAAGAAAGAAAGAAAGAAAGAAAGAAAGAAAGAAAGAAAGAAAGAAAGAAAGAAAGAGCCCAGAGGCTCTTTTCTGTATTTCTTAGGGGAAATCTCCAAAAATAATAAGATAAAAGTGAACTACGATAATCAAGATTTTCTGCCCACACCTCTTTGCAATTACGCTTGTCAGGACTTTTTTTGGTAGCAAATGACAGAAAACACAACTCAAAAAAGTAATCCATAAAGAAAATTAATCAGCTCATATAATAAAAAGCTCAAAGGTAGATAAGACTTGGGGTGGAAACTCCAAAGGTGTCATAGGACGTAGTCTCTAGTTTGGCTCAGCCTGACTCTGTGTTGCATTTATGTTCATGTTACCCAAGGCATTAGCGTGGCTGCCAAACTCTTCCGGCACACGTTATTCCAATTTCCGGTTCTCCCAGTCTTGCTTGTCTCTCTAGTACAACTCCCAGAATTTACACAGATTGGAGCATTTTGTCTTTATTCTCTCATTAATCACCCTTGTCTGGGGGTTGAAGTACCCTAAATGGCCAGGCCTGTTAAGAGGCTAATGTTCATTTCATGGACTTGACTGTTCCTGATCTAGCATGTGTCTGATCCTCTAATTGACCTACAATTCCAACAGACTCCTGCACAGCACTCTCCAGAAATAAAGTACTTTTTGGCTTCTTTTTATCCATAGCATCTGTCACTACCTGATATATTTATTTTTTTCCATATTTGCTTCTTTATTATCTATTCCTCCTTAGCTAGAACACAATCCAAATTCCCTGAAAATTAGTTCAAACACCAGCTCCATTTGCACATCAAAGCTCGAAGTGAATATTTCAGCCCAATCAGTATCATTAACTTTGCTTGCTTGAGCTCCGACACCCCTAGGTAACTTTCTCAAACTTATCCCATTCATAGATGACACAGCTGGGTAGAAATTAGTCTCTAAAAATACTTTCACACAAACGGCTTGTTTTCTAGTCACTGTCTGCTTATGTTATGCTCATTCCATCTGTCAATAGACGTGAGTCACAGAGTCGACCTTTCAGCATGACTTGCGCACATAAATTTCTTCCAATTTCCTGTGAAACAAACACGTTTAACTCTTTAGGCTTTTGTAATTTGTACACAGGTCATTCGGGGATGATTCAAAGAACAAAGGAAGCCCTCCGTGGGGCAAATCTGGCTTGAGCCCTTTCTAACAGGACTGCATTTTCTTTTTCTGTCTGACTAATAAATGTCGTTCAATACATAGAGACAGGCATACATACATATGTGTGTGTGTGTGTGTCTGTATTTATATATGTTTCTGTCTCATATAACCAAACCTTTCATTGGCTTTGCCTGATGTAGAAGCAAAACAGTTTAGAGGAGGCACAAGTATCTACTAGCAAATTCCTGCTAACCCTCCTCAGGCCAATGAAGTTTTCCTTCTCACAATTTCTGTGAAAGTGACAAAACAAAGTTGATCCCTCTCTCATCTCTACCTGTGGCCATGACTGTTTTATCAAACTGGTCTAAATTTTTAAAAATTCTGATCACATCCAGTAAAGAATCCAAATTAGAAAGAGATGTTGGCAGAAACACATCTCTATTTTGAGACATTTTGTTTGACTGAGTTGAAATGAAAACTAGGTCCATGATTTCACAAAATCCACAAAACTACCCCCTCCCCTGAAGTCATTTATGATAAAAAGCACACAATAACTGAGTTAACAAAATGGTAAAATTGACAAAAGTAGCAAAAAACCAAGTGTTCTTATCTCCAAAGACATTCTTACCCTGAACAAAAGAGGAATAACAAGACTGTGTTTCTTCTGTTGCCTCCTTGGTTACCAATCCCAGAGTGGATGAAGAGGTGGGGGCTCTTTCTTCAAGAATTGGGAAAGAAAGCTGTACCTGCAAAGCTCCAGGAAAATAGAAAAGAGATCTTTCTCGTTTTGTGCCAAAATAATAAGGACTATCTATCCATGCCATTTCTATTTTACTTTTTGTGTCTCCTTTCCTATTACTTGGCAAATATGTTGGCCTCCATGAAACTTTCTGACTGTATTTCCTGTATTACGGACACTGGTCTAGGATCGCAGGGACAGAGAGTTACTCAGGAGAAGGTCTCAGATGATTAGTCATGCATTCAAAACACCTCCGCTGAGACCCAGTGAGGGGAAGGGACTTCCCTCGGTCACATACGTTAAATGTAGAATCCAGAGATCCACATTTGCTGACCAGTGCTTACTGGTTCTCCTGCACTATCTAATCCACCTATCTGTGGAAGCTGGTACAAGTGGGTGTTCTGAATCATCCTAGCAAAGAGCATAAGCCACCATTTATCCTTAATGTACGAATTCCAAATCCTGGTGTTACTGAAAAGTTCCTGTGTTACTTTTGTGACTAATCTGAAATGTAGGAAGAAACACAAAATGGCTAGGGACCTAGGAGCAGCATATACCAAATGGGCACAATGACTGCACAGGGGCTCCTCTAAGCATATGGGAATGGGGGGAGGTGAAGGAACACAGATAAACACATGGATCCCGTGGAAAGTCAGAGCCATGCCCCATTCCAGCTTTGCTGACCTGGAGGTGAAAGGAGATGGAGCACTAGGTACTATAATAGAAATAACTCTATCTTTGAAATAAGGCAGACATGCTTATGCTCCAGACAGGCATTTCAATAGGATTTTCTATTCCTGAAAAATAGCATAATTAATTTAAACAAATAAATCATTGGTAATAAATTCATTAGTCTTTCACTATTCACATGTTCCCAAGATGACAAATGGCTCCAACATTACACAAATGGCTTAATTTTCTCAGCTATAAAATGGAGAGAATGGGGGACAATGGTAATAATAAGTAGCTTGAATTACCAGTACAGGGATTAAATGACATGGGACCCTGTCAGTCTTCTTCACCACTGTTCCCAATTCTTTGGTGCTGTCAAGAAATTGCTCCATAGGTTAGTTGGTTTTTTGCTTTCTCTCAACTTCTTCTGCCCAAAAGCAGTGGTTCTTCTTCCAATTTTATTAATATTTGTTATCTTGGGAATGTGTGAATAGTGAAAGACTAATAAATTTATTACCAATGATTTATTTGTTTAAATTAATTATCATGGTATTTTTCAGGAATAGAAACTCCTATTGAAGTGCATGTCTGGAGCATAAACAAAAATGGACATCTCCAAGAGGTAAGAAAGGTCATTGAACATGTGACCAGGCAGTCAGTCATGGGGTCTGTTGTCGCAAAAGCCACCCCCTTAAGGAAATAGCCCTAATATATATATATGGGAATGGGGGGAGGTGAAGGAACACAGATAAACACATGGATATATATATTCATTTAAAACACTAATGAAATGTATTATTAAGAGGACAACACTCAAGTCTCAAACTGAAACAAAAACGTTCTATGTAGACAATGCATGCAAGTAGTTTGGAGCGTATGAAGAGCCAAAATGATGCCCAGTCTGAATTCAGAACTACATAGAAGGAATAACCATTAAGAATATCAGCCTTCTTGCCTAAGACCCAAAAAGAAATAATCAAACAAGACTTAACTAGAAAATGAAGAAAACAAAAAGTGTTGGTTGAAAATAAAATTTCTTGGCAGGAAAATCTATCAAATCAATGACTCCTTCCAAGAAGGTGATTCAGGCAGACTCCCAGGAGGCATAGGAACACAGGCTGCATAGAGGATGAGAAGGTACATCACAGCGAGCCGTCTGCTTCCCCAGGACCCTGGGTGTGCACTGGCCGTACCAATGAAGGCTCTACATCTTGATTGTCTGCAATTTTAGCACAAATTGCTTTGGGGGGCTCCTGACCCCTACTGGAGCCTGCAAAGTTGCCAATAGGTGAGTGAATCCGTGGAAAAGAGAGAAATAAGGATGCTCCCAAATCAGATTACTGCGTAAAATATTAGAGATGCTTCTGAGGGCCCAGTGTATGTGAATGCTGGTTTCTGATTCAAAAAGCAAATTTGTTCTGCAGATATCTGTGTGTTACGACCTCAGCCCACTGTCCAGTTATCAGTGATTTGAACGGGTAACTTTCTAAACTATTTCATGACATCTTAGTCACAGCCCAAGGTTATTCACCATAGGCACTGAGTCAAAAGGAAGTCGCAAATAATATAGCCACTTCTATATGTTGCTTTGTTTCGGCGACAATTAAGGTGGTCACTCTGTATTTCTTTTCCTAACATTATATTATGGGAAGTCTATTTACATTCTGTCTAAAAGAAGCTGGAAAGTAAATAAATGAGAACTAATCTTATTCTAGTAAGAAAAATCACTACTACAAATTATGAACAAGAGTAGATAACCAAGTAGAGACCATCGTACTGAATATGTTGGATTCATATCTGTAAATTTTCTCCCAAAATTAAAACTCAATAAACCTCAGTTAAATCAAATTGGCTGGATACACAATCACAAATTTAGCTTTCAAACTTTCTAATTCCACTCTTTATTTTTGCCAGTGTGTGCATTTCAGCAAGATTGCTCCAAAGTTAATTCAGACTCAGCAAGCCCCTCTTTCCTTTTATTATCTTCAATATAACCATAATCACAAGTGAAATGAATCTCAATTAAAAAAGCAGTGGTGGTCCTGGCCAGATATCTCAGTTGGTTAGATCAGGGGTCAGGAATCTGTCTGGCTGAGAGAGCCATGAACGCCACATATTTTAAAATGTAATTCCGTGAGAGTCATACAACAACCCGTGTATGTTAGGCATTATCCAATAAAAATTTGGTGTTGTCCCAGAGGACAGCTGTGAGTGTCTCCAGCCACCTGCAACCATGAACATGAGCGGTAGGAAATGAATGGATTGTAATACATGAAAATGTTTTATATTTTTAACGTTATTATTTTTTTATTAAAGATTTGTCTGTGAGCCAGATGCAGCCATCAAAAGAGCCACATCTGGCTCACGAGCCATAGGTTCCCGACCCCTGGGCTAGAGCATCATCCCGAAGCCCAGAGGTGGCTGGTTTGATCCTTGGTCAGCGCACATACAGAAACAGACATTTCTATCTCTCTCCTGCTCTCTCCCTTTCTCACTCTAAAAAAAGTCAATAAAATAAACATTTTTTTAAAAAAGAGTAGTGTAGTTAAAATGGCTGTCCCTGTACAAATTGAATACTGTAATCCTAAAATAATAATGTCTGGTATTTATGAAGGTCTTTACATTGTCCAAAGTCTATGCCCATGCAATCATCTCCCATTTTTACATAAAAGAAGAAATTGAACTGTCAGGAATTTAGATAAAGTGATATAAGGGTTGGGCATCATCCTGGTTATGGAACACAATTTACCCAAACCACTGACCCATTCCCACTCATGTAAGCAGCAGCTCTGTACAGAAGACTGTTTTTCCTTTGACCTGATTTCGCAGTCAACATCTTTGCCATCAGTGTTGTTTTTAATCCTATTTTGCCACTCCAGATAATAGGTTTTCATATCACTGGCAGGTAAAGTCTCAGAAAGGAATGCAGTGTAGATACGTTGGGCCAATGACTAGTGCCCAACATGGTCAGTTTATGACTGCTTTTAACTCTTGAATCCTTGCTCCTTCAATAAGTAGTCAGACTCAAATGTCAGGTAGACCTAGATGTAAGTTGAAATACAGCCACTTAGTTGTGAGAAATGCAGTGTAACCCTCTAACATGGACCTCTTTATAACTACTGTTAATGGTTGTTTTTAGGAGTAAATGACTGGCAACACACCTAGCTGTGTATGATTGACCATCAGTAAATGTTTTCTATTTCACTCACTCCTACTTCCCTACCTTAGGTCTGCATCTCCTAAATTAGCATAATAAGATCTTCCCGCAATATTCTGTTTTCTCCGATGACTTGCTGTAAATTGAGGGCCATGCCTATTAAAGAAGTGCAGATTATTGCCAAAACCCAGCTGATATATAAGTTGCTTCATCACAAAGATGTTGCGTTAGAAGACACAATATTTATTTTACTATTTTATTGTGAAATTATATCTCCCACACAGACAAGTGGAAAAAAAAAGCCAAGAGTAATAGTTATAATTCAAACAATTGTGTAATCAACACTCAAGAAATAGGACACTATAATCAACCCAGATTTTCTTGTGAGGGGACAGCTATTCTCAGAGACAGGCACACACATAGAAAGAAACTGTGACAGAGTGGAAAAGACATAGATTGTAAACTCACGCACACCTGGGATTAATGTTGCTTCTCTCACTTATAAACTGTGCATTCTGTTCTTGAGGGAATCTCTACATAAATTAAGACAATAAGAGCATGGTTCTAAAATTCCCAGGAACTACATTGTTTTGCTTAAATAACATTTGCACCTGTGTTAATAAGAGTAAAAAAAAAAAGTTTAGATGCCTTTTATGATGGCAAGATTAGGAAAGGACTAATGAAGAATATATTCAGATACTCAGCATTTAACCCTTCGTGTTTAGTTTTGTCTTTTGCCCTCAACCTGAGAAAACAGATGTCAGTCATTTTATCTTCCCTCAATAGTGATGTGTTATATCCTTGTTATGTCTGGGGCTTGAGTCTCATCTCTGAAACTCCATATTTGACATTGATTTCATGATGTCATTTAGTTTTGGTTTTCTTACCCTCAAAATGGAGATAATAATATTAACTGTACCTACATGAAAATTTTATATTAAGGATCAACTAATAATATATGTAAAATGTCTTTTTCTTTTTTTTTAGAGAAAGAGAGAAGGAGAGAGATAGACAAATAGAAAGGGAGAAAGATGAGAAGTATCAATTCGTAGTTGTGGCACCATAGTTGTGCCATGATTGCTTTGTCATGTGTGCCTTCACTGGGAGGCTCCAGTTGAGCCAGTGACCGCTTGCTCAAGCCATTGACCTTGGGCTCAAGCCAGTGACCTTGGACTTCAAGCCAGCAATCTTTGCGCTCTAGCCAGCAACCATGAGGTCATGTCTATGACCACACGCTCAAGCTGGTAACCCCGTGCTCAAGCTGGTGAACTCACGCTCAAGCTGGATGAGCCCAAGCTCAAGGCTGAGACCTTAGGGTTTTGAACCTAGGTCCTTAGCATCCAAGGCTGATGCTCTATCCACTGTGCCACTGCCTGGTTAGGCCGTTTACATTTTTTTAATGATTTTAATTTGTGTTTACATAGATTCAAGTGTCCCAAGGAATATATCTCCCCTCCATCCTCTTATTCCCCCTGAGCCCCCCCATGTCTCCCCTCCCCTCCAATGCCTTCCCCCTTCCCTCCAGGATTTGCTGTCTTGTTCTCTATAATGCTGTGTTATGTATATATAATTTCATTAATCTCTTTCCCTTCTCTGATTCTATCTTCTCTTCTACTTTCCCTCTGATCTCTTTTCCTCTAGTCCCTTTGATCGCACCTCTGCCTCTGTTCCATTGCTCAGTTCACATTGTTCATTGGATTCCTGAAATGAGTGAGGTCATATGGTATTTTTCTTTCTCTGCCTGGCTTATTTCACTTAGCATAATAATTTCCAGGTCCATCCATGTTGTCGCAAAAGGTAAGATTTTCTTTTTCCCCACGTAGGCTGTTTACTTTTAAAAACCATAAATTTGGCCCTGGCCGGTTGGCTCAGCGGTAGAGCATCGGCCTGGCGTGCGGGGGACCAGGGTTCGATTCCCGGCCAGGGCACATAGGAGAAGCACCCATTTGCTTCTCCACCCCCCCCTCCTTCCTCTCTGTCTCTCTCTTCCCCTCCCGCAACCAAGGCTCCATTGGAGCAAAGATGGCCCGGGTGCTGGGGATGGCTCCTTGGCCTCTGCCCCAGGCGCTAGAGTGGCTCTGGTCGCGGCAGAGCGATGCCCCAGAGGGGCAGAGCATTGCCCCCTGGTGGGCAGAGTGTCGCCCCTGGTGGGCATGCCGGGTGGATCCCGGTCGGGCGCATGCGGGAGTCTATCTGACTGTCTCTCCCCGTTTCCAGCTTCAGAAAAATACAAAAAAAAAAAAAAACCCCATAAATTCAGGCCGTGGCTGGGTAGCTCAGTTGGCTAGAACATCATTCCCATATACCAAATTGCAGGTTTGATTCCTGGTCAGGGCATATACAAGAATCAACTAATGAATCCGTAAATAAGTGGAACAATTTACGGAACAAAAGGAAAATCAATCTCTCTCTCCCCCTCACTCTCTCTCTAAAATCAAGAAATAAAAGTTTTTATGCCATAAACTGATATACTAATAAAAATTATAATTACTATGCTCTTATCATACCAGAGTTTAGTGAATTTAATTTTTGTAAGTTATGATATTCTTGAAATAGATCATTTTACAGATTCTATGTCACTGTTTCTCTTACTCTGGGGATGCCTTTAGAATAGAAAAGGAAAAGTTATGCTTATGGTTACATACTTTGTGGATTAACGGGTCTAAGAAGAATCTAGTCTTTATCTTTGTGTTAGATCAATTGAGATTTTTCCACTCAGGAATGTACTGGTTATATTTCAAAAACTTTGAGAATTCACTTTTACATTAAGATGGATAAGCTGATTACTTTGACAGAGATTTGTAGCTAAAATTATTCTTTGAATCATCTGATTAAGTGTGGATACAGCATTAAGCACATTAAGTACATACAGATCCATTCAGCAAGTTGCTATAACATGGTTTTCTCTTTCTGAAAGGTTCTTAGCCCCCTCTTCCTACTGAAATCTGACACATACTTCAGAGTCCAGCTCAGCTGTTAACTTTTCCATAATGATAACTCCCTAAACAGACTCAATGTATGGTCTTTCCTCATCCCCAAAACATTACCTCTCTTCTACAGCATTTACTCTGCCTCTTAATCCTTTCTGAGGTCAGGAACGTACGCTCACTCATTCTTGTATTCTTTGGGTTATCATAGTGTTTTCACCCTTTCTCATTGTGGCAGTGAATGTGAGTTTTCCCCAATTGCAGTCAACCCTCATGATCCATGGGGGATGGATTCCAGGAATACTCAATATGAAAACACTGAAATCCCTTATATAAACCAGGGTGGTATTTACCTACAGGCTACAGCAGGGTATGCCTACACATCACCTTATCTGCATGGATTCTGCACAGTGCTAGGCATGTGGTAAATTCAACTTCTGCTTTTTGGAACTTTCTGGGATGTTTTAAAAAAATATTTTGACCCATGGTTGTTTGAATCACCTGATATGAAGGCTGCGGCTATGGAGGACCAGCTGTATTTGACATTGCTTTCTTTCCTATATTTTTCACTTAGGCACATGCCTGTCCAGAATAATGACTGTATTTTTCAATTTGGGAGGTGCCTTGTGGCAGAGTTTACCTAAGTACTGATTAAAGAGCAGGGATTATGTGGGATCATGTAAGAAAAATCTGTATTGTTCCTCTTAACGGGAAATATTATAATTTTTTTCATACTTCTTTCTAATTTAGCAGTCACCTTGAAACATGCAGATTGGGGTAACATTCTAGGGAGCATGGGCAACATGTGTCCCCAACCCCATGGGGCCAACATCCCAGTTCTGGTATGCTTATACTCAGACGTTAGATGGAAGGAAATCAAACTTATATTGCTTTGATTCTGTCACTGCAGTCAAATTTATACCCTATCCAATGTACTTCTACCCTAGGGGTACAAATAATAAACTTTGGATAGAATATAATCATGTTTTCATAATATAAATGGAAGCAGTGGTTTATTTTAATTAATGCAGCCACATTAATGCCTCCTTTGGGCATTATTCATCATTTTCCCTTGCTTAACTTATAGGTCATCTAAGATTTAAGGTAAAAATACATTTGTGTTATTTTTTTATATCATGCACATTTTTTTGTGGTGTTTAACAGCAGGCCCTTTTCTTCGGGATAGGATTGCAGTAGAAGACAGCAGAAAGAGTATCATTCACTCGTTTGCTACAGTGCTGCCTGTCCATCCACATCTAGAGTATGCTAAAGATAGTTTTGTTCATTTTCTGTGACTTCATATAGGCTATTTCCATTTTCTGAGAAGCCTCTATATTTGGGGTTACTTTATTTCCTATTCATCCTTTTTATCTCTAATATTGTTTCCTTTGGGAAAGCCCTCCCTGAGCTTAGAAACTTATTAAAAAACTAATGTAACATGGTATCATATTTTATAGCAGGTATTATTATTGCAGTTCTGTAACATTTTGTCTAAGTTTTGATTTAAAGTCTGATCCTCCCATTAGACTTAAGTTCCACGAGAGCAGAACCATGTCTATAAAATTTACTGATGTATCCTAAGGGTCTGGAATATTCTATGTACTTGGTGGAAGGAAGGAAAAAGGAAGGAAAGAAAGAAGGAAGGAAGGAAGGAAGGAAGGAAGGAAGGAAGGAAGGAAGGAAGGAAGAAGGGAGGGAGGGAGGGAGGGAGGGAGGGAGGGAGGGAGGGAGGGAGGGAAGAAAGGAAAGAAGGGAAAGGAAAGGAAAGGAAAGGAAAGGAAAGGAAAGGAGAAAGGGAGGGAGGGAGGAAGGAAGGGAGGGAGGGAGGGAGGGAGGGAGGGAAGGAAATTAGAGAGGAAAACTATGCAGCTATGAAGAGAGGGAGAATCAGAAGCCATGTTTGGATCTGATTATTTGAAATACTCATATAATCAAGAAAAATATGTTTCTAAAAGAGAGAGTTGAATCATTAAAATTAATTTCTTCTTCATTCTGTGTGAATAGTTACAGTAGGAAAGGAATAAGACTTCTTTTCTCCGATTTTCTTTCTGATAGAAAGAAATCAAAGCTCAAAAACTTTGCATATTTGCAAAATCAGCAGCTACCTCCAACCAATTCCCTCCAGTGCCTCTGGAGGCATGCCCGGAGCTTCCATTCTCTCTGATTTCTTCACTAAAAATTTGCCAAGAGGGATTTGATCAAGCCCACCTCAGGCGTTGCCAGCCTGACTGAACTTCCTAGTCCTATAGGTGGTGTTGGAAGTGTCACTTGCAAGAGCACTGCCAAGTTAGGAAATGACTGCTTGTGACTCCACATGCAGATAAGGGCAGGTGTCTTCATCTGGCTGCTGGCATTTTCTGTGCCATGTAAAGTTTCTGTAAAAACAAAACAAAACAAACAGAACAAAAAGAAAGGTAAAGTTTTGTTTTTTTGTTTTTTTTTTTTTAAATAGGGGTTGAAATTCGTGTGTGTGTGTGTGTGTGTGACAAAGACAGAGAGAGGGAAAGATAGGGACAGGCAGACAGGAAAGAGAAAGATGAGAAGCATCAATTCTTTATTACAGTACTTTAGTTGTTTATTGATTGCTTTCTCATATATGCCTTGCCCAGGGGGCTACACCAGACCAGATAATCCCCTGCTCAAGCCAGTGACCTTGGGCACAAGCTGGTGAGCCTTGCTCAAACCAGATGAGTCCGCGCTCAAGCTGGTGACCTTGGGGTTTCGAACCTGGGTCCTCCACTTCCCAGTCTGATACTCTGTCCACTGGAACACTGCCTTGTCAGGTGGGGTTGAAATTTTTTAATACACTTCAGATCAAAAGTATATGTTATAATTGCTCTTCCTGCCCTTTGATACGCTTTCTTCAGTTGGCTGCAAGATACCATATTTGTTGATTTCTTCTTTCCTCACTGGTCACGTCTTCTTGGTCCCTTTCGCCCATTACAATGCATCACCATTTGTTCCAAGGGTCATTTCTCCTTCTTACTTGTACTTCCTTGAAAATGTCATTCATAGTCACAGTTTTCATTCAATACTAGCTACATGGATGCCCCCCAAGATTGTGTCCCCAGCTTTACTCCAACCCATGTATCCAACTGCCTTGCTGGCCATTTAATTGGCTGTCCACAGTTATCCCAAGTTCACTACATGAACAACTGAGCTTTTAGTTCATCTCCAGACCTGCATAATTTTAGTTGATTGAAGCTTAAGCTTCCAGTTGTGAGAAAATAAATAATGACATCAGGGATGCCAATTTTAAGGCTTCCCTTTCACGGGTCACTGTTGACTCGGCAGGACATCTTTATACTCTACCTTCCTAGCTAAATAGCCTCCTTATCTGCAGAGGAGAAGCTTCAAGGTCTCCAGGGGATGCCTGAAACCACAGAGAGTAATGAACCCTACATACCCTATGCTTTTTTCCTATACATACATCCTTATGATAATGTTTAATTTATGAATTAGGCACTGTAAGAGAATAACAGTAACTAATAATAAAACAGAGCAATTATAATAATATACTTTATAAAATTTTTAAAAAGTTATGTGGTTTCTGTCTCTCAAAATATCTTATTGTATTGTACTCACCCTTCTTATTTATTTATTTATTTATTTGTATTTTTCTGAAGCTGGAAACGGGGAGAGACAGTCAGACAGACTCCCGCATGCACCCGACCGGGATCCACCCGGCACGCCCACCAGGGGCGACGCTCTGTCCACCAGGGGGCGATGCTCTGCCGCGACCAGAGCCACTCTAGCGCCTGGGGCAGAGGCCAAGGAGCCATCCCCAGCGCCCGGGCCATCTTTGCTCCAATGGAGCCTTGGCTGCGGGAGGGGAAGAGAGAGACAGAGAGGAACGGGGGGTGGAGAAGCAAATGGGCACTTCTCCTATGTGCCCTGGCCGGGAATCGAACCCGGGTCCCCCACACACCAGGCCGACGCTCTACCGCTGAGCCAACCGGCCAGGGCCTCACCCTTCTTATTGTGACAATATGGGATGCTACAATGTCTAGGGTATGCAATGAACTGAGGTGGAGCTTTCCACTTAGTATTTTCAGACCATTGTTGACCGTGAGTACCTAAAATATCAGAAGAGAAACAGCGGCTAAGGGGGGGGGCATTGTATGCCTATACTCCGGCTACTTCTCAGTGCTTCCACTGTCAGCACTAGGGCCTGGAGGTGTATCACCTGCATTATGGAAATAATCTCCTAGGAGTTCTTCCTAATTGCACAGTCACTTTGGCCCTTATCAGCTAACCGTTAAACAGAAATCAGAGTGGTCTTTTTACAATGTTAAATCATATCCTGTCTCCATTCTCTCCCAACACTGTCATGTCTCTCATAAAGTTATCGCCAAACTTCCTTTCTCCATGGCTTTGTGTGGTCTGCCCCCGTGATCTGCCTTGTGTCCTTCTCTCCGAGTGGCTCACTCGGCTTCAGCTACGTGGGTGGCAGGGGTACCAGACACACTCACATCCCGGCCTTTCCTCCACCTGCAAAGCTCTTCCCCAGATGTGGACATGGCTGACTCTCTTACTACCTTTGGAGCCACTCAAGCACCAGGTGCTCAGGGAGGCTTGTCTTGCACCACCTCATGACCACCTGACACCCCCACTCCTCCTGCTTTATTTATTCTCTGCTGTTTCTTCCCTACTATAGATATTTTACCTTCCAACATTTTATCAAACTATATATGTGTATATTATGCTTGTTATTTATTATACATCTCTCCCATGAGAATAGAAACTTTATTAATATGCAAAAATTTTATTGTTTTATTTAATGATAAGTAGAACAGTTTATAGCATATGGAAGTTTAATAAATATTTATTAAATAGATGACACTTTTTCATTAAAGACAGAGACAGGTCAAATGTGCTTGCTATTATTGTTACTCTTCATTACTTACTAGAAGTCCAAGTCAAAGCTGGGAAACAAAGAAAAAAAGTGAGTTTTTAATAATTGAAAAAAATTATTCTATTTCCATATAATATGATTATCTAGCTACCTATAAAACTCAGAAAGTCACCTAAAGAGACCTAAGATCTAATAAGAAAATCTAACAAGGAGAACCAAGTTTTGCTAAATATAGATATATTTTAAAATTAACAATTTTATATATGCCAAAGTGACTGAGTATAAAAAGTAAACTCATGGACAAAAATGAATCTAATTTGCAAAATGAGAAGACAGAATAAAACACTTACAAAAAAACCTAATGTGAAATGGTTAAGGTGCACATTAGAAAAGTAGTAAAGCCTGACCAGGTGGTGGCACAGTGGATAGAGTGTTGGACTGGGATGCGGAGGACCCAGGTTCAAGACCCCGAGGTCACCAGCTTGAGCGCGGGCTCATCTAGTTTGAGCAAAGCTCACCAGCTTTGACCCAAGATTGCTGGCTTGAGCAAGGGGTTACTCAGTCTGCTGTAGCCCGACAGTCAAGGCACATCTGAGAAAGCAATCAATGAACAACTAAAGTGCCACAACGAAAATCTGATAATTGATGCTTCTCATCTCTCTGCGTTCCTCTCTGTCTGTCCCTATATATTGCTCTCTCTGACTCTTGCTCTGCCTCTGTGTAAAAAAAAAAAAAAGAAAGAAAGAAAGAAAGAAATGTAGCAAATAGCCTGGCCAGGTGGTGGTGCAGTGGATAGAGCATCAGACTGGACATGGAGGACACAGATTCGAAACCCCAAGGTCAGCGGCTTGAGCACGGGCTATTCTGATTTGAGCAAGGCTCACCAGCTTGAGCCCAGAGTAACTGGTTTGAGCAAGGGGTCACTCACTCTGCTGTAGCCCCCTGGTCAAGTCACATATGAGAAAGCAATCAATGAACAACTAAGGTGCTGCAACAAAGAATTGATGCTTTTTATCTCTCTCCCTTCCTGTCTGTCTGTCCCTATCTGTCCCCCTCTCTCTGTCTCTATCTCTGTCACACACACAAAAAAGAAAAGTAGCAAACAGAATATCATAAATAAATTCAGTAGCATACAAAGTTCATGAACAAGATGTATTTATAGATAGAAAAATTTTCCCAAAGTAATTATGAATTTAATCAAATTGTAAAGAATTTCATAGAATTTGACAATCTATTTCAATTTCAAAAGGAGAAATCTAAGTATATCCATTACTCTTTTACTAAAGGTTTAAAGTATAAAAAATTAGTACAGAAATAGTATTTCAAATCTTTTAGGAAAAGATGGACAATTAAATAAATTATGTTCAGGTAATTGGCTATTTACTATGAAAATAATGAAGTGTATATATAAAGCAGACATACAATATAAAGCAGACAGATATTAATATTTTAATGGATTAAAGACTTAAAACTAAACCACCTTAATATTGTGAAAAGTAGTAGATATCTTATACATTTGCAGTAGAGAAGAGCTTCTTTAAGAAAAATGCAAAACCCAGGATGTCTATGAAGTAAATTATCCCCTCTTTTCTCATATAAATGAGTACAAATAATTTTTTAAAAATAGGTTAACATAGGCATCATTAACTTTCTGCATGAATATCAGGTTACATAAAGAGTTCCTTCAAATCAGAAAAAAAAAATTACAAGCCTCCAGAGGACAAAATATAGTTTATAGAAAAAAAACAACAAGACAAATAAATATGGAAAGACTTAATCTTACAAATAACTGGGAAAATCTAAACTGAAAGAGAGAGTTTTTTTCCCTCCATCTAACAAATAGAAAAGTTTTAAAGATTGCCAACGTGGTGTATCATCAGAGATGTAGGACAATGTATCACACACCCCAGGGTACTAGGTGAATACTTTTTGAAGCTATTTATTTAATGACTCAACTCCCCTGCCACTCTCTTTTGAATATTGCCTATGATCTAGAAGACTCAAAAGCTCATGCTTTTTGTTTTGTTTCTCTTTCTTTCTAAATGAGAGAAGGGAGAAAATAAGAGGGCATACACGAAGCACTCTCTTCTTTTTGCTAAAGGTGCCATTCTTTCCCATTGGTTACAATGACTATCAACCTAACCAATTTATGGAATACTTATTGCCTCTCGATAATTGTTATAGCAAGAAATATATGTACATTAAAAAAGCAAAAACATAACACAACACAACAGTGACTCAGAGCCCTGTTTGTTTTCTGGGTTTTACAATCTGTGATGAGGAAGACCCTCTCCTAAGTATCTCTTATTCAAGATAGATTAAGTGCTCTGATAAAGGCACATTCCAAATGCCATGGGTCCATGAGGAGGAAGAGATTAATCATTACTATTACCACATTTTTAAAATCAATTTATCAGGATTCCAGCTTTGTAATTAAAGGAAATTTGCCAAGGCACTTAGAACAAAAGTATCTGTATGTGATTTTCTTTCACTAATCCTCTCCTCCTGATCCTTCCACCTAGTGGGTTCTATACAATCAGCATTTTTTATTTTTATTTTTATTTTCTACTCTCTGGTCAAAATATGACCAGAATGGAAGACTGACTATGGATACAACATCAATGCCTTATATGGTTTCACTCTTGCCATTTGTAATCTTAGAAATACCATACAATAAAGGTCATTCATTCTACCAGCATGATAAATAGTTTGGAGGAAAAAAAAGTTTGCACATAAGAAATCTGTGAGTTCCTTACACTCTAAAATTGTTAAGGAGTTTGAGCAGTCATCTCTTTGGGAGATGGTCTGTTGATTAGTTTTCTATTTGTTGCAAATTATAAAATTTATCCAAATATGCAACAAAGCAATTAGAAAGTAAATTCAGCATGGGAACTTTTTTTTCTTTTTGTTACTAAATTACAAATTAAATTTCTCCTCAATTTTTATTCACTTATTCTTTCAGTTAGTATTTGTTGAGCACCTACTAAGTACAAAGCACTGCTCTGGGCACTAGGAATACAGAAGTGAATAGAATGCACCAAGTCTCTAAAGTCACAGGACTTGTTTTCTGATAGAGAAAACCAACAACAAATAAACATCAACAGAACACAGTCTCAGCAACAGATGTAAAAAGATTCAAGACGGGCAGATTTCATGAATAGCTAGTGATAGGAGCAAAGGCATGCTGAGATTAACTGGTAAGGAGGGAAAGTTCAGAAAAGGTAAAAGCACATGCCACATGGAGATATGAGGAGGCTCCAATCCAGACAGAGAGACTCACATGGGCAAGGACCCAGAGGAAGAATGATGTATGTTTCAAGAACTCTTAGAAACTGTGCCAGTTGTTGGACTAAGAATTCTTGTGATGCTGAAACAGAAAATTCCAGAAAAACAGGGATAATTTGGTCATCCTACTTGGAAAGCCATTCTGGCTAGACTGGATAAAAGAGTGAACACAGTGGCAGGAGATGAGTTTGGTGAGTAAAGAAGGGGGCAGATAATGTTCAACTTTTAGACTCTGGTGAAGAGACTTCATTTTTTTTTTTTTTAAGGTAAGAGGAGGGGAGATAGTGAGGCAGACTCCTGCATGTGCCCTGACTGGAGTCCACCCAGGGACCCCATCTTGGGCTGATACTCAAGTATAGAGCTATTTTTAGTGCCTGAGGCTGATATACTCCAGTGGAGCTATCCTCAGTGCCCAGGGCTATACTAAAACTAATTGGACATGCATACGCCAGGCCAACACTCTATCCACTGAGCCAGGGCCAAGAGTTCAGGTTTTAGTGCAACAGAGTTTGGAGGGATATAATCAGGAGAACCATGAGATCTGAGTTATTCTTGGTACTGAAAATAAGTAAGTATCCACTTTATTGAGAAGGCTTACTATGTTTTCTCAAGTCAGAAACATAGCAGGTCGTGCAGCCTTTCCCTCAGTCCAAGAAATCCTCCATGCCAGAGTCAGAACATTCTCAGCAGGAGTTGCACCTGCTTTCAACAGTATTTCTAAGGGTATATTAGGAATAATCTTTGTAAGTGTTTTAGGGCTTCTCTGTTTGTTAAGACTCTGGAGCACATAGTCTTCCCATAAAGAAAAGTTTGAAATAAACTACAATGGCTTTGTTGATACAAATAAGAGTCCCAGACTCTAGCATGACTCATTTGTCACCTCCCAGCCATTCTGTACTGAGGGCACCAATGTGATCACTGATAGGCTTTAAGCCCAAGAGCACTTTGTTTTGCAGAAATACTGGAGATTTTTTTCAATATACTTTCTGTGTTTATGTGTTTTCTGGTGGTGGTGGTGGTGGTGGTGGTGGTGGTATGTGTGTGTGTGTATTTCCTAGAAAGTTTCAAAGCAGTTTCTCTAAGCTAAGAAAATATCCTTATATATATTTTGGCCCCAATGGTGATATATACCCCTTCACAGCTAGGAATGACTTCCTGCAAACAGACTGCATTCCTGTCAGACTGTAACAACGAAATACCAGAAATGTAAGTCACTGGTGCAGTGCCTCATCTGTCTGAAGCAAAGATGCTAAGAAAAAATGAAAGAGTTAAAATGGAAGAGTAGAAAAGGGGTGAGGAGATTATGAAAGTGAAGGATAAACAAGGGGAAGAAGATGAAGTAAAGGTGGGAAGGAGTCCACTCAGCAAGGATGCACTCTCCATTTTGGAGATCGCGAGGGCCAGGACATTTCCAAGTTCTTCTCTAACTGAAGAATGTAAAAAGAAGGCCGAGTTGGGATCCAGAGATGGAAAAGGTGAAGACAGCAAAAACGGAAAGGAGAAGCTATAAGCACAGTGTTCTCCTAATTTCTCTAGATCCCAAGTTCTCCATGAACTGGCCACTGCCCCTTTTGGATAAGAATGTAGTATTCTTTCTTCTTAGAAATAAAAACTGGGGGAAAAAAGAAAATTAAAAATATTATTTATAATTTTAAAACAGGTGTAACAGAATGGAGGAATTGTGGGTAAATCTTTTTTATTTAAGTGTTCTTTTCTGCCTTTCTTAATATTTAAATTGAAAACAAATCAATATACAGAGGGATACATTTAGATGGAATCCAGTTTATGGTTGAATATATCTACTTTAAATTTAGTTTGATTAAGTGGATATATAATTAATCGGATGTTATATAGGGATATGTAACATAAAGCATACATAGCAGCAGGTATATATATATACCTGCTGCAACCATAAGGAATTTATCATGAAAATCTTAAACAAAGAACAATCCATGTGTACTTGTGGTTTCTAAGGAAAGCAGTTTGGAGTAAATGCAGACACACTGAGACTATATAGTTATGTGCACAGTCTATTTTATTTTAAGTGAGAGTAGGGAAGATGCAGAGACACACTCCTGCATGCGCTCCGGTCAGAATCCACCAGCAACCCCCATCTGAGACCAATACTCTAACCATCTGGGGCCATGCTCACAATGAGCTACTTTTAGCACCTGAGGTGGCAGCTCCATAGAGCCATCCTCAGTGCCCAGGACCAATGCACTTGAATCAATCGAGCCATGGATGAGGGAGGAGAAGATAGAGAAAAAGAGAGGGGAGAAGAGGGAGGGGTAGAGAAGCAGATGGTCCCTTCTCCTGTGTGCTTTTATTGAAAATTGAACCCAGGACTTCCACATGCGGGGTCGATGCTCTATCCACTGAGCAAACCAGCCAGGGCCAATGTGCATCGTCTGAAGAAGACATTTTATGCTGGAAGCAAGGCTGTCAGACAGTCATTTAGTAAAATATCTTGAAAGGAAGCAACAGAAAGTTGAGAAGATAAGACTAAGTCAAAAATTGGCATGAAGGGAGGTATTCCCAGTAGACTATCCTGTTTTAATTTACAAACTTAGTAATATCCAGCCAGGCATGTGCTCAATACCAAAGAGAAGCAAAGGGTCTGAGCTCTTTTAGAAGAGTTTAGATCAATTATCATTTATTGAATTTCTGGGTGCCAGATACTATCACTTTACAATGTATTATCTCTCTTTATCCTGACCAAAACAATAAGAAGCAGATTAGCAAATTTAAATGACAATTGTAATAGAGATCACTAAGGATCACCCATATCCATTCTCATTCTCTTCCTGGCACACAGGTCTACTCCAGTTCCCAGGTGCCCTGAAGTCAAGCAGGGTCATACAACCAGTTCTAGCCAATGAAATAGGAGCAGAAAGGAAAAGAGCTACTTTCTGGACAAGGCAATCATGAGCTTGTATGGCATCTCCATCCCTTTCCTCTTCTGAACAACCACAGAGGCTCCATATGAAGACAGTAGAGCCATAGGACAGAAACCACTTTCATCCTTTAGACATTGTTTGAAAGAGGTTCATTTCTGAGCCTCCAAAGCTGCCCAATACACATTGGGCTTACTATGAGTAAGAAATAAATCTTCCTTGCATTAAATCACTGAGAGTTCAGGATTTATTTACCGTCACAGAAGAGCCGAGCCTGTCCTTATCTATATACTTACCTATGATATACAGTGGGCAAAAGGTAAACTTAAATATTAAAATCTATACTTGCCTGACTCCAATGACCAAGCTCTTTCCACTTCCTCATGCTGCTTTTAATAAGCAATGTAAAACCACTGCTTATGGGTGGTGACTCACACTCTACATGCCCTATAAACTCAGAATAAAGCAGATATCATTTTTAACTCAGGCTCATGATTGTAGGTGGGCTTTGACTTGGATCTTGAAATGAATGGTGGAGTAGGTGGAAAACTGTCAATAAAAGAAAAGGGAAGCTGTATAAAACCAGCCATCGAGGTGGACCTGAGAATGACCTATTTGAGAAGTAGTATATATTGGGAAACCACAGAAATAAGATTAGAACTGAAGAGGAGTTTTTTTCTTGGGAATCTCAATGCCAGACTGAGGACCTTAGATTTAAGATAGTGGAACATAGTGAAAAAAAACACTGGACCAAGAGACATTACCATTGGAGTTTTTCCTGCTATCATCAGTAGCTTCATCTCGGCTGACCATGAGAACCTCCTTTCTCAGTGTGGGGGATAGCCTGAACCATCTCTAAGGTCCCTTCCTGGCTGTGTTGCTTCAAGTTTACATCTCAGAGTTCTTTTGTGTGGGCCCATTAGTTGTTCTAGTTAGGGAACTTAGAACCAATGATATTTGATAATCATCAGCTTTTTAATGCAGTGCCTAATAATCATAGTTACACATGTTCCCATCCTTAGATCAGAACATACAAATATTTTAACACTGATTTAGTCACAAGGTGTCAAGTCCCAGGAATGATTTTTCCGCTATCAGGGTAGATGGGAATCCAACTTTAGGCTAAATTGAATAATGACTGTTTTCCATCACAAGTGGGTACAACCATCATTGCCTCCTGTTGAGCAAATTAGCGCCAAATTCCAGAAACTCGATCACCAAGTCCCCTGTCATTGAGTTCTCATGCCATCTTTCTCCTAATCATGTCCCTCTTAGAAAGCCCCTCTGTTCAGAGGCAGAGGGAACAGTAGCATACATGACTGCATATGAGCATAGGCATACATTGACTGTCCTATAAATGCTAGCCATCTGTTGAACACTAAAGATTATATAAATCTTAGCAGCTTTACTGATGCTTCATACACAAGCAGCTGTTGTTTCTTGGTCGCCTGATTAAATATGCTGCAAAATTTCTCCCAAGAAAATCTCACCAAAGATGATTCCAGCAAATCCTTCATAATATCTCTGCTAACAACTTCAGTTTCTAAGTAATTCAAAGAAAAGACCAAACCAACAGCAATTCTTAAGAGGGGGCCTCTGTTTTTCTCGTTAAGATAAGACAGTGGTAACACCTGAACAAGTGTTCCAGTTTGGGTCAACAGTCACTCAACATTTACAAAATGAAGTTTTGACTATTTTAGTGAGGCATTATATGGATTGAAACACGTTCTTGAAAGTATGTTTCTATCTATGTATCTATTTATATATCATATACATATATATGTGTGTGTGTACATATATGGAAAGACATCAATAACTAGAAAATTATGGCTACATATTTAGAGACAAAGTTAGAAAATATCTCTAACGAAGCCTAAAGCTCTAAAAATTAACATTACATTCATAAAATTAACTATTTATAAAACATTCACTGGAAAAATCAAATCAAAAGTCAACTTAAACTGGTATATATAAGACTCTTCACATAAGTAGGGTTCTGCATAAGCCTATTGCATGAGTTGTGGGAACTTCTCTGATGCTGAGTGTTTAATCTACATTCATATCACAACTGAAATGTCCCTCCCTCCTAGACTTCACCAACATTCCGCCATCTGGATTAGTGCCTTTTACTTAATGGTTCTATGGTCCCCAAGAGCTACCATCAACATGTTGGTTTCATTTTCCATTAAAATATGCTCTTTAAGGAACAAACCATTCTGTTTGACCCCTGTATCCTTGGCACAGTGCTTGATACATAGTATGTTCTTGATTTAAAACATGCTTTGTTGAATGAATTATTAAAATTTTACACGTAAATGTATTATTGTCTTGGAAGTGTATACATAAATTACAATGTCACATTGTAAGCAACTGACTTTTAGCGAATGCGCCATGTTTTCTTTCCTGCCACAGGTCTTTTATCTATGCTGTTTGCCCCATTAGGCAGTAAGCCCCATTATGACAGGGCCCTGAATGCTCTTGCTAATCACTGTGTCCCCGTGGTTTAGAAGCATGCCTGGCATACTGAAAGAATCTAACAGCGATTTGTTGAGTTAATAAATGACTAATTTTTTTATACATAAAGTAGGAGATTTAAAAAGCAAGAAATTGTCAACAATACTCCGTTTTTCAGGGAATAAGTCTTCACTTAATATCTTTGAGAGCTTCTGCAACTGAAAGTGCAACAATGCAATTTGATACCAGTTTTAGTTAATTGACGTACAGAAGAGTGAGGTTCCTAGGATATCTCATAAACATTGTAATGGAAACACGTTGGACAAAGCAACATTGTTTGAGGATCTGCTGTATTTTATTTCTCGATAATGACTACATATATAGAAATGCAAGAAGAAACTCACTAGACTCTAAAAATAGGTGGTAATGACTCACTAAGTGTACACTTCTTTTTGCTATTGTTTGTTTTAGTGTCCTGGTCACCCAGAGACATTCTGAACTGGAATTTGGTCTTCCTGATTCATATACATAACAAGCAAGAATATCCTGTGAAATACCCAGAGTTGAGTCATCTGCCAGAAAATCCTCTACTATATATTAATCAATTCATAAGTCAGTTCCTTGAGTTCAGTGCCTTTGAGATGATAATCCATAAACAGGTGATATTCATTGGAGTAACCATTCATTCACATACTCATTCATTTTTCCTGTATTTCTAGAATGCCTACTGGGTACCGGCCTGGTGCCCCGTATTACTTTGGTGTGCTTAACTGTGTGTAAAGGGTTAAACCAGGCAAGAGCTGATACAGAATTGGGAGCTCGGTGTCTGTCTTCTCACTGCACTGTTTCCTTGGAAACTACGGAGTTAAGATAAATGTGGGATGTTGGGTCTGCCTGGCCTGTTGTGCAGACCACACCTGGACTGAGGCAGCTGGGGTTGGGCATGCAGGCCCCCATGGAAGAGGAGGTAGAAAACATCATTTGAAAATTAAGAAGCAGTGTGTTGAGTCAAAATAATTGTCTCTTAACCCAGACAGCCATGCTCTCCCTAAAGACTCTGTGAACTCAGGGAGTTGCAGGCTTTCTCTTGAGATGAAGACGGTATTGATGCTGTACCTCCTGCCCTATAAAATTAAAGAAACTCAACTTAGATTGAAGCCTACTGACATCTCAGGCAATTGATTGCCTTCCCAAGCCTGTACCAACACCGTGGTGGTACAGTGACAATATCTGGAACTGAATGCCCATGCCAGAATTACACCACTTCAAGAAAAATTTTTTGACATATGCCTTTATTGTAAAGGCTCACTGTAGGGAAAACAGCTGTGTTAGGCTTGCTAGCTTGCACTTTGCATGATTTGTGCTTGAGCACATGGCAGAAAGACACGTGTGTAGCCTATATAAGGCTATAGGTACTTTCCCTCAGCATGGATCACTGATCTGCCATCACGGCACATTGCTTGCTCACCACCATGAAGGGCAGTTTTTCTGTTTGCTTGCCTGCTGCTGCAAGAAGAGGTTTTCCCCTGCCTGTCTGCTTGCCTGCCATTGCAAGAATATAATAAATGGGAATGGTCCACCGCTTTAGAGCTCCACAGTTCCTTTGCCATCTGCCAAAAACCAATGTGAACCAGCCTGGCCTCGGCCATCGGCATTACACCCACCTTGCATCTTGTTGGCCTTTCTCTTTTGCTCTAATTTGTTTCAACATCTGATGTTCATAGTAGTTTATGATCGGCATCACGGTTAAAAGACAGAAAGGATTTCCTATCTCAGCCCCACTACTTCCTGGCTCTGCAGTCTTGTCAAGGGATTGAATTCCTTACCTCTGTTTCTTCTTCTGCAGAATGTGTTCACACTGGAGAAACAGTAAACTTATTGAAGATGCAGTTTTTGCAGCCATATGGCATAAATTAAACTAACCTTAATAAATACCTGTGTGTCTATAGTCAAGTTACCAAACCTCTCTGTCCTTTGATTTTCTTAATAAAATGCAAATAACAATCACACATACATTATTAAGTTGCTGTGAGGACTTTAAAAGTTAATATATATTTATATAATATTGGTACAATCCCAGGCACATAGTAAACCTTCAATAAATGCCAACTGTTAACTATAATCACAATTATATACAAATTATAATTTAATGCTTATTCTTCTAGTGTTTCTATTTCATCAGAAGCCACAAAATAATAGCTCATTATCCTGGAAACATAAAGTAGTAAAATAAAAGGTACAAATTCCAAATATGCATGAGAGAATACAAAAAAACAAAACACAACTAAGCCAGAGCAGTTACTCCTTGTCTCTTGGGCTGGAGAAACAATGGTATTATGTACAATGAGACAGCATAATTCCCAAGCAGAAAATTAATTGAAAAACAGCAAGAAGGCCAAGGCCCATATAAAGTCACCATGGCGACCCAGAACAAATCATCTCAGTTGGCTCAATCTATGTAAAATGTATTCTTCCTTGTTTCACCAAGAATTTATACCAATAAACACATCTCCTTTCTCTGGGGATTTCATTTTTCTATTAAATGAGAGGGTCAAACTATGGAAGCAGTCTGAGTATCCATCAACAGATGAATGGATAAAGACAAAGTGGTGCATGTATACAGTGGAATATGACTCAGCCATTAAAAAAGAATGAACTCTTGCCATCTGCAAAAACATGGATAAACCTAGAGGGTATAGTGCTGAGTGGGATAAGTCAGACAGAGAAAGACAAATGCCATTTGATTTCAACTTATATGTGGAGTCTAAAAAACAAAATAAAAAAACAAGCAGAACAGAAAGAGACTCATAGACACAGAAAACATTTTGACAGTTAGCAGATGGGAGAGGGGTTGAGAGGATGGAGGGAAAAGGTGAAGAGATTCAGAAGTACAAATTGGTAGTTACAGAGTCACCATTGGGATGTAAAGAACAGCATAAGGAATCCGCCAATAATATAACTGTATGGTGTCAGATGGGTACTAGATTCATTGGGCGATTACTTCATAAGATATATAAATGTCTAATCACTGGGTGGTACAGCTGAAACTAATATAATATTGTATGTCAACTGTAATTGAAAAATATAAAATTATTTAATAGAAGAAAATGAAGGAGTCATACGAAATGACTTCTACGGCCATTTGTAGTGCTGTTTCTACTACCCATTCATGCTGAGAAGATGGAAGCTGAGGACTCTCAGGTGAATCCCACTAGCCAAGAATTAATGTCTTTTTTTTTTGGCAAAAAAAATATTAAAAAATTGTGTAACTCAACTTCCCCCTTTAATTAATCATCCCAGAGATTTAAAAAAATTATTTGTCTATCTTATATTTTACATCTGCTTATTTTAAGTTTTGTGAAGAATATCCATTTGTCTTTGTGGAAATTGAATGTGAAGCCTCTCCCAGAATCTAGTCATGTTTGGCTCCCAGACAGTCAATTCAGAAATGTTTTCATGACATTTTCATCGGATCAATAAATTACTCTACAATACATGCTCCCTTTCCTTTTCCCCCACTAAGAGAAATACATACATACATACATACATACATACATACATACATACTTACATACGAATCCAGCCTCAGCTATAAAGACTTTCCTAGTTGCCTCTTTGCCATACTCACCCAACTCACCGGGGAGCTGTTCATAGCAATCATTTCAGTTAAATCAGAAATCACTCCTCCTTTTTTTTTTTTCAGTGAGGAGGGAAGATAGACTCCTGCAGGCACCCTGACCAGGATCCATCAGGCAACTCTCATCTGATGCTTGAACCAAATGAGCTATTCTCAGCACCCGGAGCCGACACTCAAACCAATCGAGCCACTGGCTACAGGAGACAAAGTGGGAGAGAAGGGGGAAACGGAAGGGATGAGAAGCAGATGGTTGCTTTCTTTGCATACCCTGGCCATGAATCGAACCTGGGATGTCTATACACTAGGCCAGCGCTCAATCCACTGAGCCAACTGGTCAATCCACAGCGCTCAATCCAGTGATCCACAGAAATCACTCTTAATCAGGGATGCTGGTTGGCTTTGTCTGTTCTGTCCTGTAGCAGTTTCCTCAAGTTTCTCAGAGGCACTGTATTTGATTCAAACTCCTTTGTCATTCGTTGTGTTCAAACAAGTATTGAAAGTGAGTTGGATGGTTTAGAAATAATTGCCTTTGTTCGGCTGGGGAGGAGTCCTTCAGGCAAACTTTCTGGGGCTGAGTATGCAATGAGAAGGTTCTCAGTCAAGTTGGCTGACGACTGTCTGCTCATAGACACCTGGAACCGAACCGGTCTGGGAAGGCTCATGGATCATAGGATGCTATACAGAAATACCTGGCCACCAGATCCTCCTCTGGGTAGTGGGGATAGACTCAGAGTTACGAAGTTTACAGGCTGCCTAGGTGTGCTTTTCATAAAAATCAGAAGCTATAAAATTGCAGTGTACTATAGGCTTTGGAATTCGAATGATCTCAGTGGCAGTTTGCCCTTTCTAAGTAATGTATTTAATGCCTTTGAAACCCAGCCTTCACTTCTGAAAAACAGGGGAAATGGAATGTACTTTATAGGACTTTTATAAACATTAATCATGCTAATTCATATTAGGTGCTTAATACTACATTTGATATCTAGTATTGGTATGATAAGTGTTTCTTATTATTCTTATTATTACACCTAAATCATGGATGTGATTCCTATTGACTCAATTTCGTGTGGGAAAAACACAAACCCCAAAGTTCTAGACTATATCTTCCTAACATATGCTTTGAAGTACGCTCAAATGTGCCACAAATAAGAACATGCTCATCCCTGCTTCTGCAGAGCCATCTGAGATGAGACATTTATTTCTGAGAATAGCTATGGCATTATTTTAGCATTAAGGACAATGCATAGCATTGTTTTTTATGTACAATCAGTAGGAGGGCTGGTGTTTGGCCCATTACTAGGCTGCCCCAGGTGGGGACAGACCTCACTCTCAAGTTTGTAAGGGATGAGGATGTATTCTAAGGTCCTGTTAACATTTGCATCTACCTGAGCCAATAGCACCACTTCAACTCAAGCATAATTAGTCAGGCAACACTCTGACTAATGGCACTGTCACCTGGGGGAGGCTATACTCTTCCAACTGTACTGGTAAAGAAGCTTCTGAGGAAAAGCTACTGACGATGCCGAAGATGAATTGTTCAACATTCACAGAGAGAAGTGGCAAACATTTGATAAGCTATCAGAGATACCAGTATATATATATATATAGTCTTAGGTATAACAAAAGAACTAAGATAAAGTTTATGTGAGAAGATCCAGTGTGCTTTTTACAACTGTTAGGATATTGATAAGCTTGGACATTTATGAAAATGTCAAGGCCTTTGTGGCCTTTCGCCAACATGCATTGGCGAAAGAAGGCTAGTTGATCCCAACCTCCAAGTATGAACTGTGTGTATAGAAATGGAATAAAGGAGCTGTGGTGGAGCAATAGATAGAGCATAGACCTGCAATGCTGAGGTCACTGGTTTGAAACCTTGGGCTTGCCTGGTCAAGGCACTTACGGGAAGCAACTAATATGAGTTGATGCTTCCCACTCCTATCCAATCCCTTTCTCTCTCTCTCTCAAATAATAAAAATAATCTTTCAAAAAAAGAAATGTAACAAAGATATAGACTCAATGATGTATGTATTTCAGTTTTAAGCATTATTTAACTAATACACTGAATTATCTGCTGGGTACCTTTATTTTCAAGACACTGAACTTTAGATAGATAGATAGATAGATAGATAGATAGATAGATAGATAGATAGATGATACATAGATGATACGTAGATGATAGATAGATGTTTATTTCATTAGATATTGATCTCAGTCCTGACATGCTATTATCCTCATTTTAAGGATGCAATAAAGTGATACTTAGAGAAGGGAAACAACTTGCCCATGATGTCACTGCTCAAGTTCCAGAGCTCAAATTTAACTTCATTACTACAGTTCTGACATCCTCGTTCCTACATTAAAGGATGAGTTGGGGTTGAGCCATGCGGTCTGAGGTCTGCTGAAGACCTGCCACAGCTCCAGGCTCCTCCTCGACACAGGTACCTCTTCCAACATCGTAACAACTACAATCTATGAGGGGTCTTCTTTTCAGCATAACTTCATTTAATGAGTGTCTACTATTTGTTCAGGCTTGTTCTAGGCCTAATGAATGAAGAGATAGAGAAAGAGAAGAGGGGTGAGTGCAGAAACAAAACAGTCTTTTAAAAATAAGCTTATCATCCACAAATCCATCTCAAGAGTGGTTTTGGAACTCTGTTGTTTGAAACCAGTGTTTGATCAATGGTAAGTCTGGCTTCTGCTCCATTTTGAAGCAGATCTATGACCCACAGCACATACCTGTAAGCTGACAGCCTGAACAGTCATTTCCAAGACATAACTGATGCTATTGTGTTAGAATACTATATCAGGAGTTTACATAATGGGGGAGGCAGTAATATGTTTCATGTAATCTTGCTATTGAACAAAAATAATTATTTGTTTGAAAAACTGTCATTAAATCACCAATTAACATATTTAAAACTGCCAATTCAATTTACTGATGAAATAATTTGAATAAGACCTTACAAATCATCCATTTTGAAAAAAAAAATTAAAGCCATCTCACAGAACTGAAGCTGTAAGGTGAAAAGAAAAAAAAAAGCACTACACCATGGAAACCGCTATGAAAATAAGCTAATTATGTCGACTTAACTATTGACTCTTGTACATTATGTGTATAAATCGTTTGACATTGCAAATAAGCTGTATCTGACAGGTATTTAGTGAAATAAAATTTTGTTACAAAGCCTTACGTTTTATTTAATTATGTACTATAAATATAAAATGAGTTCAGAGAACATGAGAGTCTCTCATTTGAATATGAAATTGCTTAAGCCCTAGTGAGATGAATGTGAGCTGTTTTTGTTGCTGTTTCCCTACTATGTGCCATGGTCCTGGGTTCATCTTCCTAAAGCACAGCTCTGTTTTCTTCATTAAGACCATAAGACCCCCGCGGCAGAGCGACGGCCAGGAAGGGGCAGAGCATCGCCCCCTGGTGGGCAAAGCGTCGCCCCTGGTGGGCGTCCCAGGTGGATCCCGGTCGGGCACATGCGGGAGTCTGTCTGACTGTCTCTCCCCGTTTCCAGCTTCAGAAAAAAAAAAAAAAAAAAGACCATAAGACCCCAATACATTAACTAACCCTTCTGACACCCCTGACTGACAAGGTCATGAAACCTGGGTGTTTCGTTTTTCTTCCTGGGTGGACATTCAAGACCTTCTAGAATCTCGCTGAACTCCCTTTCCAGTGTTATCACTCACTCTCCCCTTCAAATATGGCCTCTGTTTGATGTATTGTTAGTTGCTTATTCTGCTCTTCCCACACATGATTTTCTTCAAAACCTACCCATCCTGAAAGGCAGTGACAACACCCAGTAGTGGCTCCGATGAACCTGTGCATTATCACCCATAATATCTTTTGGTTCTCACAGTGAGCTCAAATAAGCACACTTTCTAAATTGACATAAACCACAAATGCAGGATGGGGGACTGATAAGGCACACTCTACTACTCATTATGAGGTTGTTCATTAGCGTTTAACTACTCAGCCTGCAAATAAGCAGTTCAAAGGGAACACCGGATCAAGGACATGCAAGAACACACACAGCAAGAGACACGACTCTAATGCCCTTCCTACTTTTTGGAGATGTGAACCGAATTTGAAGTTGCTAATCAGCCCATTAAAACAAGTCAGCTTGATTAGAGTTGGTTAGGGGCACAGGTTCACAATATTTGTCCAATGTGTTTGGAGGACAGATCTGATCAAGAGTCAAGAGCACTCTTACTAACATATATCATTTTAAAATCATTTCAGATATACACACTCTTGCTTTCTATTTCTAACTGCACCACTGGGCCTGTAGCTAGCTGGGGAGTAACCCACCATATAAATAAAATAGCACATGCTTGCTCTGCAAACATGACGATAGGACAACTCACCCAAGTGTGTTGGGGGGTTCCGTCTTAGCTCATCCTTCAACCTGATCACTCCTTTAAAACAAGTTCTTACCTGTTTTCGAGATAATGTTTTAAGGTCAAGCTGAAATACCAACAATGTGGGACATTTTAAGGCTATATCCATCTTCTTTCTGCAACTGAGAGTAACCTCTCCCTCTGAACTATCAAGAGCCCCTTCAGCTGCTAGTTGGGCTTTCACAATCTATTTTCCATAAAAGTCACTGGTGTGGACATGAGTATAGGAAGCCTGCTACTGGCCAGAAGCTTTGTGGTACCATGTATTAAAAAAACAAAAGAGGTGAGTAGAAGGTTTTTGATATATTTTGCTGCTTGGACAAGATAGTTAATTCACCCTTTTTCAGTTTGCTGTGGTCCCTGCTCATCTCTGGGTCCTGACCCTTAGTCCCCATCAATGTCACGAAGAGAGAAGCCAATGAGAAAGCCACAAATTCTGTCCAATAGCCAAATGCTAGAGCTACATATGGAGTAAATGCACATGCTTGGTCTGCTCTCATGAAAATAACATGAGAAAGAAGCACCTGCCTCTTTAAAAAAAGGGAACAGAGCAAACTGGACTTTGCACAATTCTCAAACGAAACAATTAAATCAGTGACATAAGAAAAATCAGTTTCTTCCAAAAATGAAGATAAGGCCAAGAGAACAAGGGGGTAGAAGGATAGGATTATTTCATCTATTTCTGTGTGAATTGTATGGACATGCTGAACAGAAATGAAAGGAATTAGCATCCAAAGCAAATAACTGTGTCTTTGGCACTGAGGATACTTGATGTTGCTTTTGTAGTGAGGTCCTATTAACAATGCCATGAGGTCTTCATTTCTCCAGGGAGGACATCTGGGAAGAGTAACTTGCCCAGGATCACACAGCCCCATGTGGCGGAGCTACGATCCAAATGTACATCTCTGACTCTAACATGCATGCTGTCTCTCTTGGCTTAGCAGCTATGGTGTTATTTTCTGTATTAATTACTAGAGGATGACATAAAGAATGACTATTTAAAGAGAAAAAGTGCAATCGTTCTGAGAGGCTAAAAATAGATGGAAGTTGAAGCGAGGTCTCAGGACCAGAGAGGTTAATCGAAAGTAGATATTTAATAAAGTTTTCATTGAAACGCAGAATGACAGCTGTAATCAAACCCATGAGAAGGGCACAGTATACAGGCTCCTAGTGTGTGAAGGACAGAGCTATTTTTGAAATCAAAACAGTAACACGAAGAGATTACAGTTTGACCCATTTCCTGGCATAAGAACTTGGTATTTCCAGATTGCTTCAGAACACCAATAACCTTACCACAGCTTGAAAATATTATTTAGGATCAACAGATCTGCAGGCAATGTTGAGAATGGATGCCGAGGCACTTGAAACAGATTTCTCTATTACTTAAATTAAAAATGTTATTAACGTCTTATATGCAGAGATGGCCTGGGGGCCAGATGGCTGAACAATCCCATGTTCTAAAGCTCACAAAGCACATTTGATTTTGGTTTTGAACTTAACAGTTTCCGCACTTAAATTTTATTTTTTTTATTAAAGCCGCATATAGACCCCATTCTCAGTAATTAAAAATGACTTTTAAAGACTTCTAAAATGCTTCCAGCAGACAGAGGACACAGATTTATTTCTAGGCTGTGAAAACAAGTGCTATGGCATGAATAGTTACTTTCCCAGACATTTTTATTCTCCTGCTTGGGGAAGTCAAAATGTTTTCAGTTATTAGGGACTGAACCCTGTTTCTAGAGGCTCCAGATCAGTGTGGTTTTAAGAAAAATAAGCTGCTTTAGAAAGACATAAAATATTTTATCTACATGATGACAAATCCATTCTAATTAAAAGTGAAAAATGTAACTTAATGTTCAGTTATTTGTACACTTCAGAAAGTGCGTCTAAACACAGCTCCTTCAAAGCACCTTCTATTGGCTCCATGTGAACTGTGGAGCTGTTTGTCTGAAATCATCACTTTTAGCTGAGTTATTGAGAGCTTACCCTGAAAAGAAGTTTTTAGTAATGCTATTCTAAAAATTTTCAGAAAAAAAAATTTTTTTTAAATCAGAAAATACCTGAAAAAAAAATCAACCAGTGTAGTATTTAACAGCTTAGACTTTAGCTGAAGATCTAGGTTTAAGTCTCATGACACCGATTAATAGTGATTTGACCATGGTTGATGTATTTTTAACTTGCCTGATATTTAATTTCCTGGCTTGTAAAATGAAAAATGTAAATAAAATAATATGTACTAAGTATGTATAGAATGCTTGAAATATAGTAATTGCTCAGTAAACGTTAGCTATTATCATATCAGATTGCACCACACAAAGTTGCCATTTTTGGATGACAAATCTGTCAAATGTTGGCAACTTTATATGATCTCCTATAGTTCAGTCTAGCATTATATACCCCAAAAGTACTGAAAAAGAGTGAAAAGTGAAAACCTAACTTGCCCAACTAGGTCAAAGGAGAGGAATTTCCCAAAAGGCAGGTGGCATCCGATAAGACTGATGTCAGACACACAGGGAAACTGACAAGCTCAGAAATGGTATTGAGTGTTTCGAAGAGGAAATGCCAAACTACACGGTCAAACAGAGGGTGGGGGAGAATTTCTGGTGAATTTGGATATTGAAGGTGGTGAGGAAATAACTATCTAAAAGCCTATAATTTTCACTGATAATTTTTTTTTAAAAGTCTTTTTAAATGAAAAGGATGAAATAAAGGATGAAATAAAAGGATAAAAACAACATGGAAAATAGTTAATTTAACATACTTTCCTGATTGAGTAAATTTTTTTTATGAATTCAACTCAGGATAAGACTTTACTGATAATATAGTAGATTCTTTTGTCTTGTTCATACATTTTTTTCTATTATTAAAAAACTGCCTTTTAATATTAAAATTTTTTTACACCCAGAAGAAAAGTAGTGAAAAAAATATATATAGATATATTTGAATTTGTATAAATTAGAGGCAATGTTCATTTTGTTTTTCATTTGGGTTGAAGTCATTCCAGTGGGCAAAATTTTATGGTAGTTACTGAGAAAAATACCCAGGATATCCAGAAAATAGAAGAAATGCATATTTAAATTTACGTTGGTAAGGACGAAATCTCCTCTAAAATGTTGAACTAGACTAGAATTCCCAACACTGCTGCCTACACCCTTCAATTCTATTTTTGTCACCTATTTTATGCACATTGCATCCTTCAAGAAGAAAGGCATGTCAATTCACAAAAATAAATGTGTCCCTGAGATTGTTGATTATAATAAAACATTCTGCAATTGAATGGTTTTTTTTACATTTGCTTCCAAAATATAAGGTTTTTCCCAAGAACCATACAATGCTAAGTAGACAACTCAGTACCAGAGTTACATTCACACACACACACACACACACACACACACACACACAATATGCATTAAAGAATGAAGAGAACAGAGCTGTAAGATGAAGCTGGAGAGGTGAACAAGGTCTCAACCAAGGACCTTGAAGGCCATAGTAAGGTATTTTGAGTTACTTTATTTTATTTTTATTTTTTTCTTTTAAGTAGGATGGCTTAAATCAAGGCATGAGAAAAAAAGTTCAGATTGATGCTTAGAAAATTTTACACTTATGGGAAGGTAGAGAATAACAAAGAAAGAAAATCAGTTCTGAGGCCAATTTTGTCATCCCTCTAAGAGATGGTGGGGACAAGAATCAAACATTTATTGGGGTCAAGGATAAGAGACAGAGTCTCCTTTTCAATTGGTTCTTTGGTCTCCACAGGTAGTCTAACCGCAGACAGCAGCTGGGGAAAGGGTGGGGTGCATTTCCACCTCAAGCCTAAAGACCGTCTTGGCAAGTAAGTTAAACCAACTGAGGGTCAAGAAGCTAGAAATATTTGGAAAAAATTTATTTTCTCAGCAAATTTTAGTGTTCAAGGCAGAAATTTTCTCATTTTCTCAGGAATTCCATATTGTGGATCTGACTTAACGATAAAAAATAACTTCTAGATTTGTTTGTGGGGAACAAATGACCTGTTCAGGCATCTATGCCAATTAGCTTTGAAAAATTTAAAAGACAGGGGAGGGAATAGTTCAAAAGACTCAGCAAATCATATGTAAAATATGACAGACGCAAAATAAAAGCAGTGCTCATAGGATCTGTTTCAGAAAGCTACAAAGTGTACCTTTCTGAATCTACAGCTTCTCTCCTATCTGATACTGTCTTCACACATGGTCCATGCTCTTCCGCAGGCTGACTTCTGTGCTGACTCATGGCATCGGCATGCCCATGACTTCAGATTACTTGTGGCTTTGGTTTGCCTGTGAACCGCCCATTCTGACACAGAGCGACATCTCAAACCCCAGAGACCTCCTCTTTCTGACCTCAGGCTTTTTGTCTCTTGGGTCAAATCCTCTTTTAGGCAGCAAGATGGGAAATTTCAGCTTGTGGTTGCTTTTCTCTTGGTTCAAATGTCCACCCCAGAAACAACATATGATCACACTCAGGAGAGTTTGGTAAACCCGACTGCCCATGTAGAAGTTTGTCATCAAGTTGGACCAATTTAGAAGAAAAAGCCGAGCCTAGAAGAAACCAAGTTCAGGTCACAGATTAAAAATATAATGATTACTACAATAATTTTAGAAAGTCACGGAAAGAAAACAACTTGAATTTTCACTGGAGCACACAGCTCTCGGAAGGATATAAAAGGGCAACATGGGTAAAGATACTGCTTAACAACATACGTTTAAGCCTTCCCTGATCAAGGGAGTCTTTGTGCCTTGGGGCTCTTTGTTTCTGTGTTGTTATGTTCCCTTTTGGCCCCAACCACCCCAGTTATGAAATGCTGTATAATTTAAGTGTTGCTTTGCAAGTTCAGTGAACACATTTCATCTGCCTGGGTTGGAAAGTTTGAGATGTGGAGAAGACAAACACTTTTCCTGGTCTGAGCTGTGTATTTTTTTTTTTTTCCTTTGGAGACACCGTCACCGGGCCACTCTTGGAAGATGGAGCAGAGAACATGAGACATCGCTTTTGGTTGAGTGGGAGTCAATCGCGGGGGAAGATGGCTGGGGATTGCTCACAAAGTACACTCCTTTTTTCACATCTCTGGCCTTTCCTACGCAGGATAGACACTCTTGCGCCATCTAGTGGTGCAACATCATGGCACTAAAACGTTGAGAAGAGCGGGGCTTAGACTTGAGAGAGAGCCTATGTATGACTTCAGTGGACTGGGGCTATCTCTGGGACCAGCCTCACACAGAGGCATCACTCATTGCAGGAAGGCAACTGCAGCTGCAGATGACTGAGCCTGGGAAGGCAGCGGTCATGCTCTTCACTCTGCCTCCTTCCCCTCGGACGACAGCCTCCTCCAGCACTGTTCCAAGGTGCCCAGCAGCTACTGACTTAGATAGGGTTGAATTTATAAATGAAATTATTTTAAATAATAAATCCAAGAAAGTTAAGGGAGCATCTGTCCAGTGAACTTAGAATCTGTTGGTGACTTCATTAGTGACTCTTATGTAACTCTACCTATTTTCAAACGAACACTTTTGGGCTAAGGTTGGGTTGTCAAAGGTGTATTAAGTGGCTTTCAATTGCAAGGATAGTCCTATAATTGTGATTGGTATTTGTGGGATTTGAGGAATACAAGGAATAGAGGCATTTTCTTGTCCCTGAAATTGAAAACCAATCTTCTCCAGCAAGATTTGGACTGTATGGGACCGACTTGGCAATCTTTGGAATAGATTTTCCTTCACAGCTGCACTGATAGCTTCTTTCTGCTCATTTTGCCTCACTGCATTCACTCGGGAGACTGAGGTAGGTTCTCTGGCCGGTTTCTCTAACTGGAACATGAATCAGAATCAACCGAATGCTTGTTAAACTACAGATTTCCGGGGCCTCCCTTCAGATTGTCTTCTGCAGGTAGGTCTAGGTAGGTCCTAGAATTTGCATTAATAACAACTTCCCAAGAGATACAGATATTGTTGACTGAGAGACCGGACTTTGTGCACCACTGACTGGGGAATCAAGATGTGGACAACCCCCTTGTATTTTTCACTGACTTACTGACAAGACCCAAACAATCTTTCAGAACTCCCCACTGCACAACAGGTTTTCACTGTTGGTAATTCTTTTCTTTTTTTTAATAGACCTGATTCTTCAAATGAGATCCTTCACAGAATCCCAATATCCAGGGTGTCCGTAAAGTCATGGTACGCTTTTGACCAGTCACAGGAAAGCAACAAAAGACGATAGAAATATGAAATCTGCACCAAATAAAAGGAAAACTCTCCCAGTTTCATACCTATTCAGTGCAGTTCGATGTGGGCTCACACACAGATTTTTTAGGGCTCCTTAGATAGTTATCCCGTATAGCCTCTACAGACTCGTCACTGACTGATGGCCTACCAGAACGGGGTTTCTCCACCAAACTGCTGGTTTCCTTCAACTGCTTATCCCACCGAGTAATGTTATTCCTATGTGGTGGCACTTCGTTATAAATGCTCCGATATTCACGTTGCACTTTGGTCATGAATTCGAATTTAGCGAACCACAGAACACACTGAACTTTCCTCTATACCATCTACATCTCGACTGGCATGGCCGTGGGCTGCTCCACTGTATACACAGTGTTACATCATCATCTGCACATGTGCACATGCTGCCACATCATCCTACAGAAACTGGGAGGGTTTTCCTTTTATTTGGTGCAGATTTTACATTTCTATTGTCTTTTGTTGCTTTCCTGTGACCGGTCAAAAGTGCACCATGACTTTACGGACACACTGTATAAAACAGATCATAGTAAACGTGCTCAAATTGAAATGAAGGTTGAGCACTATCAGCTCACCGGTTTGTCCTCACTGATCACAAATTTCCACAGCAGATGCGGGAACCACCTCAGCAGAACCTCTAAGCCATCCTAGAGCCATTGGAAAACCAAGGCAGAGATTAATATGACTGTGGTACCTTTAGCTCTCCACTAATGGGCACCTGCTACACAGCTTCTCCGTGGGTTCTGGTCATCATCCAGTCATCTCTCTCTAGTCGTTCCAGCTCAGCCTCAAATCCCATTTTCTACATGTATCTCTCAAACTGTATCCATATTTTCCATTAAATGAGGGTGGGGAAGAAGAGTGTGTATTTTTCTTGGGAGGATAACATGTGATGACAAATGTTTCCCAATACTGGTTTGTGACCTATGGGAAATCATATAAAGCAGGGGTAGTCAACCTTTCTATACCTACCGCCCACTTTTGTATCTCTGTTAGTAATAAAATTTTCTAACCACCCACCGGTTCCACAGTAATGCTAATTTATAAAGTAGGGAAGTAACTTTACTTTATAAAATTTATAAAGCAGAGTTACAGCAAGTTAAAGCATATAATAATAATTACTTACCAAGTACTTTATGTTGAATTTTCACTAAGTTTGGAAGAATAAATCTTCATAAAACAACTTACTATAGTTAAATCTATCTTTTTATTTATACTTTGGTTGCTCCGCTACTGCCCACCATGAAAGCTGGAAGGCCCACTAATGGGCAGTAGGGACCAGGTTGACTGCCACTGGTATAAAACATCAATACTGTTGGAGGGGGCTCTTCTGCACAGTGAGGGTTCTTCAGCACTATTTTTCCTGTTGTTAGAATCCCTCCTTCAGGCATACAACATGTGTCTAAAGCTAAGGAATAGAAAAGAGTGGACCAAACATCTGGGAACTGTCATGACATCTTATCTGTGTATTCTAAGAACAAACAACAAGAACACAGGGGTGGGCGAAAGTGGCCTGAATGCTGCGCTGGCTGCTGCGTCACCACCATGCTTCTTACTGTAGCTATACCTTCTGCAGCTGTGAAGCAGGTAACTTTTATTTACACATCATACATCACTCATCCCAAACAACTACTTGTATTAACTTGGGAACACTTTTAAATCATATCTTTTAACTCAAGATGTCCTTTTTTTTTTTTTTTTTTTTGATAGTCCAATGCTGGTATATTATAGGGCAGAGAGAGAGAGAAAGCAGGTTATAAACTGTCATCAATTTACAGAATTTCTAAGTCACATCCTTCGTCAAGCCATCTATGAGAATACATAACCAGGTGACTATTTAGCTAACACAGATGGTTCTCTTTTTCTTTCCAAGCCAGTTCTTGAATGTAAAACTATGGCTCAAAGACAGAAAGTTGAAAGGTTCTGTGTCCCTGAGCTGGGCTTGCTTTGGGATATAAATCTAGACTAAATTAACTTCAGGCTTCAGTGAATTGTATTAATTCTTTTGAGGTAGAAACCAAAGAGGAATAACCCCATGATTTTACTACTGGAGATACAATCCACTTTGACAATGAAGGGTAAACAGAGCAATCATATTACAGGCAGGTGCGCCTTTGTTATGGATGCACCAACAACACAGAATTTAAGAAGTAAAGAAACCTCCTGGGAAGTACCTGTTCACTTTTGGCTTGTTGTTTTCTTATTTGCATAGACTGAATAATAATCTTTGTGTATAGTTCAGATAGTCAATATTCTTTCTCCAGGAATTTGCATTAGTCTCTATACCCATTGTCAAGGATTCATTCCTTAATCTGAACTATAAAAAGACTGTTACCTGAAATCATTAGTATTTCTAATATCTATTTCAACTTTATTGGGGAATTCAAAGCTCTCCCAAAGAGGCCAAACACAAAATTAGCTAAGGTAAATGATAGACTCAGAAGTTAGGAATGAGTGGGAGGACCCAGAGGTAAAAACTAACACATTTTACAACAGGCAGCCCTGCAGATATCACCAAAGATCAGCATTAGAGAACCCAAATTTGTGTATGAATTTAAGAGGTGAATATAGTATAGTATGCACATTGGGAAATTAAAGTTAAAAAGTTTTCAAATTTATTGTTTAACAAATACAGAGAAGCGGGATTATAGTAGGTCAAGTTCACATACAAAACAGACATAATATGTGCTTGGTGACTCTATTTCATAAGTTTGTGTTGCTAGGCATATACAGGGGTGGGCAAAAGTAGGTTTACATTTCATGTGAAAAGTAATACCATAATTAATAAATAATAATGCAACAGTAAAGCCTGTGTTTTGTATATACTCACAACTGTAAACCTACTTTTGCCCATCCCGTATCTTGCCCACCCCATTCAGAATACACAGTGAAGATGTCATGCCAGTTTCCAAATGTTTGATCCACTCTTTTCTATTCCTTAGCTTAGACATACCTCGTATGCTTGAAGGGGGGATGCTATCAACAGGAAAATAAAATCAGTCAAACAAAGTTTCCAGGGGGACAATAATAGGACATAAATAGAAAAAAATGTGATATCCTCTTACCATTTTCTTCCCTAACTCCTTAGAAGTTGATGGCAACCTATTATGTCACCCAAATTGCTTATTTAGTCTCAAATCAGTTCACTCGGGGAATATGGAGCATACAACACCTCAAAGGAAAGCCTGAAAAGGAATTCTTCAAGAGACATTCATCAGAGCTTCCTACACAGAGTGCTTAGGGACTCTGTTGGTGTCAGGGTGTGGGAGGGGTGACCGTAAGAAATGATGGTAAATTCCCAGACTTCATATCACAAGGTGATATTGTAACTAAAATCACCTCCCAAGTTTTATGGCTTTAGTTCTCGCCACTTTTCTGTTTCAAAATTAGAATCTACATTCACTCTCTCTCTATTTGCTACTTTTACCCTTGAAAAAAAAAAGAAAAAAAATCCCCTCATTACCCTCCCTAGAAATAACTGTTCAATATTCTACTTTTTTTTAATTAAGCATTTTATGATACACTAAGGAAATTGGGATTGTGGTCCAAATAAATCCTCCAAACTAACAGACTTATGATTTTTCAAGGGTTGTTACAAAGACTATGCCTGTAAGCCAAACAAGCATCATCTTTGGGGAGATTTTATTTGTGTGATCAATTCATATCTGGACAGGTCTTCTGCTGGTTGGCATAGCAACTAACTGAAGTTCATTGAACTTTTAGATGTGTTTGCTAACAGTCTGAAGCTGATCCCCCCCCCCCAATAGGGAACAGAAAGGTTTTCTTTGTTAAACCTCTCCAATTGCATTAAAAAATACATCATTTCCTTTCAGCCTCTGACACACACATTTGAGATTTGGAAAGTAATATTAGGAAAATTGCTTATATTATATAATACTATAATAATTTCCCTCTATTTCCTGAATTAACAGGCTAACAGAAAAAACATTACATTTTGTGTGTGTGTGTGTGTGTGTGTGTGTGTGTGTGTTTTATCAATGTCTACGTCTTTCCGTGGTAATCTTAGAAGATTCTTTTCTTTTTTTTTTAATTTTGTTGAAATAATCTGAGCAGCGGTTTTACAGAGTGTCACTATTTACTTTGGCCCTGATAACATTTTAGGCTTGAAAATGTTGGGTCTTCACTTCCTGGTTAGGCAAAGCTCTCTCATTATTTGCTTTCACGCTATATATTTTTTATCAAATGAAGAGTTAACCAACACGTATGTAGAGAGGAAGGCCTGCATCAACCTGTGCTAAGCACTGTGGGAGATGAAGGGCAAGAGAAAGCACTGGCTTTTTAATAGTTTATAATTCCATTTTTGAAAAGGACTCACAGAAAGGGAATCTCATCAAGATGGATCTACTACAGGGACCACTACAGAGAAGACTCTGAGAGACACATCCCTAGCCATAGTCTCCCTTTCCCTGGTGAATTCCCGATTCTGAAAGCATGATTACCATGGGAATTGGAGCCGCTTAAGGGTGGTGTAGCTGTTTACTCCAGAAGACCTACAGGTATCTTAGAAGTCTTACTCTCTAAAGAGGTAAGAAGAAAAGGCAGCTTAAAAAAAAAAAGTCACCCCTTCCTATGAAGAATAGAATGAATGTTATTCTAATTATTTAGACAAGGAATACTCTTTTTCCTTGATTCTGAACATCGGCAAGCAGTATCCTGGTTTCCCCAAATTCATCGATGCTATTTGCCTCGCTTCACGTTTCTGGAATACAGGAAAGATGCCTCCGAAACAGTTTCTTGGTCATTTCTCAATAGTGGATCTGCTGGAGGCCATGCTGAGCTGGTTAAATAATTACCATCTGACTACTTACTCACAAGACTGTTTCCTTCCAGCCTGGACCCAAGCCAATCTTCTGCCAATGAGACTGTTACACTTCAATGACGTTATTGATGCACAACGATTAGGTCAGTTTGCTGACGGTGTGTAACTGACCACTACTATTTATAAACAACTACTCACCAGCCCCCCCCCCAAATAAGACAGCTGCTTGTGGTTTTGTGGGCGCTTGGACCCGGGCCGGCCTCCTGTATCTGGGGTCTTTTATAATGGAGTTGCTGAATTGTCCAGCTCCATTCATAAACGCCCTTTTTGAACTGAAGAGACGGCCTTTGTTTGATTAAGAAAAGGGAGAGTGAGAGTGTTTGGAACCGGGGTTGCAGGAGGCTGCGGGCATATGGAGAAGAGAGTTGAGTGCCAATTCTGAACAAAACCCCACAGTGGGATTTTGAAGTGACGTGCAGTGCATGGTGCGGCTTAACATTAACCTAGACTGCCACCCTGTGGAGCAAAGGAAAACTGTTTATCCCAGTGAACGAGCTGTAGTTGCACTGCACTCAACAGGCTTGGCTTCCAATGATACACTTTTAATTAAAAATATCTTGGAGTCCACATTACTGCTTCAAATGACAGGCTTTGGGGCATTTTCTAGGGTATTAAACAAAGCTGCCTCTGAGACGAACAGTGTCTCTGGACCCAAGGCCACACATGTATTACACAATGGAAAATCTGAGATTCTGAATCTAAGCTCCTTCATCTATCTCACAAGTCAAGTAAAAATAATGACATTTCACCAATAAAGCCCTTGTGAAGGTGAGACTAGAGAAGAAAAGACAAGGCAAGGAGGGACCGACATCTCAGTGATAAATGACGATGAGCAGAGGGGAAGAATGGAAGGAAACAGTGGACTGGAAACTGGGTGGCTCTGAATTTAAGCTCTGACAATCATTTACTGAATGTTCTTAAGAGAATTATTCTCTTATTCATGTCAAACAAAAATTGTACCAGGTAGCATTGAACAGGCAAGGGAGATATTGTTTAAGACGATTGCAATGAGGTCAAGAACTAGTGGAATAGTACTGGCGGACGTTGGCGGGAAGGTTGATCAATATGATTAGATTATCTGTGTTTGCCGATTGATGCTTACGGAAGTTAACTTCCTACCCTCCCACAGAGACAGGGACCGAGGGGCTCGATACTGATGATTACCCTGGAAGGCGGTGGCTCCCACGTCCTGCAAAACAGACACCCCTATGTGGTGAAACTGGCAAAGTCAAGGAGAAAATTGACATCTCCAAGGAGCAGAGAAAGAACTTATCATTGCAAGCTGTCTAAAGTAAATGATCTTTAAAAACTGAAGTCAGGGGCCTAAAGTGAGGAAGAAACTTGTCTAACGTTTAGTCAGGTCAAGGGGAACATGAGGGTCATCTTGGTGAGTCAGTCTCCCAGTCTGTAAAATGACAGAGTAATTCCAAGCATCCTTACCTATAAGGGTGGATGGGGACAAGGTGGGAAATAGAGAGGTATGTGGATGTGCTGTAAACCATTAAATATAGTCAGCGCTAAAGTAGTCTCACTATTTCTCTCCATCCCTTTTAGAAATATGCAGATTCAACTAAAAAGATTAAGATAAGAAAGGAAAACTGTTTTAACAAAACAGAAACAGAAGCAGGTCTAATGGAAAAAATCTCTCATTTGGGTCCAGGTCTTAACCACGGAGGCTTAAGAAAGTCGTTTAATTTCTCTAAACCTCCAGAAACTAACCTTACCTCACATAGTCATTGTAAAATCTAAACGACAGAATGTGTGACATGGCCAGCACCATGGTGGCACTTAGTCAATACTGGTAGAATCTGATGTGGCACGTAGTCTAGCTCTGTCATGGGCTCATTTCTAATGATTTTCTTAGTCCTGATTTGATTTGTACATCTGTCAGCTATTTTCACACACACACACACACACACACACACACACACACACACACACACTGTGATATAACAAACTACATCTAAATTGTCAGTGTCTTACCAAAATAAGTATTTATTTCTTGAAAGAAGGTATAAAAATGCGCTGTGGGTCTCAGACTGCTTTTGCACAAAGCTGGGAGTCAAAAGTTCAGGGCAGGATCTGGCTGGACCTGAATCCAAGTAGAAGGTCCATTTCAGCCCCGCCCCGCGTGCCTCTATGCATTCTGGGACCAGTGAGAGACGACACTGCTCTTCTCAGAGTGATGCCACAGGTGCCCGGATCCCAGCCCTTGCTCTGCTGAAAAACAGCTGGCCAAACAGTGCTTGTGGGCACACTGAAAAGCAGGAGGCAGAAATATATAATATTCAAGTAGGGTAAGAGGGTGAGTATATAATGTTACTACAGAGAAGTAGAGGATTAAAACCCATCACTCGATCTACCACTAAATATTATCCATCATTTATGTACTTTGTTTATATATGTATTTATTATTATTTCTATCCATTGTTTATATATGTAACTTCCCCTTTATACTGAGGTGCCCCAAATCTTTAGGTCTTCAGAAGTGATTAGTTATGGGAGTAGAGAAAGTGATTGTGCAGAAAGCAAAATCTCAGGGCAAAGGTGGAAATGCCTTTAACATATTCCCTCCACCTTGATATTTGGAGAAAAAATGGACCCAAAGAAAACCTTGCATCTTTCTGCAAAAACATTTCATTCATTATGCCAGTGTTTATATTTTTCAATTCTCCTCAAGGTCTACCTTTATTAAGAAATATTCCTTGACAAATTAATGCAATGGGGATGGCAGGTCTAAACAAGGAATTTGCATTTGTCACGTACAGGGGAGGAAAGCAAGCATCCAAAGATGAGCAAGAGATGGACAAAAATTAGTATTTGCTCCCCCTTTTTTTATCTCCTCACCTCCTACTCACACCTCAATCAACAAACCTGCGTCATTTGAGCTGAAAGAATTCATCTCAATATAGATCTGAGCTAAAGTCATTCGGCAAGGGTCCTACTGTGTCTTTTGAGAACAATACCATCTCTTAAAATAACTGTGTTTTCAATCGTGACCTTCAGTGTGTCCAAGTTTGTGATGATGACTAGCGAATGTGAATGGCATGCTACAGAATGCAGCTCCTTAATTGCTCACAGAGACGTCACATCAGATTTTCAACCTTCTGTTTATGCCGGTCCTTGCAAAAGATCGCTGTATCTGGATCTGTTGGAGCTACCAGACTGAACCAGGGGTGAAAATTTCCATCTGTGCCAGCTACCCAGCCTTTTGTGCAACAATTCAGAGAGGCAGGGGGTAGGGAAGACAATGCCTAATGACGACTGTGGGGTCAGGCGTGCCTGCTTGAATTGTGGCGTTGCCTTTAAAAGCTGTGTGGCCTTGAGCAAGTTTGCAATCTTTTGCATTTCAGTGACATTGTCTGCGAAATAGCAAGCAAGCAAGCTCACTCAGAGTTGTTGTGAGGATTAAGCACGCTGATATATGCACAATACAGAACACAGCATGTATAGTAAGGGCACAGGGAAGGCAGCTGATGCTGGAGCTATTATAATGCACTGGGAAGTCTGTTTTCAGCAAAGAATAAGGTATGAATGCGGTCTGCTCCCGCAGGGGCAGAAACTGAATTCAGGGTGACAAACCTGTTCTACGGAGCAGGCAGAAGTGGGGACTGTGGGACAGGTGGGGGAGGAGTCAGATAAGATAGGTAGGAAGGTGAGGTGTGTAGGGAATGCATCAATGCATCAGGCAGAATGGAGACCAGAAACAGTAAAACAATAATAAAAGATTACCTCTTCTTAAACTATGTCTTCTCCCAGGCTGAGCATTGAAAGTTTGCTCTTGGAACACCATATTCAAGTAGAGGACCCTAAATGTAGTGATTACGGTGGTGGCAAGTATACTTTTCAGTCCCTGGACTACATGAGGGAGGGATGAATTTATGTGTTAACCTGACTTGCTCATAGAGTCCTCCAACACTTGGTTTAACATTGTTCTTGGTGTGTTTGTGAAGGTGTTTCTGGATGAGACTAACATTTGAATCCATAGAGTAAAACAACAGATCACTCTATCCAGGGTGAGTGGGTCTCACCCAGTCTGCTCAAAGCCTGAATAGAAAAATAAAGCTATGGGAAAATCCTCTCTTTATTAGACTGTCTCACTCATACATTTCTTTCTTCCTGCCTTTGGACTCGACCTGAGTCTGGAGCTTGTACCATCGATCTAATCTCAAACTGGTCTTTAGTTTCTGAGTGGTGACCTTGTTACTGACGTTCTCGTATTTAACTTTCCTACATCTCACACTCCAGACTGGAGGCTCAGTACTGTTTTCTTAGAACCATCCTTGGATACCTTCCTTGAATTTGTTGAAGTAGAATAATAAGTACACAGGGGTCTAATTATTGAAACAGACTTGGAGATTAACTTTCCGTATCTCTGCCAAAACTCTTGAAGGCAAAGTGGATTTATTGATTAGACACAAGCAATAGAGGCTTTCCTTTACTCAACTCATAGTTCAGAATACATCTACTAACCAACCCTCCAATGCCCTCTGGACAGTCTATGTGAGAGGAAGAATAAAGCAAAGTTTCTTAGATATGAAATTTAGAATGTCATTTTTTTTTAAAGTTAGCATGCGATACCAAATAGCATGACAGGGAATCTTTGGAAAATTAAAGCATGAGATTAGACCTTCCAGAGAAAGAACAAACTGTCTTTCCCGATAATCTGTCCTCCAGCTTTTCCACCCTGTGGGTATGAGCATTCACTCTGTGTGTCCATGTGAATTTGAATTTGAGAGACAAGAAGTTACTGACTTTGAGAAGATTAAAAACTCATTATAAATGTCTCTCTTTGAGAATCAAGTTTGGATTGGAAAACTTTTCAGATTCTGATATTATAGCATCAATAAAATACCTTAAAATCAGCAAGCCAAAGGGTTTCTGTTTCTTCTGAAATTTATTCTGATGTTCTGGTAGGAAACTAGGCAGTAAGTTTTTACTGTTATTGAACTTCAGAAGGTTGTGAGGCAAGTTAGTAAGAAAGTAGGAAAGTTCCCTAGAAAGTGGAACGAGGAAACTGAGACAAATGCTTGAACAAATTACCTGAATGGCTGAGCAATTAATAGCCAGCTAGTAAATCACAAGACCCTATCCTCTCTTATTGACGGTACCTAAGAGCAGATGGTTTAAATCACTGTAGTCAGAAAGGTAGAAAACAAACCAGTTAGATCAAGGCCAATGCAAGATGGAGAAAAAAATTGATCAGAGTACAACCCCAAAGCTCATTATACTGTCATTATCATGAAAATTTATATCACAAGTAGAAGGGGGAAGTCAAAGGGAATGAACCATGCCACTTCCAGACTAGACCATATTAAGAACAAGCCCCCTCCCAACCAGAAGGCAGAGTCAGAATTTGGTGCCACAAAGCTTGGAGAAAACTCCCACCCCCACTGGAAGCACATAAATCAAGAACTAACTAACCACATGCATAACTCACTCATGAGTTGGCCTTGACCCACTTGGATGTGTAGTTTTAGCTTCTTTCACAGCACTGCCTGTGACCTGGCCTTTTTCTATTTCTCTCCTTGAATAAAACTTGCTTTGTTTTCAGTCCCATTCATTCCTGAAGTTTTTCTTATGTGACTCAAGAACCTGGAGGTTGCCTGACATGCAAAAGGTCCCACACTGCACTGGGGCAGAACCAGGGCCCAGCATGGAAGCGGTCTGGTAATAGTGGGAAGTTACCAAAGCAATCTGCAGACTCTTTCTAGCCCTTCTCTTTATCCTGTTCTCACCTCCCAGCCCGTTCTCCAACTACTTCAGGTGAATCAATTTGAATGAAACCCACAGATATGTGTGAATGGATTCTGTTACCAAACCCAAGTTTATGTGTCCATCACTTTGAAAGGCCCAAATTCAAAACATCAGAGTCTGGAGTGAGAAAAGGTTTATTGATCAAGAAGGTACCACCCATGTAGGATGGTGCTTCATATCTATCTTGCTCACTGGGTGGCTAAGGATTTTTTTTTTCAGAGACAGAAAGAGAGAGTCAGAGAGAGGGATAGACAGGGACAGAGACAGGAACAAAGAGATGAGAAGCATCAACCATTAGTTTTTCATTGTGCATTGTGACACCTTAGTTGTTCATTGATTGCTCTCTCATATGTGCCTTGACCACAGGCCTTCAGCACACCAAGTAACCCCTTGCTCGAGCCAGCAGCCTTGGGTCCAAGCTGGTGAGCTTCTGCTCAAACCAGATGAGCCCACGCTCAAGCTGCTGACCTCGGGGTCTTGAACCTGGGTCCTCCTCATCCCAGTCCAACGCTCTGTCCACTGCGCCACCACATGGTCAGGCTGGTTAACAATTTTTAAGGGGTTGGTGGAACAGGCGTAAAAAAATGCTGATGGAGTGAGTTTCAATGGGAGGATTTGGAACTTGGTCATTTATGGAAAGGGGTAACTACTCCAAATCTTTCTGGATCCTTTGCGTCTGAAAGGGTTCTGGTGTTAAAATTCCAGTTATGTCCTAGCCCTTTGGTTCCCTGTGTGTGTTGGGGTGGGTTATGGGGGTGGGAAGAAACAACACTTTGGTTCAGCTCAAAGTTCTCTTTTCTGAGCATGTTTTGGCTATATGACTTGTAGTTTTGGTCTGTTGTTTTTGAAAAGCAATCCTGTATCTCATTAAACAAAACAGGACCATTCTGAGCTGATTCTGACTTGAAGCAAGAGGTCCTGACTGATCACTCAGGTTGCCCGCTATCTAGTCATCACTAGGCAGTGCACATGAATGTAGGAAGTCTAGTAAAGCGAGTGTTCAAGCCTTATCGACTAGAGAAGCCTTGAACTGCGATTTCAAAAGACAAGGGCATCACAGAAGTAGAAATAAGCTGCGATATGCTGATTTATAATAAGAGAGATGTATATTTGGTCTTCGTCTCCATTCCTGGTGCAGACCTTCTAAAACCCTTGGACTTTCCTAAGAGCTGAGACAAAAGTTCTTCTGTTATGTTAATGAGGTGGCAGTTGGAGTGTACCTAAGGATGGGGGCTGGTTGCCAAGAGAAGAAACCATGTGATTGGAAGGTTTGAACTTTCAGTCCCATCCCCTTGATCTTTGGAGAGCTGGAAGGGCAGGAGATTGAGTTCAATCACCAATGGCCACTGATTTAATCAACCATGTGATGTAATGAAGCCTCCTTAAAAACCCGAAGGATTGGGACAGAGAGCTTTAAAGTTGTGAACTTATGGAAATTTGGGGCGAGTGGTACACTTGGGGAGACCATGGAAGTTTGTGCTCTTTCTCTATATATTGCCTTATTCAAAAACCAGTGATCTGGTGAGCATAATGGTTCTGTGAGTTCTGTGAGCTACTCCAGCAAACTCATCGAAAGCCAAGGAGGGGGTCCTTGGAAACTTCAGTCTGTACCTGGTCAGTCAGAAGCATAAGTGAAAAACGGACTTGCAACTGGTGTCTGAAGTGTGTGTCTGAGTGGGGGTGGGGGTGGGGGTCTGGCACTGAACCTTTAACCTGTGGAATATGAGGCTCTCTCCAGGTAGGGTCAACATTTAGTTGAATTGTAAATCATGGAGCTGTTGCTTGTTGATGTTAGGCCCTCCTCCCCCACATTGCAATGGGGTGCTGAATACTTATAAGCCTTACAGATCTTTCAAGTGCGGACTGGTCTGGCTTTATTGTTAGGCATCTTTTCCTCTCCTCTGAGTCAGGCACCAGAAAGCCTATTAGATACCCTCTTTTCTTGATCCACTCATCTTGTTCTGAGACCAAACGGGCTGTGTGGGAATTTATAACAGACTCTGAGAGCAAAACATTCTCAAATGAGTTACTGTAAGAAAGTTGTTCTGTGTGTTTAAATGCTGAGCTCAAATTATGCTTCCGTGTTTATAAAATCCCTTTATTATTTGAAGAAAATTCTCTAAAATGTAAACAGATACTGTCTTTGGGTTACAGGATTATGGATGACATATCCTTGGAATTTTTTTTTATTTTATTACTTTTTAAATTAAGTTTATGCTATTTTCATAACCTAAAATGGTATTAAATTAAAATCCTATTTATTTTGATGAGCACTTTAATACTTTCTTATTTGCAGGAATGTGTATGTTAATGAGGCTGCGTATGTGCATTGCTCTAGCATGACTGCCTCTTTTGCTGTATTATACTCTCCTCTTCTTTGCCCCTCAAAACTATTTTTAAGCTTAATTAGTGAGAAAGAAAATCCTGATCCATTATGGTTTGCTTTTCTCACACCCAACAACCATTTTAATTTACTCAGACAAAATGAACTCACTAGGCGTTATTATACAACATAGCACGCAAGAGACAATATACGTTTTCAGTGGTATATTACATAGTACACTTCCTTCCCAAGAGAACCACGACAGGGCAGGCGCATCCAGAAGATTCAGCTTTACTGGAAACCAAACACTCACAATGAATTATCCACAGCCCCAAGGTTATTCATAATTCCCCAAGAGGTCAAGAGCATGGGTCCTGAGAACAATGTCTAGATGTTGTTTGGAAGCACTTAGAATAAGGAAGCAAGAGATTAACTGAAGATAAAACAACTTCTCATGAACTGGTATGCCTGCTCCCAGATTGATTTAATATGTACAATGTCACTCAGAGGTGGATGACATGATCTTCATTTTGTAGATGAAAACACTGGCCCTGGCTCTGGCTGGCTCAGTGGTAGAGCATTGGCAGGGTACGTGGATGTCCTGGGTTGGATTCCTAGTCAGGAAACACAGGAAAAATGGCCATTTGCTTCTCCACTCTTCCTCCTCCTCCTTCTCCTCCTCCTCCTCCCCCTTCACTCTTTCTCTTCTCTCCCCCCCCCCCCCACACACACACACAGCCATGGCTCAGACAGTTTGAGCAAGTTGGCTCTAGGCTCTGAGGATGGCTCAACTCAGGCACTAAAATAACCCGGTTACTGAGCAATAGAGCAGAGTTCCCAGATGGGCAGAGTATCACCTGGTAGGGGGGTGGCTGGATGCTATACCAGTAGGTATGCATGCGGATGTCTGTCTCTGCCTCCCTGCCTCTCATTTAATAATAATAATAATAATAATAATAATAATAAGAAGAAGAAGAAGAAGAAGAAGAAGAAGAAGAAGAAGAAAGAAAGAAAGAAAGAAAGAAAGAAAGAAAGAAAGAAAGAAAGAAAGAAAGAAAGAAAACACTGAAGATCAAAGAGTGAAGTGGCTTTTCTGACTCATGTATCCAGTACGTGGCACATTGGGATTTAAGGACAGGTCTGGTGCCTCCAAACTTCTATTCCATGGCTTTTGAGAAAAAGCAGAAAGGGTATAGACCAGTATGAGCTGTTCTACATGAATAGGGTGGGGAGAGGGGAGGGGAATGAGAGGAGGCAAGCAGGTGGAGAAGGTGAATAATCAAACTTTTACCCATCCCTTAACCACATCGACCCCAAAGAACTCATTTCTTCCCCGTCTTTTGTTGCCCACATTACTTCCCTAAATTCAGTCATTTCTCCAATGTGGACAGTAAATTGTGAATGCTAAAGAAAAAGCCCCAAATAAAGAGTGACAAAATATGAGATTCTAGGTGATTTCTGAACTTTTAGAATCATCTTATTTTCAACCAACCAATTCTCTAAAAACTGCTTTGATGTTAGACTGGCATGAGGATATTAGTGTTGGCAGCACTAATTGCATAATAGAAGTTGAGTGACCAACTTCAAAACGATTTAACGCAATACTGTGCTTCAAAATACGTGTAATCAGGGTGTACCAGGATTTAAAATCAAGTAGCTGAAAGGTCTGAAATCTAGACCTGATTGGAAAAGTAAAATGGAATGAGGCACTTCACCTCTCTGGACACAGGAATAAATGACTAGGGTATATGCTTACTCAAGGGTGCCCTGGGAGGTAATGAAAGAACTGGGCTTGGAGCCCAGGTCCATTGATTTCTAGCCAACCATGTTAACCAAGATATAACCCACAGTGGACCCCAAGTAATTGATTGACGCTTTTTAATTTGCCTACTTGCAGCCTGGAACCTGGACTCCTTTTCTAAGCTTGATGACTTGGTCACAGAATCTTTCAGCTTTAAAAGACCCACTCTGAGAGCCCTGGAAAAGCCACTTCCAGCTCCCGGACTCCACCTACAAAGAAAGGAGAAAGGCTTTTTTTATTATTATTATTGATAACCAAGCAGGTGTCAAACACGAGTTTTTTTGCACATGATCTCACATGTTTGTGCATATTATTTCATGTCACTCTATAAACTGATGTCACGATCACATTCTCAACTTAAAATTGGAGAAACCGAGGCCAGAGTTGGGAACTAAGCTCCCAAGTAGCACACTGGTGAGGAGAGACTAAAACAAGACTTTCTGTTTGGTCCATGCTGTGTCTCTGCCCCACATTCTCCTCCGGAGGACACTGAGGAGTGGGTTCATTACAGATGTAAGAGGGTTTTTTAAACCCACACAATCGCTAGCCCACTCGAAGCATGTCCCTAGTCCCAGAAAAAACAGGGGAAGGTAGAAGTCCTTTCTGCACCGTGGTCTGCCTGTTTCTGTCTTTCTGTCCTCTCCCTCAGTGGAGGTAAAGCCGGTCCCTCTCCTGTCACCTCGGAGGCCCAGATAAAAAATGAAAACCTAGGAGAGGTGCAGCTCGCCTCTCTGGAGTCCACAAGGGCCTGAGGTGCCTCTCTGGCCACTCCTTCTTTGTCTGAATCCTGTTCATTTCCTCCCCCAGGTTGACCAGAACCCTCTGCAAAGAGGGCGTTAAGGTACAGTGACTGGTGGAGCTTTCCATTCCTCGTCCTTTATAAAGAAATACGATTGGTTCTGGCTCCCCGTTCACCAGTCGAAACCTTCCACAAAACAGCATTAGGAAGAAAAAGCAGCTCAATCTTGCAGAGGGCAAGGACAGCAGAAATCCTGTGTCTGCAACAAATAGGTTTATGTGATTTTCTGAGGCCTCAGAAAAAGACAGAGGGCTGCCTTAGTGAGCAATAGTGGGCCACTAGGTGGCAGCACACTCTATGCCTGGCTACCTGCCTGCTAGTATGGAGAGCGTGCCCCTCTTAGAAAGAAGGAAAAAACGGGAAGACAACAGAAAAGAGAAGTAAGGGAAATAAATATTTCTAGAAGGTATCCAGTGTACCAGATCCTAAGAGAGATGTTTTTTAATACATTAGATCATTTCATTCCCACAACTCATTGAAGTAAATATACCTGTTTTCAAGTTATTCATATTAATATTGAATATTGAGGATTTACTCATGCTAACTACTGTTCTATGCACTCATTAGCTTACTTAACTTCCTAAATAACCCAGCAAAATGGGTACAGTAATTAACCCTCTTATATAGTGAGAGAATCAAGGTATAAAGAGGGTCTGTGACTTGAAAAATAACACAGTTACTAAGCCAAGACATTGGAATTGAAATTCTGGGAGGCTAATACCCAGGTCTGTGAATGATGAATACACCCCCTGCATAAAAGAAAGACTAACTTCAAATGTAAAAAGTGACAAAATTGCTACTAAAGCCTATGTTTCTAAAAATCTTTTTTCTGAGTATAAGATGAATTTTTTTCATGAAGAAATTTTACATGTAAACAAAAGAATGTAATCATCCTGTAATCACACAATTCAGAGAAAACTATTAACTTTTCCCCTTCCCCTTCACTGTGTGTGTGTGTGTGTGTGTATGTGTGTGTTTATCACAGTTCCAATCACATTGTATATATATTTTTTCTGAATGCATTTATCTCACTTAATATTCAAGAATTTTCCCAGGCCGCTAAACGAGGTTGAAAGTACAATAATCCATAAAAATGCATGACATAAATTAATGAGTTATACGCATGTTTCAGAATCTGGATATGTTCCAATTTCCATTATTCTGAGTCCTGTTGCAACACACAGCCCCGTCTATGCATCTGAACACGCACTTTTTTTTTCCGTGGGCATGTTTCCTACAAACAGAATTAGTGCATCAAAGGACCTGACCGTATTTAACTCAATACCTGCTCCCGAATTCATTTCCAGAGAGACTGTATTGGTTTTCATTTCCTCCAGGACTGTAGGAGATTTTTAGATTTATTTACTCCTTTGCTTTTTGCCCCTGTTCGCCTGCCTTTTAGGGATTATTTTCCCCACAATGAGATTCCTTTCTTTCTAGAATAGCCAGCCTCTCCATCCTCCTAGGCTCCTCCCCTCTACTTTTGAATATGCATCACACTTTCCCTCTAGCCTGACTCAAAAGCAAAAATCCCTTGTACAACCCCAGCACTCCTTCAGTTGGGCCCTCTATCTTTGGGCCAGCTCATTATCAGTTTCCTGAAACACAGGTGGTATGTATCCCCTGGCACACTGCCACGTATCCGCATTCTATCAGTCCCTTCTAATTATACATATCTAAAGTGAAATACTCGAATGCTGTAAGGAAATAGATCCTGTGATGCAAAAAATGGCTGATATGATCATCACAGCTCCTGGAACTCCTGACCTGATACTGATGCAAGCACTGAGGGGCTGTCTCCATATCACTCCGCCTATTATGCATTATTTCATCGCACGGCTCTTTTTGTCTTCTTCCTCAAGAAAGACAACATCCACAACATCCGACTCATCCACACCCGTGGATCAGAGCATTCTACCACCAGAGGAAATCTATTCTGAAAGATAACCAGTTTTTCTGCGCTGAAATGACATGGAAAAGAAAAAGAATACAGACAAAAAAGGAAACAATTTGGTATCTGAAGGGAGAGCTCACTGTGCTGCAATTTTAGAAAATGGTATATAACAGCCTCTTTTGGTCTGGTGTCTGTGCGTGTCTCAATATTTTTCTAGAAAACGGTAATATAATTTGTAGTCTGGGAAGTGAGCTGACGTGGCCAGCAATTTTTAGTGGCCTCTGAAGCAGGTAGGCCGGTATGAATTACAGCTTTGAAGTTTCTGTATACTCACAAGTATTATCTATTGAAATAAAAGCCAGAATGTATTCTTAGAATCAGAATAAGCCCCAAATGGACAAAACACTTGATCTCACTATATTTTGCTGCTCCCGTATAAATAACAAATCAAATTGCCACGCTTGTACTTAGCTGCCTAGTTGAGGGAAGCCCCGTGCTAAGTGTGGGAAGGCAGTGGTACAGGAATATATGTGCTGGAGTCCTTATGGGTGTGGTACTTCTCTCTATCCCCAATTAGCTGGGTGACCTTGGGCAAGTTATTTGACCTCTCTGAACCATGGTTTCCATATAGAAAAATGGGGACAATAACCATAAAGCAGCTTATATGATTGCGATGAAGTTTCAAAACAGTGAAAATCAGTGTCTGTCATAGAGAAGGGACTCAATAGTCCTTGAAGAGGTTGTAGTCTCGCTAAGGAAACCAAGTGAAAAGAAAAAGAGACTAAGCAATTTATCATAAGAATCGTTCAAGAAAAGTAGGGAGACACTTCTCAGTGAGTTTTATTGAATAGTGTCATCAGCCCATGGTCCAGGACTGAGGTTGTCACCCTAGATAAACACTGTTCTAATTATACATATCTAAAGTGAAATACTCGAATGCTGTAAGGAAATAAGATCCTGTGATGCAGAAAATAACTGATATTATCACAGCTCCTGGAACTCCTGACCTGATACAGATGCAAGCACTGAAGGGCTGTCTCCATATCACTCCGCCTAGTATGCATTATTTCATCGCACGGCTCTTTTTGTCTTATTCCTCAAGAAAGACAACATCCGACTCATCCACACCCGTGGATCAGAGCATTCTACCACCAGAGGAAATCTATTGTGAAAGATAACCAGTTTTTCTGCGCTGAAATGACATGGAAAAGGATCAGTAAAATCCAACCAAGTGTGAGAGTCAGGAGAGTGAACCACCAGGTCGTCAGAGGGCTTCAGCAAACAGGAAGGCTGAAAAAGGTATTTGAGACTATTAAAGGAGGGAATACCCCTTTCTCATAAAATTTGTATTTGGCTATATTTTACCTTTTAACCTGAAACAGATTTTTTATTTTTTTATGTTAGTCCTGATTGAAAGGCGGGTTCAATAATAAACAAGAGAGAGAAACATCTCAACGAAACACTCGGATTCCAGGGAGAGGAGGATGCCGCACTGATGACCAAAATACATCTTGCTTTCATCTTCTGGTAAATCATTGATAGGTTCTTAATAAATACATAACCTTGAGAAAATGACTAACTCATGAAGCCTTGCAACAAGCACTTTTCATCTAAACTGCATGCTCTTGTAGGTACTTCTAGTTCTAAAATACTATAAATCTCTAAATATAGAGAACTTTACGACTTTAAAAAAGAAACCTCTACTTTAGGGAGAGACATTTTCTAAGAAGAAAAACACAGCTCTGACTGGTGGCTTAGCAAATAAAGCATTGATCTAGCATGCTAGAGATCACGGTTCCAAACCTGGTCAGGGCACTAGAGAAGCAATCAGTGAATGCACAACCAAATAGAACAATGAAGTGAAACAATGAGTTGATGCTTCTCCCCCCACCCCTTTCTCAAATCAATGAAAAACAAATTTAAAGAAGAAGAAAAACAGATGGTACATATACCCAAGGATGCCATTATTTCTCATATAACTATATACCTTGCATTTCCATGGAATTTCCCGGGGATAGTCAGTCTGAAAAGCTTTCTATATCTTAGCCTGAAAAATGACACATAAGCAACATGCTGAGCCTCCTAATTACCGGGAATGCAGGGCCCATTAAACTGTGAGCACGCATATGCACACCTAATTATGTTTATGCCTACTTATAAATCAGCAAAGGGAAAGCATATGCATGCTGAAAATTACCCATCATTAGCTTTCTTAATTGCACCCAAATAAAGAGGGAAATAATTCACTTCAGAATATGTTTTCATCCTCTGGGCAAAGCCTACACTAATCTTGTTTAGGTTTTGAAAAATCATCTTCTTGCTCAAAAATGGAAATCAATTCTTTGGATGCCAAAACAGAACAGGGTTTTTTGCCCAGGTGTTGAACCAGCGGAAATGAAAAGATTCAGATATGAATGTCAGAAGACTAGCGCATGGATCTGGGAAGCGAACAGCACAGAGAGGAGATTCTAGGTAAATGGAAACAATTCCATCATTCTGATAAGAGTGCAGTGTAGGCGGTGACGGGCCAACCACAGATACAATAGAATACAACAATGAGGGACAGATCCTTGGGGAGAAGGAAGCATTACATTTAGATGTCGGGCAGAAGACTCAATTTCATGACAGTAATTGAGATCAATTGGAGCGCTGTCTGCACTGCTCACTCTCAATCTCCCTTGTTCTATTACCATTCTATCACTGGCAGGATTCAGATAAGATGGACAGGAGCGATGCATGCCTAATGGGGCTTCCATATATGGTTTATTGCTGTCCTTAGAGACAGGAAGCAGAAAGAAAAGGGTGGGTAAACAACAGAGCTTTTGATGTTCACAATAATGGGAACCCATTCTAGTACGGAATCAGAGGTGCGGAGTCCTGAATGAGAAAGCTGAGGGCCTGCCTCCTGGTAATTCTCTTTCAGGCACTTTGCAGATGTTATTTCAATTAGTTCTGACAATAGCATGGCAGAGACTTCTGCTATTGTCCCCACCGTGGTGAAGATGATGAGGATAAGGAAATCAATGAAGTTGACCCAATGACTGATTGATGGGGTGAAGATTTAAACTCTGAACCCTTCTGACTCTCAGCCCTGGTTTCAGGCTCTCTTGCTACCCAACTCAAAGAATCCCAAATTTTTAGATTCAACCTTCATTTTTGCCAAAGTTTCAGATGGGCTTTAATTATCTGTTCACTATATTGACATTTTTTTTTTATAAATTAAACAACCAAATGAATGATTCTGATATGCAATTTGTCCCGTATGACTTTACTGACTTCTTTTGATATACGCCAGGGCAATGTTTTCACTTGAGCCCATCTCCCATCTTTGAAAATCCTCCTCTACTTCAGTCCTTTCCAAATTATAAATCTGGCTTTCCCTAAGGAAGAAACTAGAAAAATCTGATCTAGACTCTACCAATAAGATTCATTTGTGCAAAACTTTGAGAACTAAATAACCCAAGGAGGCCAGGTGTCTATGACTTTGAACTTCAGGAAGCAGAATGCTGAGTGAGCCTGATGCTTCACGGGTGGTAATGGCAGTGCTTCTGGCCTCCACTCTTGGACATAACAGGTGTGGTGCCGTGGTACCGAAAATGAACTTGGGCATTGATTTTGGCTCTGGGGCTCAGTATTTGGCTTTCTTACCTCTTGGATATTCTATAAACAAATTAATCTCTTTAATAAATCCCTACTTTTACTAACCAGAATGGATGCAGTTGTTTGTAACTAACGTCTAACTTTGACACCAGCTTCAGTAAGTATGAACTCTCTTCCTTGGCCACCCATAGTCTTCCCCACACAACTACTCCAGGAACATCCTTTATTACTCTCTTGTCCATACCGGTGTTCTAGTCAATTTGACCTGGGCAGTGCTCCCTCTAATTGAAAAGCAATCCTATTTCACTAGACACCTCACTAGGCTTACTGCAGCTGAGTCTGCACAGTGACCAGTTTCAAGGACCTGCCATCCCAGTAAAGCTTGTGTGATGAGAAAATGTACGGCAAGCTCACATCAAGACCATGCTATCCCTGAGCAAATTTTCTCTTCTACATGCCTGCTTGCTTTCCTACATTTGTGCACTGGAAGGGACTAGGGTCATACTTATCTTTCTATCTCCTTCTTCTCTGTCAATGTTTTTCATTTTTAATACAGTATATGTGACTCACCCCATTACCCAAGCCAAAACCCTGTCATCCCTGATTCTGTCTATCCCTTTAGTCCTCACATCCAATCCTGTTCATTGCATCTCCTTCCTAATTTTTCAAATCCTTTCTGTGTTCATCCACTCCTGCCTTGTGGCAGCAGCCTCCTGCTGGTTTTCTTGCTTCCAATTTCTCTGTTGGTTTTCTGTCCTCCATAAGTGCAGTAGTATGACTTTTTCCAGAGTGCAAATAGGATTATTGTCTCTCCATGGCCTACAATTCTTTTTTTTTTTTTAATTCATTTTAGAGAGGAGAGGGAGAGACAGAGAGACAGAAGGAGGGGAGGAGCTGGAAGCATCAACTCCCATATGTGCCTTGACCAGGCAAGCCCAGGGTTTCGAACTGGCGACCTCAGTATTTCCAGGTCAATGCTTTATCCACTGCGCCACCACCACAGGTCAGGCGGCCTACAATTCTTTCAATTCCCCACAAAATAAAATAAAACCTAAACTTGCCAGCCTTGCATTTAGACCATCCACAATCTGTTCCAGCCTGCCCCCCCATGACCATCTCCTGTGCTATCCTCCACACATGAGACGACGCAGCCCTTGAATGAACCATAGAGCCATACACAGTCCTCCAAACAATCTTGCTTTCTGCCTCCATGCTTCTTCCACGTTGTCCCTTTTCACTATGCACGCTATGTGGTGTGGCTCAAACACATGAGCTTTAGGAACTCTTTGTCAACATCTCCAGACTCATCTGACATTTTCCTCTGTACTCACACACTCCGGAAGCACCTCCTTCATCCACTCCTTTCTCTCTGCGCTGCTGTAGCTACGGTGACCTGCTTGTGGTTCTGTCTCCCCGCAGAGTCTCTGCCCCTCCCTCCCCCTACTGTCTAGAGACAGAGACAGATTTGAGGCCTGCCTTGCTCTCTGGCTGTGGTCACTGACTAATGCATGAAGGTTTGTGTAAACTGTATTCACCTAGCTCACTTCCATGATGTTCTTGGGTCTCAGAATTCCTCTGAGAACCTGGTCTCACTTTTTATTGAATCTACCTATATCTGTCAGTGAATAAGACGCATAATATTTAATGATAATAATTAACAGTAATGATGGTAGTGATTAGCTACTATTTATGGGCTGCTACATTGTGACGCCAAGTCATTTAATACCCACCAAAACACTATGATAATAATCATTAATAATAATCATGATATCATTTTGTAGGTGAGGAAAATGAAGAACAGAATAATTAAGAAAAGTGCCCAGTGACACAAACCTTAGATTGAGCAAAGCCTGCAATTGATCCTCTTCTATTTGATTCTCTGACTCTCTCCACTGCTACCTGTTCCCAGAGGTCCTGAGGTCCACATTCCAGGTAACTGAAAACCAAGAATTTCCCACCCAAATGGCATAGGGCCTGTGGCCTTTGTCAAGTCCTTGCTTTCAAGAATGGACCCGGCATTGGTGGGGAGACTGTTTGTGGTGGGGTACAAATAGGACCACAACATGGGGACTGGAGTGTCCACACATGTGCAGACAGGATTCCCTACACCAGGGTTTGGGAGCCTATGGCTCGTGAGTCATATGTGGTTCTTTTGATGGCTGCGTCTGGCTCGCAGAAAAATCTTTAATAAAAAAATAATAATGTTAAAAATATAAAACATTCTCATGTATTACAATCCATTCATTTCCTACCATTCATGTTCATGGTTGCAGGTGGCTGTAGCCAATCACAGCTGTCCTCTGGGACAACACCCAACTTTTATTGGATAATGCGTAAAGTACATGGGTCGTTATATGGCTCTCACGGAATTACATTTTAAAGTATGTGGCATTCATGGCTCTCTCAGCCAGAAAGCTTCCCAACCCCTGCCCTACACAATAAAATGGACCTGTAAGTGGAAGGAAAGGTCAAGTGCAGATGAACAACATGGAGCAATCTGAGAATTCGAAGTTTGGACTTGGCATTTGATGTTGCTACAAACCTGTATTTGTCAACGTTGCTTATAATGCACCTAGTTTATGGCCGTTTGCTAAAGCTGCTCAATGTATTTTATTTAACCACTTCTAGTTAATGACTTTTAAGTTGGGCTTTTTTTGTACTCCTACCCCTGACCTTGTACAATATTAGGGGTGGGCCTTGCTAAGGCACATGGCAAGTGACCGATGAAGTATTCCACATCGAGTTAGTCATGCCTGCATTTTGACAGTAGCTCCCTCTCACAGTGTCATATGCTTGCAGAAACTGACAGGTTAAGTCTTTCGAATCCTTTGGAATCTTATGTGTCCACCACATACACTTTATATTCCTACAGATGTATTACCGTGGGTATTTAGGAAGGAAGTCCACTCCATAGAGTTGTATGCCTCTCTGTGTCACAGTTTCTCTCCTTATAAAATTCCTAGATTGCATTGAGCCTCACTGTTTAGAACCGTGAGAAAATGTTCACTTTGCATTGGGGTCCTCCTGGGCGTGACCCCTGCTGGCCCGCAGAAACCACTTAGCCACGGCACACTGCTACAAATGCAATGTCCAGTGTAATCAGCATGCTCAGCCCAAAAGAAATAAGTCTCCCTGCCCCCATTTGATATAGCTACTCAGCTACCGGTCATTTTCTAAAACTGTTCAGAAAGAGATGTGGAGATTGTTGTTTGTATTTTAGTGTCATAATATTACCATTGGGCATTGTTAAAAGTTGGGAATAAAAATTTATCTCTCAGTTGACAAAGTGACAGTAGGCAATTTTTATTACCTAAACTATCATGCTACTTTCCAAAATTGCCATGAGTCATCCATTGTTCTTAGCTGCTAATGTGTGTTCTTAATATGCTGAATAACGGGACAATTCAAGCTCGGTGGGGGCTCTTGATCCATACAGAAATGCTTCTGCCCAAGAGAACCGCATGAAGACCAGCTGCGTTGACCAGCCAGCAGCAGGCGTTCATGGAGAGCTCCAGGGGTCAGCTCCATGCCTCAGAGTCCACTGTCTTTGGTAGGTGAGCGTAGCACTACCACCTCCTCCACCAATTGCTGAACAGTCCTTTGTAAATAAAAATCTATGTTCCTGTTGACTTTTATTCTCATTTCAGATCAGCATCAGCACCATAATTGTCCTTGTACTTTGTCAATCTGCTGATGGATGGTCCCTAACCCAGAGAGTTAAAGTGACTTATCCAAAGTCACAATAACTCATGTCTCCAAATGCTCAGTCCTGTGTTATATAACACACTGGTCTCTGGTAGACTGTAAATATGAACACCTGGTACATTACTTTAAATATATGTCTCTGATTCTACCGTTTCATCTTTTTTTCAAACTCTTCAGTTACTTTTTGATCTATGGTATAAACAAACTATTTATGCCTCCCCCCCCCCCCCAATTCATACATAGAAACCTAATCCCCCATGTGATGCTATTTGGAAGTGGAGACTTGAGGAGGAAATTGGGTCATGAGGGAGGAGCCTTCATGAATGGGATTCATGCCCTTATAATAAAAGAGACCCAAGAGAGCAACTTGCCCCTTTTGCCATGTGAGGACACCACGAACAGGCAGTCTTCTGGGAACCAGGAACAGGTCTTCCCCAGAAGTCAAATCTGCCAGCACCAGGAACTTGTATTTTTCAGCCTCCAAAATGGCAAGAAACAAATTTCTATGGTTCATAATGCACCTGGCCTATGGCAGTGTGCTAGAGCAGGCCAAACAGACTAAGGCTTTCTACAAATCAATGTTTCTTGCCCAGAGAAAATTGCTATTTAAATAAATTCTAAAGCAAATCATTCAGGGAAATAACAATTATTTCCAGTTTACTTAAATCACACTCCATTTTACTTTTTTCATGGACATGAAGAATTTTGTCTGAGGTCTCACATTTATGGAGTGAGGCTTCTTCCTTGTGTGTGTTACAGGATCATGTGCCCGCGTTCCTTCTCTTGAAGGGGGCTTTGTAGTGATTTCTTGTATTTTATAAATGTAGTTTAAAAAAATAATAAGCTTTGCAACCATATAGCATTGAAAATCATTGAACCAGCAACTCATTTGAGAATCCTTTAAAAGGTACAAATTCTCTGCCTGACCAGGCAGTGGCACAGTGGGTAGAGAATCAGACTGGGACGCAGAGGATCCAGGTTTAAAACCCTGAGGTTGCTGGCTTGAGCGCACGCTCATCCAGCTTCAGCATGGGCTCACCAGCTTGAGCATGGGATCATAGATATGAACCCATGGTTGCTGGCTTGAGCCCAAAAGTCTCAGGCTTAAAGCCCAAGGTCACTGGCTTGAGCAAGGGGTCACGTGCTCTGCTGTAGCCCCCTCGTCAAGGCACATATGAGAAAGCAATCAATGAACAACTAAGGTGACACAATGAAGATTTGATGCTTCTCATCTTTCTCCCTTCCTGTCTGTCTGTCCCTATCTGTCCCTCTCTCTGTCTCTATCACCAAAAAAAAAAAAAAAAAAAAGAAAGAAAGAAAGAAAGAAAAGCTACAAATTCTCTTCTCAGGCAGAAACAAGGCACAATACATTCAACTTTTTACAGTAATTTTCTAGAGCCAATGTAACCACAGAAGTCTGAAAGGGGATTCCCTAAATGTTTAGAAACCCCAACTAAGAACTTTGTCTTTCCATGTGTCTGGAAGCTTTGCTTCAATATTTTGTTAAGAAGATGATAAGGGATATATATATATATATATATATATATATATATATATATATTGCTTTTAAAAATGAAGACAATTATGAGAAAAGAAATGCATGAAGAATAAAAAGTGAAATCTTGCAAAAGCAGAATTTAGATCAGGGGTCCCCAAACAATGGCCCGCGGGCCGCATGCGGCCCCCTGAGGCCATTTATCCGCCGCCCCCCCCCCCCCCGCACTTCCGGAAGGGGCACCTCTTTCATTGGTGGTCAGTGAGAGGAGCATAGTTCCCATTGAAATACTAGTCAGTTTGTTGATTTAAATTTACTTGTTCTTTATTTTAAATATTGTATTTGTTCCTGTTTTGTTTTTTTACTTTAAAATAAGATATGTGCAGTGTGCATAGGGATTTGTTCATAGTATTTTTTTTTTTTTCATTTTTCCGAAGCTGGAAACGGGGAAGCAGTCAGACAGACTCCCGCATGCGCCCGACCGGGATCCACCCGGCATGCCCACCAGGGGGCGATGCTTTGCCCCTCTGGGGCCTCACTCTGTTGCATCCAGAGCCATTCCAGCGCCAGAAGCAGAGGCCACAGAGCCATCCCCAGCGCCTGGGCCATCTTTGCTCCAATGGAGCCTCACTGCGGGAGGGGAAGAGAGAGACAGAGAGGAAGGAGAGGGGGAGGGGTGGAGAAGCAGATGGGCGCTTCTCCTGTGTGCCCTGGCCGGGAATCGAACCCGGGACTCCTGCACGCCAGGCCGACGCTCTACCGCTGAGCCAACCGGCCAGGGCCCATAGTTTTTTTTATAGTCCGGCCCTCCAATGGTCTGAGGAACAATGAACTGGCCCCCTGTGTAAAAAATTTGGGGACCCCTGATTTAGATGTACAGGAAATACTAACAAGAAGAAGATGAGATGAGAATGTGAAGAGATGAAAATTGAGAGATAAAATTTGCAGAAATTGCCCCAAAATGATCTTTTGAATCTGATATTCAAATTATGTTGTGTGTCAGGGTCCTGGAAGCTCCTACCGTGTACCCGAAACCTGCAGTCACACTGTCCTGAGTGCGCCTGCTCCCTGCAACATGAATTTGTGAGAAAGGGCTGAAGAAATCGATGTTGTTTTTGACATCTGAGCTGGCAACGAAGCTGGAACAGGAGCAGGTGCATGATGCAGGAGCCACTGATCAGCACCAGAGCAGACGAGAAATACTATTTTTCAGATCACAAAAAAAAGAAAAATCTCAGTGTTTTTGATTTTACATAGAATGTAGAGCTGACTTCAGAGCCAAGTTCATCCTTACTTTAAATGGGGAGGTAACCTCAGCTGATATCTCAGTTACAGTGACGTTTTATTAGCTTTTGAGAATTTGCAAAAGGCAAGCACACGAATGATCTCATTTGAAAAGCCTGTGAGGTGGGTTGCGGTTCCCTTTACGAATGAGGAAACTGAGGCTCAGATTATAAAACAACCAGGACCACAGAACTGGAAGGACTTGGCTTGCAGAGCTGTCCGGGGTCCTAATTTCTCTCCCTAACTAATCTCACACCCTTTCTTCTGGACCTCACTGTTTATTCGAAAGCCAAAGCTAGCCTGACCTGTGGTGGCACAGTGGGTAAAGCGTCGACTTGGAAATGCTGAGGTTGCCGGTTCGAAACCGTGGGCTTGCCGTGGTCAAGGCACATATGGGAGTTGATGCTTCCAGCTCCTCCCCCCTTCTCTCTCTCTGTCTCTCTCCTCTTTAAAAATGAGTAAAAAAAAAAAAGGAAAACCAAAACTAAATAATGGGGAGCTGGTGCGTGGTCTGTGTTACTGCCTGTCCCGTATTGTGCCTGCTGTCCTTGTTGCTGGGCTCAGTTACAGCCTCAGAGTAATACTCAACACCCTGCTGCCAGCAGACACTCCCTCAGCTGAGAATTAGCAGTGAAGGTGAAACCTCTTTGTCATTACTGTCTGACATGACTGTGGTCACACTTCTCCTGGAGGGACATTGCACCAGGACAAAGAGATCGGATCAGAATTAAGGAGGTTTTGTGAAAATGCTGTGGCCATCAGCACTTCCCAATCCAAGCTTTTGCTTCAACACCTGGGCTCCACTCCTGGACTTACAGTGCAGACTGCCCACAGGACATTCATACCCAGATCCACCTGTGACCTGAACTGTCCCCAAATCGGGCAGAGAAGCATACTTTCAGGACTCGGGGTTGGTGATAATCACCAATTAATGTTATGAGTATATTTTACACTATAAAATAGTTTTGCGTATTCAACAACAAGCCAATATTTTACCTTGTGAAAGTTGTTTCCTGATTCGCATTTTAGAATAGAAGAATATTTCTTGTAGTTAAGGGTCAGGCTCTTGCACAGGGGAAAGAGTAGCTTGTGTCCCTTTGTCACTGTAGTTCAAATAGGTCATTGTCAGACAGGACTTCCCCACCTCCCCTGTCTAATACCCATGAGCTTCATCCCTACCCCATTGTCCTACATTGGAACTTCCAAATCATTCATCTCTCCTTGTGTTTAACATGAGGAGAGGCAATTAATTATTGTTTAGCAGAGGTGGATTTAATGGCGGGCGCACCAGTCACGCGCCCTGGGCCCCGACTTCTGAAGAGCCTCACAAGACCCCAACTTCACACTTTTTTCTAATGTAAGGGGCTCAATATTTTCTTCTATACCTGGGGCCTCAACCGACCTTAATATTCCTCTGTTGTTTAGTAATAATCACATCCACTCTGCAGTAACCTCCACAAGTCAGAAAGCACATCGGTTTTGGCTATGACTATCCCCTGGCAGAGGGCCTAACACATAGTAGATGCTCAACTAATATTTGTGGAGTCAGAGAATCTGTGAAATGTATGCATGAATTAACAAAGGGTGACGGTGTCTCTGTGGGAGTCAAAGAATCAATCCAATTATTCCTACACTCCCCTCCCCCTCTACTGTAATAAACAGATGCTCATATCCTGCTGTGCTGTTCCCCATTCCCACCATTATGTACTCTGCAGCTGTAGTCACAACATCCCCCTGCCTTGAGTCCTAGCCCTGGACTGCGGCCTTGGACTGCTGCCCTGGGCTGGCTCCTTCCATCATACATTTCCTGATCCTCCTAGAAAGTGAGTTTACGTCCCTGAGCACAGCTACGATGCCTGGACTTTGCCTGCTACTGTTTATTCTTCTGACTCCACTAGGCTCTGCTTAGAATGATGCTTGTCCTCCCTTTCCAGTGACAGCAAAAGTAAGGCAATGATTCAACAACACTAATACCTGAGTTTTTGCATATCACCGCCACTGGGGGGCAGACCTATGAAATCCGAGTCTCTAGGGCTAGGGCATTGGTATTTTGTCAACAAGCTCCCAATGGTGATTGATGATCAGGTAGAGAACAGCCCACAGGCTTGGAATCAGATATGAGTTTGAATCTTTGGTCAGAGACAGATTAGTTCAGTCACTTCAGCAAGTTAATTAACCTGAGTTTGTTTCCTGTTCTGCAAAATGTTAGGAACAACAACCGGCCCTTATTCCAACCTCGGTCTATTCAGAAGGAAACCAACTTTTCATACTGACCAAAAATTGCAAGATAAATCCATTTTCTAGAAAAGGTATTCAAATCAGAATATATCAAATTGTAATTATACTTACATATACAAGTAGTGCAGAATATAGAATTATCCAAGTTATTGATAATCTTTGGATAGAAAATAGTATTGATGCACTGATCTCCTTCTGAAGCCCCTTACCTTGCTGCCACCAGGACCCCGTCACCGGTCCTACCTCCCCACCAGTTCCCACAACGAGGTGCCCACACCCCCTCTCTCCTACGACCTGCCTAAGGACATGCTAACCCAAATCCACGGGACCCCCGAGGCCGGGAACTGAAGTCCCTATTATGGAATTCAGTAAGAATCTCACTTCTGCTCCTGATTAGTCCTATTACCCTGACCTAGAATTCCAAATTAATGTTTTGTTTTGTTTTGTTTACACGTGATATACAAGTAATGCGAAAGATTTTAAGGATCATGGCTGATAGTGCCATCATTCACTCACATGAAAAATTAACCAGAAATCCGTGGTGTTTTATTCTGGCTAAATGGAAATTTTCCAGTCCTGTGGGTAGAGCCAGAGCTCTGTCTCTGCCGAAGCCAGATTGGACGCCCCTTCCTGCGAGCCTGGACCCACTGGAGAGGGCAAAGCCCGTTACTTTTATTACTACACAGAGTTAGATCCTCCCCCCCCCTCCCCCACGCTCCTTACCTGGACCGGACCCAGCTGTGCCTTCACGAGGGGGCGGGGATGCAAGCAGGTCCTCATCTCCATCTCCTACGGAACCCGCTGCTCTCCCCGCTCAAAACTCAACCATCCACGGTGCTGTTTTTAGGCCCCCGCCGCCAGTCACTCCGCTGGGTTAGATGTTCCTTTTCCTGTCCAAACACTGGCACAGCTCCCTGCCTGCAGGGACAACCCCGTCTTTGGGTTTTTCTAAGCCCAGACACGGGTGGAGTTTTCTTCAGGACCTCCGTGGAGGCTGGGGAGGATGTGAAAGAAGGATTTAAAGAGATAGGGCACCAAGGCTGAGCTGGCCAGGAGGGCGGAAGTGGGAATGAAAACTAAAATTGCCTTTTTATTTATTTATTTTTCTCCCTTCCAGGAGGAAGAATGAGTTAGAAATTAATTTCAGTGTGTACTTTCTTACCACAATGAAACCTATATTTGTAGTTCTCCTTAGTGTCTCATTAGGGTGAAAGGAACAATGAAATGACCACAAATCCAGCTGATACCAACCAGTACTCCAGTATACTTATATCATTAAAGAAAATAATTTCCCCAGGATCACCGGCTTCCAGAATATTGTTGGCGGATATACTAATAAGTGTGTCTTAGTCTCCCCTCTCCCACCGCAAAGAGCTTGTTTTTAGTGTCGGAGTAAATCTAGGAAATTATTTCTGTTGTCCCTCTCCCCCCGCCCCCCCATTAGAGAAGCACATTCGTATTTTATAGACTATTCTACATTCTGATATGAAGAATCCTATTAAACATTGCTGAACTCATTGTTTTCTGATTTTATCTACGTCCCGCCCTCTCAGGAAGCACCTGCCCATGATTGATTTTAGAGATGGCGTTAATATTTTGCACCTTTTGATTTGGAAAAGATACTGAAGTGGCCCTTACCCCGTCGCCACCACTTGCACATGCGTGCCTGGCGCTTGTTAACTGCTCTTCGAACGCTCTATGGAGACATTGGTAGAACCAAATTTCTTGGCTCCCATCTCTCTCGTGTTGATTCTGAGGAAAGACGTCGCGATTTGGTAGTAAAAATAGAGCAGGAGATGGTAAATGGCAAAAGTAGAGGGGAAGGGAGGCAGAAAATGATAAGAGATGTAGCTAAATATTTATATATACAAAAAATGAAAACATGAGAAGCATGCATTCTGAAATACATAATTAAGCTCAAGACAGAGTAAGCAGATGGAGTCAGTAATTACAGGTTCCTAATGTATCTAAAATTCCCAGAGAATAAAAGTGTTGCTACTAATTTTGTAGCTTCACAATTTATATAGCTGGTTGCTACAAGAAAAAAAAAATACAAGAACAGGCTCTGCTCCATTAACACTTGATGTTCCAGTTAGATTGCTTGCAATTTAAAAATAAACCTAGCAGAGTAAAGCTGCACGATTTCTGACCTACTTAGACTATTTATGTAAAAATGTGATGTAAACCGAGGGAATTATGCAGGTGTCATGATGATTTCTATTACTGTCATCCCCATTGTTATTATAGGCATTTGTGTCATGGAAAAGACCCTGGGTCTGGAACCTCATTTCATTCCAGCACCTATTTATTGAATGCTTGCTACTGGGTAGGCACCCTTTTGAGTTTTGGGGATGCATCAGTGAATAAAACAGACTTAGATTTCTGCCCTTGTAGAGCTGACATTCTGGTAGGAGTTAGGGAGTAGGGAGTTATATACATATATACTATATATATATATATATATATATATATATATATATATATATATACACACACACAATGAATAAGAAAATTATATAGTATATTAGAAGGTGATAGGATGGGCCCTGGCCAGTTGGCTCAGTGGTAGAGCGTCGGCCTGGCGTGCAGGAGTCCCAGGTTCGATTCCCGGCCAGGGCACACAGGAGAAGCGCCCATGTGCTTCTCCACCCCTCCCCCTCTCCTTCTTCTTTGTCTCTTCCCCTCCCGCAGAGAGGCTCCATTGGAGCAAAGATGGCCCGGGCGCTGGGGATGGCTCCTTGGCCTCTGCCCCAGGCGCTGGAGTGGCTCTGGTCACAGCAGAGCGACGCCCTTGGAGGGGCAGAGCATCGCCCCCTGGTGGGCGTGCCGGGTGGATCCCGGTCGGGTGCATGCGGGAGTCTGTCTGACTGTCTCTCCCCATTTCTAGCTTCAGAAAAATACAAAAAAAAAAAAAAAAGAAGGTGATAGGATGATTATAAAAAAGGAGCTTGTATTGGGGTAAGTAGGTTTATTAATAGAATCTTTGAAGCAATGCTCACAGAGAAGCTGACCTGGGAGCGGAGAGTACAGGAGTGTTGACGAGTGGGTTTCTGCAGGAAGGGGAGAGGAAGCAGTCAGTGCAAACATTCTCAGGTGGGAGAAAGTCAAGGAGCCTGGTAAGGGAGAGCGGGAGGTGAGAATGGCAGGAACTGGTTGAGACAGTGGGAGAGCCTAAAGCATGAGGTCAAGGAGGTGATGGGGGAAGACCATGAAGAGCTGTGTTGGCCATCATAAAATTCTGGACTTTCACTCTGAGGGAAATTGGTATTTCTCTCTGGAGTGTAATAAATTGACTCACATTTAAATTTAGGACCCAATTACTAAAAAATTTGTTTTAAATTCTCTTCAGATTATATGGGCATACACATACACACACACACACAGACACACACATACATACACACACACACAGACACACACACACATATATATATATATATATATATATATATATATATATATATATATATATATATATCACATGAGAAAGCCAAATATGCTCCCCAAAGCAATCACATGAGAAGGCCCCTCATCTACTAAGCCTGGACCCAGCTTCTCAGGCAATAACCGCTAATCCATATATATATAATGTGTATGGTAAAAGAAAAAAGAACCAATTCCAACCATAGATCACCAAAACAATGGGTGGTGGTGATATATTACTTTTAACCAATAGGATTCTTTTTAAGAAAAGCACTGCAATATTTCTCATTAATGGGGTGCCATTTGAAGTCACTTGGGAAGACTGCCATGCCCACCTCAAGAACACCCCCTTTCCCCACCACCATACATAGAGCCAGTTTGTCTTCTCAGGGGTAAGAGAGAAATCTCAAAGAGCTTCGCTGACTGAGAAAATTACACAGAAAGTCCAGGCCCTGACTCACACTGACAGCTCCCATCCCATTTCCATGCTCAGGATTATAATTCCTTTTTCTTTTTCTTTTGACCCTCATCTTCTCAACACCTTCAAACTCAATCAGAGAAAGCTAAATATGCTCCCCAAAGCAATCACATGAGAAGGCCCCTCATCTACTCAGCCTGGACCCAGCTTCTCAGGCAACAATCACTAATCAGTCTTGAAGCCTTCCTTTTCTAATTGTTTCCCCATCCATAAAGCTCTCCCGTTACCCTGTCTGCACTGGAATTTCTGCCAAGGACAAGTGGTGACGGCTGACCCCCTTCCTGTTGCAAGCTTTGATAGACACCTGTTTTCACTTGCACTGTGTTTATCCATACAGAACCATCTCTACTCCCCACACACATGGAAATGGATGGATACGGTAGGGTGGAGAGTACTGCCCCAGGAAGAAATAAACCAGTTCAGTCTCCACAGTTTCTCCCCTGGTGGGGGCAGTGGTGGATCTGATGGCTGGGGCCAGCCAGCGTCTCCCTTTGACCCCCTTGAAGCTCCTGTCAGCCTTGTAAAACTCAAGCTCTTTGGTTAATCTGTAGTCAGGGCTTTTGAAGGCCATGGTGGTGCTGGATAGCCCCTTTCAGTGAACCCATTGGGAGAACAGTGGGGCAGTGTTACACTGCGTGACGCCCTCTGGGTCCAGTGAGCCCCGCGAGCTCAGTAGCTGGAACTCCTAGCACAGCATATGCACCTCTATTGCATCTAGTACCCTCTGGTCCTCCTGCATCATCATCCTAGGCTCCAGGGAGCTGGTGATCTTTACGCTCCATGCACATGTGGTAAGCAAGGCGTGGCCTTTCCAATTTCTCTTTCTTCATCACTGCCCACTGTCTGCCACAGGAAGTGTGAGCATCTCCACTAGGTCTTTGCTTTTGGGTCCATTCAACATAATGTCAGCAAATCTGCAATAGAGATTTCTATGTGTAAGCCTAGAGGAAAAGTTTCTGAAGTTCCCAATGGCCATCTGCCAGCCAGGTTGTTACTAGAGGGAGAAGCTGAGATCACACCATAGTGCAAATTCAGCTGGTCACAACCATGGAAGCCATCTAGTAGGGTCAGAGTTCCTGTGGACACACCCAGTGGACATCAGTTGAGCCTGAGGCACTCTCACTGCTGCTGATGTTGTGAGCAAAGTTGAAGGCCATGGGGACACAATGGGGAGCTGTGCTGGGCTATGCGCCTCTCTGTTACTCTCTGTAAGGCACAGCCTGGAGTCCTGGTGGGGTGCCACGGAGGCCATCTTGGTTGTTAGTGCTGGATGAGTGGACAGAGACACTAAGAAAGGCAGGAGCATGGGAGGCCCCTACCTTGGCACAGTTAGAATGACTTTGACATTCTAGAAAGAGTCCTCTCCAAAAGCAATGACAATGGCACAAGAAGAGGCAAGAGAGAAATAAAAAAGAAAACATATTCAAGAAATAGGGCTGACAAGTTGCATAAGTTATTTAAAAGAAATAACCTATACATTCTAGAAATTCAATGAACTCCAAATAGGGTAAAGGTAAGAGCCTGGAAAAGACACATTATAGTAAACCTGTTGAAAGTCAAAGACAAGGAAACACCTTGATGTGAGCAAATAAACTAACAGTTGACTTCTCAGAAAAGACAATGGTGTTCAAAGGAGTAGAAAATTGGCATTAATCTTTATTTAGATTTTTCAGAAAAGTATAAAAAATAAAGTTTACATTAAAAAATTATTGACTCTCCTCTGTATCCTCACACTGCCTAGCTACTCTAGAACTTCCAACTCTCCATCTACATATTCCACTTTCCCCAAGCTTTCTATCAAGGCTCACCCTGTCTCTTGTCTTTATGTTCCTTCCTTTTTTACCCATTTCAAAACTAAGCTAAAAACAAACAAATAAACAATTTTCCCAAGATAGGATAACACTGAATTTAAGCAGGTAAATATCATATTGTCATTATTAAGAAAGGTGGACTGTGGGAGCACCAAAGACCATCAAAAGTTCATCTGTGGAACCTAATTTACGGGTCACGTGGGTCTTCACTTTGGAAGAGACAAGATGTTTAAACCAACATCTGATGGATCACTAGTATTAGCTGGGCAGAATGGGAAAGACCATTTATTTGCACTAATACCTTCAATAAGAATAATGCATTGGAAAAACAGAGCTTTGTTGGCTGAATAGCAATAAGTAAAGTTTAAAATGGCTGAAGTAAAATTTGTGTGATACACGAGGACCAGTATTTTGCACTCCATATTAGGTGTTTTTTTTCTCTCTCTCTCTTTTCCTTTGGATAGCTGACATTTAATGACTCTCCCTCAATCATGAGGGATTAACTGGCTCTCATTGACCGACTTTGAGATGATCCATTGAAGTGCAACATTTTAATTCACTGGGTTCTAAAAAGATACAGTTTGATTCTTTTTAAGCACAGACAGAAATTAGAAATGTTCACATTGACTTCTTCCAAGTTCTAGCGGGATGTGTAGTGATGTGTAACGAGGTGGATGGGGCTCGTCAGTAAACAGTAGCAACACCTGCCTGTTCTTCAATGCCTAACAAACCAATCCTTCTTTAAGAAAATTTCCAAGTTGTATTTACACTCTTCAGTTTTTAATATATCTCAGAATTTTTTTTTTCAAATTTCAAATAAAAGACTGAGCTAAAATAGCTTTTACTACGTTCATTTGGCTCACTTAGGAAGCTTTAAATTCACATGCAGGATCTACTAGCGGAAATCAGTTTTTGCTACAGACTAGTGACTGAGGAAGCCTCCCTGCCTGAGACAAACAAACAAACAAACAGGATTTTCTTCACCTTATTTAAAGAAGTCTTTGTATATCTGCCCCCTTCTCTCCTTGGGAAATCTTTTCTATTGTAATTAGATCTAGTGTAACATATTGGGAATGGAAAAAGGAAGAGGGAAAGAGAGTTGTAAGAAAAAATATTGTATTGGCTGTTTAAACCTGTTCCCCAAACAGAAAGTAATATGTATGTGATTGTGTAAGGAGGGTGGAGCAATTTTATTAAGCATGAGTGTATGCAGTTTTGTGAACATCAGTATGTTGACTTGAGTATTTTGGTATTTTTGTGATTTTGCATTTGATTCGGTGAGAGAGATGTGAATGAGATTAAGAACTATATCTAGGTCTATGTTCTTTAAAAGCTTTTTCAGAAAACAATAAATAAAGACTGTGTTGGTCTATATATTTCAAGTTCCTTTATCCTTGGATTTCTGCCTGTGAGAATCTTGCTAAATGGACACTAAATTACTTCTGTTAAAAATGTCTGACTAGGCCCTGGCCAGTTGGCTCAGTGGTAGAGCATCGGCCTGGCGTGCAGAAGTCCCAGGTTCGATTCCCGGCCAGGGCACACAGGAGAAGCGCCCATCTGCTTCTCCACCCCTCCCCCTCTCCTTCCTCTCTGTCTCTCTCTTCCCCTCCCGCAGCCGCAGCCAAGGCTCCATTGGAGCAAAGATGGCCCCGGGTTCTGGGGATGGCTCCTTGGCCTCTGCCCCAGGCGCTAGAGTGGCTCTGGTCTCAACAGAGCGACCCCCCGGAGGGGCAGAGCATCGCCCCCTGGTGGGCAGAGCGTCACCCCCTGGTGGGCGTGCCAGGTGGATCCCGGTCCGGCGCATGCAGGAGTCTGTCTGACTGTCTCTCCCCGTTTCCAGCTTCAGAAAAAAAAATACAAAAAAATGTCTGACTAAAGGCCTGACCTTGGATCAAGCAACGACCTGGAATGGTGAGGTCGTGGGTTCAAAACACTGGGCTTGCCTAGTCAAGGCACATATGAGAGTTAATGCTTCCAGCTTCTCCCCCCCCTTCTCTCTCTCTCTCTCTATCTGTCTCTCTTCTCTAAAATAAATAAATAAATATTTTTAAAAAATCTGACTACAGCCACTTATTATCTGATCAACCCATTTGAATCAGCCAGCAATATTTATTGATTTGACTGTGATGAGAAGGAAGATGTGCTTAAAAGGGAGATCTTGACTTTGGAGAACTCAGGGAAACAAAGAGAAATCTTAGGAAACCAAATTGCTAAATATAGTCTACCCTCTTGGGTGATGAAGGCAATCCTTTTCAAGAAGACTCAAGAGTAACAAGGTGGTGAAAAATGGCGTTTTTGCAAAGAGATTATAATTCCCTTTTTCTAAGTCCTATTTTATGGGCAGCATATGTCAAGAAGGTTGTTGCTTGGTTGGTTGGCTGGCTTTTATTTTGAGCCACTGGACATCCAATAAACTCCCATTGTCTGTTCTTTTCCTCACCAGTGAATACTGTGGAATATAACATAAGTGGACCTGTTCCTTTCTTATTTCTGCCTCAATTGTGCAGAGAAAAAAAAAAAGCATAAGAAGTGGAAAAGGGAGAAAAACAAAAGTAAACCCAAGGAAGGAGGGAAATGGAGGGGAGTCTGAAAAGATTCCTCCCACAGAAGTAGGGAGCCAGAAGTTTAGATTCTAGTAATTACTTGGCCATTCAAAATAGGCAATTACAATATATCCTCTAACTCTTCTGCTAGTAAAATAAACTGAGTATCCTCTATCTTCCAAATGGATTTTGTGGCAGTATCTCACAGGTTCCGTTGGCAGATAAGAGGTAAGATTTTCTTTCGTGGTATGAATTTGGGGCAAGGATGCTGCTCTTTTAATGAGTTTTAAACTTGTCTAATTAAAGTGAAAATTTTTATTCACTAGAAATTACACATAACGACATATTGTAGAAGAACTTATCAGTGTGAAGGAACTAAAGTTCTAAGTCAGTGGGATGCAGAAGACAGAACATAACACAGCTACCTTCCATGGGCCACTTTTGAGGAGATGTGGAAGTGGTATTCTGTGGACTGGAAAAAGGAGGGAAGGGGAATACTCATTCAGTGTCAGAGAGTCACTGAGAGGAGTGTGTGTATGTGGGGTAAAGCAGCTGTGCTCTAAAGAATAGAGGGAATGAGAATTTTAAGACTTGTCACTGTGGGCTACAAATTGGATGCCCTTTAACAGATTATCAGTGATGACAGTAAAGACAGAATAACCCTTAGGTACCTGTTTCCTCTGACCTGCTTCTTTAAATGTGCCGGGACCAAGACTGGGACATTCACGGCCCCTGGGTTATTATGTGTTACACCTTATTTAACTCTGTGTCAGTCTTGCTCACAAGATATTTTGGGCAGCACTACTACCCAATATAGGAAGCTAGAACTTCCTGGCTACATATATTCACCAACATGAAATGTTCATATAAATCTTAATTATTTCTTATTAATCTATTCAGTATAGATTTTTGAAAGGCCTCCCTCAGGCTCTACAAGTGCTAGAGCTACAAAAATGATACAATTCTTTCTATCAAGGGGAATGACTACAGGGTTGGGTTTATGGGGTCAGAAAAAAGTAGAGGAAAATTCTATTATTAGAAATCATGATATAAATTATAAAATGCTAGGAAACTATTCTTTTCTCATGTAATAACTACTAATGCTGACCCTCAGTTAAGGCATAATTACTACTTCCTTACTCACATTCCACTCCCATACAAATAAAAGGTTTAGGATTGATGTGGAGAGTGCTCTTTAAAGGGGAAAGGCCTTGGCCCTGGCCGATTGGCTCAGTGGTAGAGCGTCGGCCTGGCGTGCAGAAGTCCCGGGTTCAATTCCCGGCCAGGGCACACAGGAGAAGCGCCCATCTGCTTCTCCACCCCTCCCCCTCTCCTTCCTCTCTGTCTCTCTCTTCCCCTCCCGCAGCCGAGGCTCCATTGGAGCAAAGATGGCCCTGGCGCTTGGAATGGCTCCTTGGCCTCTGCCCCAGGTGCTAGAGTGGCTCTGGTTGCAACAGAGCGACGCCCCGGAGGGGCAGAGCATCGCCCCCTCGTGGGCAGAGCGTCGCCCTCTGGTGGGCATGTGGCGTGGATCCCGGTCGGGCGCATGCGGGAGTCTGTCTGACTGTCTCTCCCCGTTTCTAGCTTCAAAAAAATACAAAAATAAATAAATAAATAAAAAATAAAGGGGAAAGGCCTCTTATTTTCTGTTTGTTCTGGTTGAGAAGTAGCCTTTAAAACTCCTCATTTATACCTAATAGCAGACTTTCTTCTTCTTTTTTTTTTATTTCACTCAACTTAAGTCCTGAGATATTTAATGTACATCCCTGAGCCTCCATCCATAATTTTTTGTGAGAATATAGAGATCAATTCCATGTTATTTCCTAAAATCCAGAGACTCAGTATTTCAGTGCAGTGCTATAAGATCCATAAAGACTCCTGTAAGGAACAGCTGAGATAGAGTAGCTTCACTCATCCCTCCTGCTGCCCCTCTGCAGTAATGGGCGAGGACGTTTCCTCCCCCAGTCAGCTGTTGTCTTCTATTTGAAGTATAATATTTTCTTGGCGTTCTGACAGCTCCCCCACTGAGGGCTCTCCCTCTGCTTGTCCTACACCTTCTCCTAGGATTCTGCCTTCGTTCATCTTCTTTCTTCTCTTCTGATCCCTCATTTTCTCTCTCTGCTTTGTCTTTCTTTTCTTCTTTAAGATTTCTTCTTTTCTTTCTTATCCACGCAACTTTCCACACTTCTTCCTGAAAAACCTTATATACTCCCACATTTTAGATATTGCTGTTTCACTGACCATATTAAAATGGACATGTCCATCGTAAAGCTCTCTCATGACTGTCAGGCTCACATTTTCTACTGCCACAGAACAGCTCACCTCTGCCTCAGACTGTACACAGTGCCTCAAACACCTCTCTGGTGCTCTGGTCATGATTGGAATGGAAAGCAGTGGTACAGTAAGGACAATGGATTCAGATAATTTGAGCTTTCACTCTTATACTTGATGGCTGTGTAACTTTAAGAAAGACACTCAACCTATTTGAGTTGTTTCATCTTACATAAAGTGGAGCTAATAACATGGTGATAACCTTGCAAAAAAAATCTGAGGTATCTTATCCATTGGGAGTCCGTTGAAATAGATTATATATAACCCCATGTGCCATGATGCTTCTTCTTTTTTTTCTTTTTTTTTTTTCCCGTTACTACTCTGCCATCTTGGCCCAAAGTCCCCAGATGTCTTTTTATGTCTTCATGGACTCTTAAAACGTTTGGTGCCTAAGTTTTTATATTATATTTGGTTTTGGAATTGTGCTTTCAGTGAATGGGTGGAGATGATCTATTATTCATGTTTGCAGTAAACTTTTTAAATGGCCAAAAATCCTTCATAGTAACTAACTCCCATTAGGAGACAGATTTTAACATCCTTTGACCAATAGAATGTGACAGAAGTGACACTGTGTGACTTCTAAGCCTCCACAGGCCTCGCAGGTCTCATTATTGCTGTCCTATGACACTGAACTCAGACCTCTATGCCACCCAAAAGCTGTAGAAATAGGTGGAAATGTTTTAAACTTCTAACTCTGATTTATGGTGATGATTTCACTCTATAATAAAATGATTAAAAATCAATGAATTATACAATTGAAATAGATAAACTTTATGACTTTTAGAAAGCTACTAAAAAAAGCAAGTCCCTGAATGAAAATCACACAGAAGGGCCCAACCTCCCAGATAGACTAGCTAAGCCCAGCTCCCACGTGACCATTAGTCAGATGCAGCCAAATGAATGAGACCAAGTACAACAAGCCAACCAAAGAATTTTGAAAAACTTTAAAATTAGGGTTATTTTCAGCATCAACAAGTAATTGATACATTTCTCTGCATAAGATGGTCTTTATTCTACTAATTTTTAACTCATATATAGAATTCAGGTTATTTTCTTGAATTACACATCTCCATACACATAGCCACACCTGTACAAACATTGAAACCAAGAGCAGGCATGCATTTGATTGACTTTACTGAAGTTTGGGAGAAACAGGAAACTAAGTTTATATCTATAAATGTGATTTACAGAAAAATATTTGATAGTTTTTTCTTAAAATTCTTTCACTTGATCATTTTTTTTCCTCTCTTCTCCTCTCTCTTCCTTCTCCTGTCCTCCCTGTGTCTAAATGCCTGTACTGGACACCATCACTCACACAGCCTGCTTCACTTCACGGGCTCCTTGTTTCATCTTCCGAGGGTTTGGTTTTACTCTCAATGATGCATCAAGATATTTTCCCAACCAAAAGCAATTGCTTCTTAAAGAGGCATTTCAGAGCGGGCTGTTAAATTATTTATTATCATACCATGGTACATATCCATCAATGACTGACACAGATATTTGTAATAAAATGTACCCTTCATGCATTCCACATCTTGTTTTACAGCATGCCAATCAACCTAGTAACTCAGATTACAATATTTGGAATCATGCTTGACCCTTTCTTACCCTTGTCCTCCTAACACCAATCTCTCATCTTATTGTTTCTTTCTTGGAAACACTTTAAGAATTCATTCCCTTATCTGCATCCTGGCACAAGAGCTCTCGTTCTAACCCACCAAGGTTAGCATAGTTTCTCCGTAATTCTCATTTTTGTTCCTAATTCATATTACTTTTAAGCAATACTCCAGACAAGGGTTAGCAAATTATGTGACACAGGTCAACTTCAGCCCACCATCTATTTCGTAAATAAAATTTTATGGGAACACAGCCGTGGCCATGCATTTGTATATTGTCTAAGGTAGCTTTTTAAAATGAATCATTGTGACAGAGATCAGATGGCCCACAAAGCCTCAAATGTTTACTGTCTGGCTTGCAGAAATGCTTGCAAACCGCTGTTCTAGAGTCTACCACGATAATCTTTCCAGAACACAGAACATGTTGCAGGATTGATTATTGTTCTTAAAATTAATATTTTTATGTAGATTAACAAATGCATGAATATACATCAATTTTTTAGAGGTTATATATGGATAGTGGAATTCTATGTATAAATTTATGTAATGTGGAATGGTGTAGAACAGGATGAAATACTATTTATATGACAGCATGGATGATATTTTATAATAACAACAGAAAGTAAAAATTTGGAAAGAATTTAAACTCACTTCTTTAAAACTCACAATTTCTCTTTCTGCTTGCAGGAATATATCCCAACACAGCCCTGGCTGGGTGGCTCAGTAGATAGTGCATTGATCCAATGCACCTGAGGTGGCAGGTTCTACCCTCTGTCAGGGCATGCACCCCCCCCCCCACACACACACACACACCGGCAGGAGAAGCAACCAGTGAGTGCACAACTAAATGGAACAACTAAGTGGAACAACGAGATGAAGCTTCTTTCTCAAATCAGTGAAAAAAAAATGCCCCGATACTTTATCAAATATATGAGGCCTTGGTAATTCCCTCGGTCTTTCTCACCGCTGCTCGCCTCGCCCTGCCTGACACTCTCACAGACTCAGCGTGCTGCCTCTCAGACTTCAACGTGCTTAAGAATTAGTAAAAGTTTGGATTCTAAAGCTCCCTTTCGTAGTACATTTGGGGTGAAACTAAGAATTTACATTTTGAATAAGCACCACTGCTCATAGTTCATGGATCACATTTTAACAGTTCTACATTTGAAATCAGTCTTACCCAGGTTCAAATGCTGACTGCCGTGTTCACCAGTTATCTGACTTTGGGAAAATAGTGCAAAGTCACTAAAGCAGTTTTCTGTGAAATGGGATACAAAAGCTCTTGCCTTAAGAGTTTTTTTTTGTAAGGATTAAATGAGATTGTCCAGGTCAAAGGTTTAACACAGTGCCTAAATCAAGAGTAAGTACGTACTTGACAAGGTTTTCTAATCTTCTCTATGTCTTTTTCATTGTTTTCAATTGTATCAGTATTTGAACTGTAAAACTCTGAGTCCAAATGATATCCAAGCCATTCCCCATGTCACATGCATGTTCCAAAGTCACACTACCTTGCCTTTACACATCAGTCTCTTGTGTGTGTGTGTGTATTTTTCTGAAGTTAGAAGCGGGGAGGCAGTCAGACAGACTCCTGCATGTGCCCAACTGGGATCCACCCGGCATGCCCACCAGGGGATGATGCTGCCCATCTGGGGCGTTGTTCCATTGTGGCTGGAGCCATTCTAGTGCCTGAGGCAGAGGCCATGGAGCCATCCTCAGTGCACGGGCCAACTTTGCTGCAATGGAGCTTTGGCTGCGCAAAGGGAAGAAAGAGACAGAGAGGAAGGAGAGGAGGAGGGGTGGAGAAGCAGATGAGTGCTTCTCTTGTGTGCTCTGATCAGGAATCGAACCTGGGACTTCCACACGCCAGGCTAATGCTCTACCACTGAGCCAACTGACTGCACATCAGTCTCCTTTACAATAATGTGCTTCTTCACCTCTAGCCCTGTTTTTGCTCCCTATGTTAATTTGCTGTCATCTTCTCGGATCCAATTCATATATTATGTCTGGGTATCCTGCCCTTAACCCCCCTTCATCAAAGTGAAGCCCTCCTCCCCTCTCTCAGCTGTACCTCCATAACACTAAGCACTACCACTGTAATCCTTAGTATATTACATAAAATTTGTGTTCGTTGTTGTGTGCCCAAGGCAGACTGTGATATCCTTATGCTCAGTCATCGTATCATATTGCTCTTTGCATTATCATTATTGTCATGATTGTGGCCTCCATTTATTTCAAGTTCTCATGAACAAAACTTGATATTAAACAAGTGTTTCAGATGCTTTGACATTAGGGCCCCTGCAGACTCTAGAGGGACTGCCCAGGCCTAGTGAATTTTTAAAGGTAGGAAGTGAATCACTTGTGAGCAGTTCTTTCAGATGCAAACCAGCCAATCCAGAACACAAACCCTCAGCCACTTCCTTGATCAAGCTGTTACATTCAGGAACACTACACGCACACATACACGTGCACACACACCCCATTAATCACCCCAGGTCCAGGCACCGCATACCTAGTGACAGTCCCTATGCCCCAGAGCCCACTGAAATGAGTCAAGCTGGCCCTCTCTGCACCTTCTCGCCCTGCCTTGCGCCTTCCTTCCCGGGGCAACCACAGTGAAGCTCTTGTCTACATTTTCTACTTTCTTTTCCTGTCTCCCAACTGACCCCAGAATTCCTCCCGTCCCTCAGGGCCTGGGATGCATCTTCCTCTTGGAATCTGTGAGTATAACAAGCTATCATTTCAATGGTAGTTGTCTACTGATCTGTTGGACTTGCTATACCTAAATAATAACAAAACCCTTGCTTTAAGACAGACTCTTACGGTATCGTCAAAGTAAAACTGAAAAGGCAATGGGATATATCGTATCTTAAGAAACCGGTGTTTGAAATCTACTTGGTACTAAACTTTAGGAGTCTCTAGCTGCCAATGGCTAAGACTATCAAAATGGAGTAGAAAAGTTAGAAATAAGACCCTTTTCAGAGTAAAAGACTAGTAAAATCGTTACAAAAAGAGCTGGGAAAGGAGGGTCTGTGATGAGCACCCCAGGTGGGAGAAGCTTCTACGTCCTGCAGGGCTAACCCCCTGAACTGAGATTTTAGCGACAGAGGCCACGCTTGTAGTTGTGAGACCCAGGACAACTCATTGTCCTCCTTGGAGTCCTACTTACCTTCTGTGGAAAATGAGATAAGATCCTGTGAGCAGGTGCACTCAAAAGTTCTAACAGTACCAGTTTTTCTCTTTTTAATTCCAAATAATGCCACTAGGTGGCAGCAGAAATTAAATAATACCTCTTTGCTTTAGTTTTGCTTTTCAAAAGGATTTTATTTTGAAAGAATAAGCATCATTTTAGAGAATAAGAATACCACCACCACCACTGCCACAAAACACAATTAAAAATGATGTGTGAAGCAAACAATGTTTAAAACAAGCAACTTCTAACTCATTAGAGCCAGCTTATTGCTACCTCAGCAAAATTCCCAATGATAGTAAGAATTTATTTAACTTGCTTCCTAATGAAATACTTCAATGCATGTCTAAATTTTTATTATTTATAGATCAAATGTCTTAATAGTATAAACTCCAGGCACATGTACAGAACGACCAGCTCAATATTCCCATTTGGATGTCTAACAGAGCCTCACACTTTAACACAAAACTCAGTTTTTCTCTCCCAAACCTGATACTTCCCAAACTTCTGCCATCTCAGAAAACAAAAGCACTATTCCCCTCATTGCTTAATCTAAACATCGAGGAACCATAATTTATTTCTCTTTTGTCCTCCCACTCTACATCTAATCCATCAAAAATGCCTTGACTCCACCTCCAAAACAGTGGGCAAAACTTTCCATACATTTCCACCTTTGCTGCTACCATTGCCATCTAAGGCATCGTTATCTCTCATGGGAGGACTTCCAAAGCCTCCTACCTGGACTCCCTATTTCTCTTTATTCCTCTTAGAACCTGTGCTCCATGTGTTAGCCAGAGTAATACTTTAAAATACAGTGTGTTCGTAAAGTCATGGTGCACTTTTGACCAGTCACAGAAAAGCAACAAAAGACGATAGAAATGTGAAATCTGTACCAAATAAAAGGAAAACCCTCCCAGTTTCTGTAGGATAATGTGGCAGCATGTGCACATGCGCAGATGATGACGTAACACTGTATACAGCGGAGCAGCCTACAGTCATGCCAGTTGAGATGTGGATGGTACAGAGGAAAATTCAGTGTGTTCTGTGGCTTGCTAAATTCGAATCCAATCCATAACCAATGTGCAACGTGGATATCGGCACGTTTATAACTAAGCGCCACCACATAGGAATAACATTACTTGGTGGGATAAGCAGTTGAAGGAAACCAGCAGTTTGGTGGAGAAACCCTGTTCTGGTAGGCCATCAGTCAGTGACAAGTCTGTAGAGGCTATACGGGATAGCTACCTAAGGAGCCCTAAAAAATCTGTGCGTGAGCCCACATCAAACTGCACTGAATAGGTATGAAACTGGGAGAGTTTTCCTTTTATTTGGTGCAGATTTCACATTTCTATCGTCTTTTGTTGCTTTCCTGTGACCGGTCAAAAGTGCACCATGACTTTATGGACACACTGTATAATACCTATCACGCCTGTCTCTTTCATAAAACCTTCCAAAAAATTGTCAGTGCCCTTAAAACACAACCCAAACTCCATAACACGATCGACGTACCTCTTCATAATCCATCAGTTGTGCGCTCCTCTTACAATTTACACACTTCAGCAATATTGAACCCTTCCTACCCCTCCTTTCACAGGCGCACCGATTACTCCTACCTTAGAGCTTCAGATTAGTTCTTTCCTCTGCCCAGAATGCTCTGCCTGTGGCTAAGCATTCTCATCACTCAGATCTCAAGTCCTCCGGGTGTTCCTCTGTAGTCCCAGTGGCCACTTTCTATCGCAATAACCTAATTTGTCCCAACTTACCTTTCTTCGATTGTGTTTGTTTACTCATTTGTTGCTTCTTCACAAGAATGTGTCACTTAGGCCAGGAAGATGTTAGTTACCACAGTATCTATACTTTACATCTATAAGAATATCACAAGTACTCAGAAGAAATATTAAAGTGAATAAGGCAGTGAATTCTGGGCAGGATTGGATCTTTTTTTAAAGGTTGAAAAGACATATTGGTATGGCATTAAGAAACCGGATCACCATCCTGATCTTTAGTCTTCATTGAATTCAGTCATTGAGGAAAACTTGTTTTTTCTGTAAAAAAAATGCTCTATTCCAAATAAGTAGCATTTTTAGGATTGAGTAAATTTTTCTCTCTCAATAACCACTTAACAAAATCATGTTGGGTATGATCTTTTACCAATGACAAAGACAAGTAATATTTAGTGTGTACTCTAGCTAAATGTATTTATAGTCTATTAATTCCTAGAACACCCTTATAATTAACATACATATTCTCATTTTCTTAAATGGCTAGTCAATGGGGCAAGTGAGAGTAATGGTTGTTGCCTGATCTGCCCAGGTTTGACAGCTTGCATGTGCTAGAACCAGGACCTCTGCCCCCACAGGACCACTCTAGGGGCTGCCCACTTCATTGTTTTGTTATCTTACTCTGTATTCATTGCTTGCAGCTTCTGTAACAAATTACCACAAACAGTGGCTTAAAATAATACATATTTATTCTTACAGTAATGGAGGTCAGAAGTCTGAATCCATTTCCCTGATTTAAAGTCAAGGTATAGACAGAGCTGCTTCCTGCTGGGGGCTCTGAGAGAAGAATTTGTTACTTTGATTTTTTCCATGTTTAGTGGCCACATAGATTATTCAGTGGCTGTGACTCCAAAGTGCATCTCTCGAACCTCTGTTTCCATCATCACATCTCTTTCTCCTCTGCGTCTGATCCCTTTTGTGTTTCTCTTATATAGACCCTAGTGATGACATCTGGCCAGCCCAGAAAAGCCAGTATAAACCCTCCACCTCGAGGCTCTTAATTTAATCACTTCTGCAAAGTCTCTTTTTCAACAAAAAGTAACTTTCACAGGTCCGAGGGATTGTATAATGGGTACATAAAGAGGCTGCATTATTCAGCCTCCCACACTCTTCATGCTAGTTAGTGGAAGGCAGGTGAAACCAGCTAACTCATTGAGTCGTCCCTAAGTGACTTGTCTCCACACACCAGCCTCTTTCTCTAGGCACCTCCAGCTCATGCTTTAGCAAAATCACAGAATGCAGACATCATGGACTTTCAGCATCTCACACCAGCAATTGATGCTGAAAATGCTCATGGTCTATTATACATTAAAAATGAACATGCTTGTAAGGTATTTAAGACTGCTTAAGCCTGACGGCATTGAACACAAATATGTAAGACTAAGTCCTAATACATTCCCTTTCTGCCTCTTATCTGCTTTAGTTTGGGCTTCCTTTTTAATAATCCCCTTGACATGCTACAAATGATTCTTATGTAAAAGAGGAGAATCCTTCTTTACAAGGTTCAAAAACTCGTGCCTACTTCACATATGACCTAAATGACTTAGGTTGAAAGAGAATTGATGTTCGGTTTTATTAAACCAGCTCCTAGATGTTAGTTACAGAAAATGAACAGTGATATCAGCAAGCAGTAAAATACCTTGTAAAGTGCCCAATAGCTTCTATAAATAAATTGGCAATTCACTTAGAAGGTAAACAGTACAGAATACGATTTGAATGACATCAGCCGGTCTGTAAAATGATGCCCTTACTTTCCTTCACTTCTGACCTGCCGATTACAAAGGCTGTTCTCAAGAGGCTCTGCGGTAGAGCACTGCTCCCAAAGTGTTGTGCTCAGCGTGGCTGTCAGTCCCGAGCTTCCAATGCGACCTTCGTTTCTTCCTATCTCTGAAGCAGAACAACTTTTCAAGTCCTGAGTGGTTCCATAAGAGGAATAGCTTAAGCCCAGGACCACTTGCCATCCAGGTCACATGATCTCTGATGGCACGTTTGAAAAGTCACAACAACTGAGAGTTTCAATTCATCCTTCCTTTGAAAAGAGATGAAAATATATGATACTGTTAAGAGAAACGATCACCTCTCCATACAGCAACATTTTCCAAATTGTTTTTGGCGGAGATCATTTAGTAAGAAATAATAACAACAACAACAACAAAATGCTCTTGTTACAAACACTGTTGATAAATATTTTGTTCTATGTTGCCTCCCAGGAGACTGAAATAGCAGAGTAAAGGCTCTGAAAAGTCCTGCAATGAAGAAGTATCCTTAGCACTGATTAACCCAGCATGTTGACCACTGACTTCTACGTATCGCCTCTCCCCACCCTGCGGAAGGATCCTCTGTGGCACAGGCTGTAAGAAACACTGCTTTAAACTGTGTTTGTGGATGAGGTCTCTCATGTGCCCCAGAAGTGGTGGTGTGAACAGTGTCTTTTAAAATGGATGGGACTAAAGAATATTGATCTGAAAATTCAGAAACTAATACAGTTTTTAGATTAGAGCAAATCTTAATCAAAAGAGATTCTAATGGATTATTAGATGTTCATTGAGCACAGGAGTAATATTTCTTCTCTAATTTGTAAAATTTCTAAAATACATTCTCTAATTCCATTAAAACAAAAACTAGAGTTTTTATACCAAAATTCCTGAGGGACCATTTTACAATGATATTAAGTTGTACCTAGTGTGGGATTCTTGGTTCTTTAATGACTGTGTTTGGACATTGGGTAGAAAACTAGATGGGCATTTCAAATTTATAGTTTCTAAAGGCTAAAAATATATTCTCTGAAATCAGGTGCCTTGAGTCCCCAATTCTGGTTCTACAAGTGATTATTAATGGGGCCTTGGACAAATAACTTATTTATGCTTACAACTTCCTTATTTATAAAGTGGGAACACTAAAAAAAGATATAATTTCAGAGTGTTGTGAGAACTTAAAAAGATGTGAACCTGAAATAGTGGGAGTATCCAACAAACATTAATTATACCCTTTACTCAGACAAGTGGGATCTCTGCTCTAAACCCCGTGTAGAGACCTAGTTCTGTCCCACCTGTGACTATGTTCCTTCCTCGCAGGTCAGGAGGCCCACAGAACCAAGGGTACAAGGCCACATAAAGCTCATACTCTAGATACCCGAGCACCCAGAATTACTTGTCTAAATGAAGTGTTCCATGAAACAGTCTTGAGGGAATTCCATAGCCACACAAACTTAAGTAACATTGTACACTATATATATATTATTAGACATGAACATACTGAAAAAAAGCCAAAATATCTTTATGTAACTCAATTTTACAAGATTTATTTGAATATAAAAATTCCTCTCCCTTACCTTCCCCATTAGTAACCATAAATACACATTGGAACTAGTGTGAACAGAGTTTAGAAAAGGATGGTAGGGTAGAATAAATACACACTTTAGAGTCTGACTAATTTAAATGTAATTTTTGGCTCTGTCACTTCAAGAAACCATTCTTCCCAACAACGCGATACTATCTCTGGTCATGTCCACACAAAACCACATTCTCCACACAGAAATCTGGACACAAATGTTTATATGAGCTTTGTTCATAGCGCCACAAGCGGGAAGCACACTAAGATGTCCTTCAGTAGGCAAACGGACAAAAAAAGTGTGGTCCATCCATACAGTGGAGCAGTCAGTGAAAATAAGAAATGAACCAGTAAGTCGTGAAAAGACGTGGCGGAACCGTTCAATGCACATTGTTAAGTGAAAGAAGCCAGTCTGTAAAGGTAACGGTGCCGCATAATTCTAACTACAGGGTATTTTAGAAAAGGAAAACTATAGACAAAACTAAAAGATCAGTGGTTTCTAGAAGTTCCAGCTGGAGGAAGAGAAGAAATGAGTCCATGAAGCATAAAAAATCATTAGGGTGGTGAAACTACTCTGTATAATACTATAATAGTAGACAAATGACATTATGCATTTATTTAAACCCATAGAACTATACAAAAAAGGAGTAAGCATTAATGTAAAATAAAGACTTTAGTAAATGGCAATGTGCTGGTGTTGGTTCATTATTTGTTACTAATGAACGAAGTTAAAAGTTAATAAGGGAAGCTGTGTGTGCTTATGAGAAGGCGGCTGGGAATAGGGTAAGGAGGGTACAGGGTTTCTCTGTACTATCTGCTCTATTGCTCTGTGCTTCTAAAACTTTACAAAAATAAAGTCTACTAATTATTAAAATGAGACTAAATAATACTTTTTAAAAAACAAAAGTAAAGATATTAATACCTAATTTATACGGCTGCCCAGATGATTGAACAAAAGTGTACTGTATGTATCTACTCTACTATGACCATTTATATCCATAGCTTCCCCCATTGAATTTCTCCATCTCACTAAGAACTGACTTTCTGCATTCAGATTATAATCAGTATTTTCAATTTCTGCCTAATTAAGCTTTTCCCCAAGGAGACAATCTCACATAATGGAGTGTAACACAATCAAGCCCAAATGCTTCCTCTCATCTTCTTTAGATCTACAAAGAGAAAAAAAAGGAACAATTCCTTGCCAAGATCTAGAATGAGATTTTAGAATCAGTATATAAAGGGGTTGGCATATGTTGATTACAGAGGGGAGAGCGATGGAATAAAAAAGACAGATTGTTATTGACCTAAAAACAGCTTGTCCTCACCTACTTGCATGGGAAAAGTACTCTGACCAGCAGATCTCAAGGGTGGAAGAAAATTCAGAGACCAGGCTTGCATCTAGTTGCTTGAATCACTTTCCCAGAGAGCAATTCGCCATGCTTTCTTATTATACAACCAGCTATGTGTGGTATTGATCCTTACCATGAAAGGCTAAGCCTGAGGGACTGGGATACCCATGCAAAAGCTTTCTACCCATCTTCTTAAGAGAAATCATTGAAATCTGACTGTATTAGTTTTCTATCTCTGTGTGACAATTTACCACAAATTTAGCAGGTGAAAATGATACCCATTTAACAACACTACAGTTTTACAGGTCAGAGTCTCGTAGGCTCAACTTGTTTCTGTGTCTCAAGTCTTACAAAGCCCAAATCAAGAGGTCTGCAGAGCTGTGCTCCTTTCTGGAGGCTCGAGGCGACAACCTGCTTCATGGATCATTTAAGTTGTTGGCAGAATTAAGCTCCACGTAGTTGGATGACTGAGGTCCCCATTTCCTTACTGGCTTTTATAAGGGCTGGGGTGGGGAGGGTAGTTCTCATCTTCTGAAAGCTACCTGCCTTCCTTGGCTTGTGTCCACCTCTGTCTTCAAAGCCAGCAGTGGTGGGTTTGAGTCCCTCCGTGCTTTGAATCTTTCATCCTTCCTTTTCTATTTCTGCTTCCGTCTTCCAATTTTAAAGGTCAGTTAGTTTATACTGGGCCTAACCAGGTAACGAAGTATAATCTTTCTATTGGAAGGATAGCTGATTATCAACCTTAAAACTCCTCTTGCCACATAATAAAATATATTCCTAGGCATTACATCAAGAGGGTCAAACCTTGCCTACCACACCATGTGTGCTTTATATTTAAGACATTGGACTGGAACTGAAGTACACTTTACTTATATAATCTAATGAATTTACTTTGGCCTTTCCTATTAACTCACATATCACTGTTGGGGACTGTCTGTTGACTAAAGAAAAGAAAACTTGTCACAAAGTGATATTTGCTTAAGGGTTCCCTGTTCCTCAAAAGAAATCAAAAAGCTTCATTATAATAATAGCAGTTACTTTAAGAGAGACAGATTCCATGGAAGGGACTGTCTTGGGGATCCTCCTCCCCTGGTCTGCACCCCTGCCCCAACCCACACCTATTTTATTTGTGCTTTCAAAGCACTAACTTCCTGGTCCAAGAGTTAATGTTTCAGCTGGGAGCCTATTCTACCAGACTGGTTGTAAGAAAGCAGATGTTATCTGCCTTGAACTTCTTTGAATTCTTGGAATCCAAAGATCCAAAATACAAACAGGACCATACAATGAATAGGAACCTATGAAGAGATAACACCTGAGAATTAAAAAAAAAGTTACCTACAAACAAAGAAAACACAAATTGCCCACTGGAATCCAGCAAAGTTAAGAAAGTTAATAGGGAAGAATGCTGGATGATTTGCTCTTTGATCTAAGACATAACATCTTAAATGTTGATGCTTGGTTTTTTCATTTCTGATGAGAACTGAGATTGCAAGAGGTTTTTTTCCTTTCTTGTAGTACAGTGGTTATGGGATCTTGACAATAGCTCTTTTTATTGTATGTCTCCTTTTCGAGCTTTAAGTTAAGCAGGTACTTCCTCATGCAGTGATTATGCTGGGGCTATTAGAGAAATAAAGTATCTAGCCAGCTCTAAAAAAAAGCTCAGATTGGAAAGGAGAAAAAAAGTAATAACTCAATGATCACATTACACAGAAATATATTGGGTTGAAATGTCAAAAAGGAGTGATTTGAGACAGTTATGCAAATACCTATTTAAATCTGCCTAAATCCAACAAGGTCATCATAGAAAAGCATCCCTGCAAGAACAGTTATAAACAGGGAGAGTAAAATCTAATTTCATTACAGGGAGTTTCTGACCTCGCTGAAAAAATCTGAATTTTCATACCTTCTTTAGAGACTCCCTCCATTCTTAAAAACCAATGGGCTTACTGTGTTGATTGAACCATTTCATGCCACCCAGCTAATGTGCCTTAAATTATGCACCATTCAGTAGCTGTAAATCAAGTCTATAATCAGGTGGACCATGTAGCCGCTGAACATTCAGGAAAGTGACATGTGTGTCATGAATACTGTTCTCTTTATTCTTAAGTTAAAAATAGTAACTACAATAAGATACATGTGGCTAGCAATACTGCAAATTCTAAACTAAATACTCAAAAATCAAGGCCTACAAAGATTCTATAATATTCATACAGAAACTCAGCACTTGTTAAGTCTTCTCCCTTGTGAAGGAAAAACATTCTCGTGCCATGCTCCAAAGCAACAGAAGAAGGCAGAAGTTGCACATGCTTGAAAACAGCTCTGGATTCTGTTATGTAAAGTAGCTCTTTAGATGATATCTTAAACTCTGCAAAACCTAAATTGAATGCTTTAGTCTTCATTCAGAATTTTCCCTAACACAATAATAAAAACATGTAAGTGTGTTTCAGTTTTACTATACAGTGATGATTTTGAATTCTAATGTTTCTATATGTTAAAGAATACTATATATTGAATCTTTACTTATGTCAAATATTTATAAGTGCTTGTGTGAATGATGAAATTCCTAAGTGCTTTACAAGCATCCCAGGTTAAGCAAAAGTCTAAGATGGTCTCCAAGATTTTCTGGCCCCTTGTGTACATGTCCTGCATAATTCCATGAATTGTTAATCCAATGAATTTTACTCTTGTGATTAGGTCTACATGGCACAGTTGACTTTAAAAAAGAGAGATTTTCTGGTAAGTTGACCAAATTACCTGAACCCTTCAAGAGAAGAAAGTTTTCGCTGGCTGGTAACTGAAAGAAGTCAAAGCTTTGAAGCTTGAGATATATTTGATGGGCCATAGTTGGCTTAAAGATGGTACAGGTCATGCGTAAAGAAATATGGTGTCCCGTAGATATTGAGAGAGGCCCCAGCTGTTAGCGAGCAAAGATGTAGGAACCTAAGCACTTTAACCACAAGAAATTGGATTCTGTCAGCAGCAGGAATGAGCTTGAAAGTAGATTTTCTCCCCAGGACCTCTAGACTCTTAGTTTTGCCTACAGTTTGATTTTAGCTTGTGGTACACAGAGCAAAGAGCCGATTCATGCCATGCCATAACTCTGACCTACAAAAACTTTGCAGACACTGAATTTTTAGTAATTTATCATGCAGCAATAAAAAACTAATATAAATGAATTCATATAATTTTTATTACAATCATATGACATAGCAACTATATATTTATTTCCATTTTTTCCAGTGTTATTAACATATAATTGACACAACTAAACACATTAAAGTGGTACAACATGATGATGCCATACATGTGTACATATAAGATGATTACCAAAATCAAGCTAATTAACACAACCATCATCTCACATAGTTTGCTTTTATTGTGTGAGATGGGAACACTTAAGATCTACTCTCAGTAAACTTCAAGTTCAGACTATAGTATTGTTAACTGTAGGCACCATGCTGTACATCAGATCTGTACAACCTATTCATCTGGTAACAGAAAATGTGTTCACTATGATCAACATCCCCATTTACCCTACCCCCAGGCTCTGGCCACTAAGAGCTTCTGTGAGTTTAACTTTTTTAGATTCCCCATATAAGGAAGATCATATAATATTTGCCTTTCTCTGTCTTGCTCATTTCATTTAATATAATATCCTCCCAGTTTATCCATGTTGTCACTGAAAAAAGAATTCTTTTTTATGGCTGAATAATATTGCATTATGCACGTGTGTGTGCATTTTTTTGTGTTTTTTTGTATGTGTGCATTTTTTATTTATCTATTTATCCATCGATGGTCAATGGATGAACTAGGTTGTTTCCATATCTTGTCTACTGTGGATACTGCCACAGTGAACATGGGAGTTCAGATATCTCTTCATATTACTGATTTCACTTCCTTTGGATATATTCTCAGAAATGCAATTGCTCAATCATGTGGTAGGTTTACTTTTAATATTTTGAGGAATCTCTCTATTGTTTTCCATAATGGCTGTACCAATCTAAATTCTCACCTAGAGGGTGAGTAGTGTTTTCCCTATGATTTCTTCTAGGAGTTTTATGGTTTCATAAAACATTTAAATCTTTAATCCATTTCTGGCTATTTTTGTGTATGGTGTAAAATAATTATCCAAATTGTATTGTCCTTATTTTTTCAATAAGAAACCTAAGATATACCAAGGTATGGTTATTTGCTCAAATGCTATAAGTCGTAAATGGAAAAGCCAAGTTTCAAAACTGGGCAAGATAAATCCTGTGCTCTCATCTACTAAGCTTGTTCACTTCTCAAAGAAAATACTAGTAAATGCAGGGCAAAATATGTAAAAGTTGGCAGGGAACAGGGCGAAATTCACCATAAGGTGGCAGAAAGATGACCAGTATATATTTTTAACTCATTCTTAAAAAAATAAAGACAGAAAAGACAGTGGAAAGTAACTGGCATGCACTAAGACACATAGTCTTGGTGTCAGGTGATCCTGCCTTCTTCATTTATTGGATCAACTTGGGAAAGCCATTTAACATCTGCTGCTGGGAATATTCCATCCACAACTGATACTAAGAAATCTACCTGTCATCCCTGTGTGTTAGTTATAAACTATTAGTTATAAACTATTTGGCATGATGGTATATATAACAAATATTAGTAATGTTATTGAAGAATTCCTAATAAAATAATGAAGGACTTATGATGGAATGGTAAATAAAAATGGTTTTTACAAATATGTATAGTTGTAATTATAAAATGTACATGTGTATATACATACACATGTGGAACTTATATATATAAATAAGTAAATAAAAGTATATAAAATATATAAATACATGTACAATTAAGACACTTATAAATTTTTTGTGTGTGTGTTTGATATCTCCCAAATAATTTAAAAATGAGAATGACATGAAATTTCATTCAAGGTGTGGACAACTGAGCATGATTTAAGATTTCAATTCCATATCTATATTTATATCATCTATATCTATATATCTATATCATCTATCTATATCATATATACATATGCACACACACACTCACACACATAGCAACTATTCTTCTACTTTCCTCTTTGATTCATCTCATCTTTCCTATCATTTTGAGATTATTTTTCTTTCATTATCTTTTATTTAAAAATTAAATTTAATGGGGTGACATTGATCAAGAAGAGTACATAAGTTTCAGGTAAATATTTCTATAGCATTTGGACTATTGATTGCATTGTGTACCCTTCACCCAAATGCAAATCGTTTTTCATCACCATATATTTGTCCATCTTTACTCCCCGCCCCCCGGTAACCACTTCACTTTTGCTTATGTATTTTTTAAAATGTAGAAGCATGCCCACAGCAGAATTTGGAAAAAATTTAAGGAAATACATTAAAAGGTTAACCTCTTACAGTTTTAATATTCACTTGAGTTTTTTAAATCTCTGGTATATTTCACTGAAATTTCTAAACATACTATAATGTATTATTTTAACCAAAGTTTATTGACTTTACATTACAATTATTGATCGACTTATGACCTATGTAGCTTATGACCATTTGACTTTACGACCACAATCGCTAGCCATGATTGCTCCTCGTCTGGCAGTGCAAGCATTGCCCAGCTGGGTGTATGACAGTGCGGACCAGCTTCTGGCAGCACTACTATCTCTGCGTGCACCATTTCAACTGTTATCCCAGACTCGGTACAGCAATTTGTGTTTTGTGTCTTGGATATTTTTCATCAAACCCCTCCCAAGATGTCTACCAAGAGGAAATTTTCTTTGCAAATATTAAACCAGTTGTACTGGTAGTGCAGTGTTTTACTTAAACCTGATGAATGTAAAAATAAGAAACAAAATGGTGTAGATATGATAAAAATGGCATAAAATGAACAAAGAAAATTATGATATATAACAATAATGAAAGAAGACTATGATAAAATATGACTTAAAGATTTTTATAACATCATTTCATAGCACTGTACATATAGCCTACTCAACTTACGACCAAATTGTGTTATGACCGGGCTGTCGAAACCAGTCGTGGTAGTAAGTCGAGCACTAGCTGTATATTCTTTGCACACATGAGCATTATTAGAAAAAGATGGTGGTATCCTCCAGGAAGTTTCCTCTGCTCCTTCCATACCCTGTCTCAGGTTCCCCAGTCTCCCAGCTCGCTTTTCTTCCATTTGATTCTATATTAGTAAAGTTTTTTGGGTTTTCATTTTTTTCAGAGATAGTGAGGGAGAGTCAGAGAGAGGGATAGATAGGGACAGACAGACAGGAAGGGAGAGAGATGAGAAGCATCAATCATCAGTTTTTCATTGCAACACCTTAGTTGTTCATTGATTGCTTTCTCATATGTGCCTTGACCGTGGGCCTTCAGCAGACCAAGTGACCCCTTGCTCAAGCCAGTGACCTTGGGCTCAAGCTGGTGAGCTTTGTTCAAACCAGATGAGCCCGCACTCAAGGTGGTGACCTCAGGGTCTTGAACCTGAGTCCTCTGCATCCCAGTCCAATGCTTTATCCACTGCGCCACTGCCTGGTCAGGCGCAAAGGTTTTCTCGTTCATCTCCCCTGCTAGACCTTTCTGTCAAGAACTGTATCTTGTCCTGTTGTATTTTTAGGACAATTAGCACATTGCTAGCCATAGTAGAACTTCAATAAATTCTGAGTTAATTCCCTGCTTTGTCATTTAAAGAGTAACAGGTGAATCTTGACTAATAAAATCATATAGTCTCTCAGGACCTATTGAATTTAGGGGCATGTTTTAAGAATAAGAATCTTTCCACTGACGTAGTTTTTAGCTGTCTTCTGGACCCCAATGCCACATTTAAAAGGCTGACCAGGGCCCTGGCCGGTTGGCTCAGTGGTAGAGCATCGGCCTGGCGTGCGGGGGACCCGGGTTCGATTCCCGGCCAGGGCACAGAGGAGAAGCGCCCATTTGCTTCTCCACCCCCCCTCCCCTCCTTCCTCTCTGTCTCTCTCTTCCCCTCCCACAGCCAAGGCTCCATTGGAGCAAAGATGGCCTGGGTGCTGGGGATGGCTCCTTGGCCTCTGCCCCAGGTGCTAGAGTGGCTCTAGTCGCGGCAAAGCGATGCCCCGGAGGGGCAGAGCATCACCCCCTGGTGGGCAGAGCGTTGCCCCTGGTGGGCGTGCTGGGTGGATCCTGGTAAGGCGCATGAGGGAGTCTGTCTGACTGTCTCTCCCCGTTTCCAGCTTCAGAAAAATACAAAAAAAAAAAAAAAAAAGGCTGACCAGACTCTGATAGCAGCCTGCTCGTAAATACCAATTCTTAAATTAAGCAAATGCATGCAGATTGTGTTTGTAAACAATTTTGTTGATTTAAAAGTAAAAGTGATTATCCAATTAAAAAGACAAAGGGAAGACTTAATTTAAAATTTACTTTTAATGAGTAAAACAAAAAAAATCATATTATGGAGCAGGTGCTGAGAGAGAAGGGCGATGGGAAGAGGGAAGATGGATTTATTTAATGAGGACCCCCAGGCTGCAAAGTACCAATCAGAAAGCAGAACTAAAGCATTGCTAGGCAGTCCTGAATTCTTGGTGAGGGGAGAGTATAGGGGCTGCTGTTGTGGAATCAGGCTGTGAAGAATATATCCACACACATTCTGTATGGCTCCTCTCCTGGGAAACGTTTAGATGACACAAGGAGTCAGAGGTGTCATAATTTTTCTTTAAATCATTTTTTTTTCCTGCGTAAGTAAAAATTTTGATCAGTGGTCCTATTTCACCACACAGGGATAAACTGAGGAATGATTTCTCACCACAAGCAGACTTGAGTTTTGCTTGTTGGTTACTGTTATGGGCTGGATTGTGTCCCTCCATAAGTCTTATGTGGAAATCCTAAACCCCAATGGGACTATGTTTGAAGATGGGGTCTTTGTAGGAGGTATTTAAGGTTAATGAGGCCGTAAGGGTATGGCTCTATCTGATATTATCAGAGGGTGTTCTTATAAGAAGGGGAAGAGATATCAGAGATCACTTTCTCTCTCCCCACATGCATAAAAAAAAAACCATGTGGGGACACAGAGAGAAAGTGGCCATCTCCAAGCCAAAAAGAGAGGCTTCACCAGAAATCAACCTTGCTGGCTTCTTGATCTAGGGCTCTGAGTCTCCAAAACTGTGCAAAAATTAATTTTTGTTGCATAAGCCCTTCAGTCTGTGGAAGTCTGTTATGGCAACCTGAACTGACGAGCACATAGATCTTTATAGTAGCAAATAAACTCAGTTCAGTGAGCAAACTGTGTGATCAGCTGTATCTTCTCAGGCAAAATAATTCGATGTGACTGGCCTCTTTCTGCTTCATTTCATAAATGGGGATTATATAGACACTTCCAGGACCCCTGTGCTTGCTCAGATCAGCACTGGGGCCACAAAGTAGCTGAGGAGTTAAAAGTTAAGCTTGAGGACGTAAGAGTGAGCCAGTCTCTGCCTCCACGTGTGCTGTGTGTGCTATAATGTGTCCATGGAAACCAAATGGCCTCTACAGGTAGTTGGGTGTCTAGATAGGACACAGACGCTATCTGAAATTTCTGAATCATGACCATAGTCTCAAATGTTGAAAACCTAAAAGAGAGACTAAAATTATATTTCAGAGACATGAGCATTCTATATTTAGAGCTGAAAATGTGCCACCAGCTCTAGCAGAGTCTCTCAGTCAAATGGAAAAGGCAATTTGGAAGCCACAGGAAAAACTTTTTCTTAAATAGGAAAGACAAGTATACTGACATAGATCTCTTTCTCCCAGATCTCTCACTGGGGCAAATAGGTGTAGATCAGTTTCCAAGACAGAATTCCAAGATAGGATGAGATAATGCATCTCAGACCCCTCTTACTATACCAGCCACATGAGCGAAGTCAGACCAAGAGTTTGGTATTCCAAAAAGATGTGTCTAAGGAGGAATCATGTAGACCATTCTTCATGGTCACACAAGACTTTTCCCTGTTCCCACCTCACATTTTGCATAAAAGGCTTGGTGTTTTATCACTCTGATATAATTTTAGCGTGCCTTTTTGTCTTTGATGCAAGTAATTGGCACTTAACATGGATTAGACTTAAACATTGTACACTTGTAAAATAGAAATACTATGATTTAAGAGGCCCAGCTACCCCTACATGCCACATATTTTGCCGACCATTTTATACACAGTCTCTTATATAAACTTTCTAGAAACCTAGGATATTGTTAATAGCTGCTGTTTTTGTATCCTAATATCCATTCATTCTAGCCCTCATTAATAAAGCTCAGTTTCTTTCTGGGAAGCCATCCCATATCCTTTTTGTTAACTTCTTGTGGAATGAGAGTAGAGGGGAAGCGTGTAAGATGCCTGAACTTATTAGCAGTTCAAAAACAATGTGAATAATAGTGACATTTGCCTTGCAATTTCTAAGAAAAACTATTTCTGATTTTCTGTGCCTGACCTGGGAGATATCCTTGGGATTTTGGTATCTTAAGAGAATGAACTGTTCAAATGGAACCAAAAAAAAAATGATAATAATAAAGTGAAAGTGAAGCTATCAAATAAAGATAGAAATTGGACCTGCGTGTGATTGCTGGAACCCAGCATGGAACAAGTTTTATCTGAAGTCAATGCTCACCTTTGATCTGTTCAGTGATATGTATGTTAAAAATGTTTTAGCTTAAGACAGGTTAAACTACCTTTTCTGGCATTGTTAACAAAAGTTTCACTTTTACATTTTATTTTGCATACAAGTTCCTGAATCTTAGAGGGGTTAAGTAACTTAACCCAAAACAATACTATTAATAACACAACAAAGACTACTAAGCCTTATAACCAAACATTTGGAGAACATGAGTGCAAAATTCAACATGTCTGAACTGAAGATAATTTAGTCAAGTGTAGGTCACTTCCTTAAACTCTTGTTGCCTTATTTTAAGAAAAACAGATATTTAGTTCTTCTGACTGCATCGGTGTCAAGCGGAAGCTCAATCTACGTAAAAAACTCCCCCGAAATCAAAATCTTTAGCCATAAAACAAGCTAATGAATAAGCAATAAATACCTGCTTCCTTCCGTAAAATGTTTAAAACAAAACAATGGAGAGGATCGATCTTATACGTTCTTAGAGAGTCACAATTCTCTCTATGTATTAGAGTCTGAGAATTCTTACAGCAAAACTAATGAACAGAAAGACCTATTAACCTTACAAGTCAGCATCTCTTCAACTTATTTGAGTACAATGTCTTTTAATCACAGGATATGTTAATGCACTGAATATTTTTTCTCAGGGTGTAATTTGACAGCTGTGGCCTTGGGCCTTCTCTAGACCAGTTATCTGAGTCCTCTCCTAGCCTACCTTGAAATGGCAACCCAGAGGCAGAAAGTAAATGGCCATTTTTCCCTTTCCACTAGAATTATGTCTAATACCAGTGTCGGTGGGAACTCATTCACCAAACTGAAATCCTGGATCAGAGTTTACAAACTAAAAGAGTTCTGAAAGTTACAGAACTTCTGTAGTTGAGATGATAAAAGAATTCCAAGGGACAAAAGTTCAATGGCCCGCTATCATGATGAGTAAATGAGATCTGTTCCCAGGGTGACGCGGGAGAGATCCGGGCCTGCAGACACATTTGTGTGTTCCTATGCTATATCATGGCTGTCTCAAGTCTAGGCCCGCAAACATTTCCCTGAAATACATTCCTCCTTCTGCTTTTACTGACTGATTTCTTCCCATCTTCCAGAAAACATCTTAAATAGCCCTTCCTCTTGAAAGACCCTCTTTGACTTTTCTTGCAACCTCTTCCTCCACTAAGTATATTAGGGGTCACTGTTACATGCTCCTGTGATAGCTTTAAAGTTCCTTGAACTTTGAGATGCAAAACTAATCTCTGCCTCTGTAGTCACTTGGCATTCTCCTTGTGCCATTCTCCTTTTTCTCAACTCTCCGAATTTCTACTTCTAGCTTACTTGACTGAAAGCCTGAGCTAAGCCCCTTGAGGATGGACATTTGTTTTATAGCTGTATCCCAATCCTCTACCACACAGCTCAGCACACAGTATGTCCTTAGTGCACTTATTAAGTGATGAATTGTTTCTACAGCTTTAGTTTTCAGGAAACACCAAATTTCTTCTACTCTCAACATCTCAGGTTGGCCTCAGCCGTAGACCAATCTAAACCAAAAAATGACCAAATTTCTGGCTACATTTCCCATGCCAGCTTAAAAAAAATTTTTTTTTCCTTTGATCTTAGCTGCTGATGGAGACTATCAGGTAACCTGAAGTCCCTTTCTTCTTTAGGAAAAAAATGTGGTTCTAATGCCCAGGAGGGATCCAAGATTCTATTTTTACACCTTCTCTGAATTATTAATTTATGGCTAGACTTTGTTGTGAATTTCAGGGTTTTGACAGAGCAGGCTCTGTCTTTCAGAACTGACTGTTCTCCAAGAGCACTTAAAATGTAGCTTTATGAAAATAAAGGCATTTAGAAGCAAAACAACTTTGGTGCTTCTAGAGATGTTTCCTAGAAAGGAGTGTGAAAAACAAGTCAACTGTTTAAGAACCATTTTCTTACCTCTAATTAGAAGTAGTTTTCTTTCCATGCTATGGTGACCTTTTCAGTGCAGAAGTCGGGCTTCCTTAAGTAATTCCTCATGTTTTTCAGATCCCGTGGAGTTTTACTCTTTTGCCCCCTGATCTGATGCCTTCAGTGCCCTTCATAATAGGTCCTCAGGTCATCTCTGGTTGCTCCAGACTCATTCAGCACTGCAGAGCTGTTTAGTGATTTTAAAATTTCCATACATTTGCATTTAAATAAAAAGAACCTTTAAAACATTTTCATTGAATTTATAGTTTGGAAATAAAGGCCAGAGATCTAGGGAGGCAGTGTGACACAGAAGGAAGAAAAAGCAAAGGTTTGATGATCGCAGGACTTGCGTCCCTGCGCCACGTGAATTATGTGACTTTTTGGAATGTTATTTTATGTCTTTGACTTTCATCTCCCTTATCAACAAAGTGAAAATATTGAGCACACAGCTTCTATGCATTTTTAAGGGTGAAAGAGGATTAGCTATAAAAAGTACTTGACAATAACAGTAAGAGTTCAACAAAATAGGGTTCTCTCTACCTCCCATGATTTTCCTTTTTGGCATAAAATTAAATTAGCCATCATAACAATCTCTCTTCTCTGGCAAATTATTAGCCTTATGAATTAATCTTTGCCCTCCGTTGCATCTGAAATATATGCTGGTGGTAATTGCCATTAAAAAGTACCAGACAAGGTAAATGAAACAAACATCCAGATAAATGAGAAAAGGCTTAATTTTGACTCAGTTACATTATGGAAAATATTATTTATGCATTAATTTTTTGGTGCATCTCCAATATGGGAAGGACCATACTTGTTGCTAGTAATTCTTAATTTCTCTCCTCAATATATAGCCATTTAGTAGAAGGCTACATTATCCCAAAAAGTTCCAACATGAAGTTGGTGTTGAAATGTTGATACACAGCATCAGACAAGTACAGACAAGGACTGTGGCTATTCAAAGAGGGAGATGCTCCTTCCATCTTGGAAGAACAGATAAGGTTTCTGGAAGCAAGGGGTATATTAGTTATGACAAGAAAGACCTATAGGGTTTGGAAATAGAGAAACTAGAAAGGAAAGCATCTCAGTGGAATCAGTTACATGAGCAAGATCACCAAGTAGGAGGTGCATTTAGAGAAGTGAGGATTCAGTTATGTTGAAACAAGTGGTTCACTGAAAGAGAAAAGAGATAAAGATTCATTTTCATGAGTGTATTTAAACTTTGTAGTACTATGTTTATACAATTTAGAAATCCTTCTAGATATCACTGGCCTTAAATACTTTGAAGCTGGAAATGTGTTTTACTGTTATAAAACAATACATTCTGGCTACAAATGACTCTTTTTTGACTGAAGTCTGACTAATTAAAACCTGGATTGAGCTATATTAATGGCTGACCCAAGCAACTGGACTGAGAGCAGTATAATCCAGATCAGAACTGTCCTTTGAACATAAAATCAGTTTCTCACCAATTCAGTTATACAATTAGTTATTTGGAACCAAACTGTTAAACACATGCTTTGGCAATGATGTTTCTGCCCATAAAAACTAATCAATATTTGAGGCCCATCTGAAATGCCACTTCTGCCATTAGACTGTTTGTCTCTTAATGTTGACCCAAGGTATTACCATTGTTCTCTCTTTATGCACTTTTTTTGTTGATTTTAGTAGCCTTGTGCCTTTAAAAATCATCTACTTTTGACAATGGCTCTTAATATATATCCCCACTTCAAACTTAAGTATCAAACTGCTGATGTAACTATCCCCTTAGTCAACATCACTACTCCAATGACTATTAGGTATCACAATCTAACATGTTCAAAACTGAATTTCTGATTTTTCACCCAAAAGCTACATAACCATCAGCCTTACCAATTTTGGTTAATGCCAACTCTATTTTTCCAATTTCTCTTGCCAAAATGTACACATGGATTAATCCTTGGCTTTTATTTTTTCCTCATGCCATCCATTCATACAGTTGACCAGGAAATTCAATAATTCCTATCTTAAAAATTCATAAATATTTCTAATGTTTAATGTTTCCTTAATCCAAACCACATCATTTTGTCACTTATATTAGAGCAAATGGCCTTCTAAATGGTCCTCCTCTTTCTATACGTGACCTTCCTAAGTCCCAGCCTAACCTGAGCACAGCAACTAGAGTAATCCTTTTAATAGGAAAGTCAAAACATAATATTCCTCTGTCCAAATCCTGGCATTAGATCAGTGTCATGCAGAGTAACCAATGCTTTTGCAATGTTCTGTGAGTTCTGCATGACCTGTAATGTTCTGTCCATACCCCATTACCTCTCGGACCCCAGCTCCTACCCACCTCTCTCTTCAATTATGCTAACTACCTTGCCATTTCTCCAACAGAACTCACTTGCATCGCAGGGCCTACTGTACCTAGTGGTTGTTTCTTCTGCTTAGAATGGTGTTCTCCAGATTATTTTCATGACTTATTCCTTCACCACTTTAAATCTTTCTCAAATGATACCTACTGTGCTTCTCCTATTTAAAATTTCAATTATGCCTACAGCATTCCCAAACCCTCCTTATCTGTGCCTGTCACTGTCTACTTAGTTATTCATAATGTTTATCACTTATTTTCTATCCTTCTGTGCCAGAATGTAAGCCCTTTGGAGGGCTTGCATATTTGCTGTTGGGCTGTCTATTTTTTTTTAAGTGCTTAGAAAAATGTCTGACACTATGGATGGTCAAACAATACTTAATAAATGAAGTTAATTAAAGATATTTCTGTTACCTCCTTTTCTAGTTACTCTTTCATTCTACTTAGTCCTTGATACATGTAGTTTCTAGCAGAATTCTTTACATGTGGAAGCACTCAGTCAATGGGTCATGAGTTGAAATGTGTTCTACATTTCAGTGGATTTTTTTAGACTCATAGAGTTGCACATTAGCAAGTCAGAACAAAACTAAGCACTATTTGCTTATTATCTATTGGTACTGGTGGAATAAACATGTTCTCTTTTTTAAAGTTTTCTTCTGTTAGCAACAGAATCTGGGACATGAATTCCCTGGACTAGGGACTTTTCAACTGTTTTCCACATCTCTCTTGGGATTCTGAAGATGTGTTACAAGGGTTGATGAAAGTGTAAAAAAAAAAGTCATGAGTCACTTTCACTGCAACCCATCGAGGGTTCTGGCTGAAATTTTCTGAGGTTTTTTTCACCCAGGTTTAGTTATACTATTTCTGCCTTCCATATTGAGATATTGAGTAAGATTTTGTTGACATAAAGGATTGCAGAGCAAAAAAAAATAAATAAATTAAACAAATAAAAATAAATAAAAGGAAACAGCTAAATTAGGTAATTTTTCTTGATTCTTTACTTATTTTGACCTGTCTAGACACCATTTTTTCTTTCAGTCTTTGCCAACTCGGGCTAAATGGAGTCTTACTGAATTTAAAAAACATGAGCTATTTTAGTTTTCTTAAAATGACACTTTCAATTTTATTTTAATGGGACAAGTGATTTTTCCTGAACTTATATCAAATTATTAGTTTTACTTTATTTATTTATTTTGCCATTCTGTCTTTCCCTTGGTAGACTGAATTGCTGACTGATAATTGCTACAATTAGTGTCCAGGAAAATTCATGTTTGCTATTAAGTAAAACTGATAGAGAAGGAAGAAAGAAAAATCAAAATGACAGAACTTATCATGTCATAACATGTCATGCTGTCAGAATCTTTAATTTGACATTTGAAAAAAGTTCCCACCTACAGATGTGCTACAACCAGCAATTTTGAGTCATCCAGGAATATTTAACATCTACTCCTATTCCATTGCCTTGCCTGGTGCTTTTTTCTTTTATTCGTTTATTTTTAGTTTTTTCCTTCTTTGGTTTGTTATAGTTGGCAAAAGTGTATTAATGTGTAACATGCTCTTTCTTATTTGATCCTTATTTTTCTAGGAAAAAATTTGAAAAATTTTAAAACCCTTTCTGCCCCTCCTCTTTCCCCTGTTTGGAACCTTCTTAAGTGAGCACTTAGTGTATAGTTTGATCCTTTCAACAATCTGAAATTAAGAGGTACTATTTAATTTAAGAGGTGCACATTTTATTAACCAAATGTAATAAGTACTTTAGAATCTTTCAGCTCCCTAAGACAGTGACTGTTAATTCTGCCTTTACATTAGAATGACATGTTAAAAGCTTTTGAATAACGATGCTTAGGCCGCAGTAAGAACCAATTAAATCAGTATCTTTTGAAGTGAGACCTAGGCATTGGTATTTTTCATTCTGATTCATGGTTAGCATCGAAAACCACTTTTCTAGGAGCACAAAGTTACCAAAAAGTAGACTAGGTATTTATTTCATATTTTGTTGTCATTGCTTAGTACGTGAAAAATATACAACAAAATCCAATAAAGATATAATTTGCTATTTTTTGCTAGTTCAATATGACCTAGTCAGTGATGGGGAGTGGAACCAGGGTTGGATTTGCTGTGAACTGGATGAAACTTAAGCTCCAGTGTCCCCACTTGCTTCTGCCCCTGTGACAGCTGGGAGTTGCTAAGAGTTGTTCAGTGTTCAGGTACATAACTGAGGTAGCAACCAGAAAGCATCTCTGTCTAAGAATTACTTGCAAATTGTTAAAGAGATCTCAGGAAAAGATACAGAGTCATTCAGCTTACAGTAATTTATTTATTTTTTTACATGGATATTCATTTCCAAACCTAATTTTATATTTGTAATTTTGCATTCCTTTTTTCAAAAAAGACCCACAAATTGTACGTACGTTCTTGAAGGTTTGCAAAACTAGATACTATTCCTGAGTAGGACATGTTCAAGGTAGGAGGGATTGTTGGTCATATGCCTACTTAGAAATATCATAGTAGAAATTCAGAGTGAAGATAGGCACATTGAATGCTTTCTGCAAAATAACTGCAGATTTCCAAGACAGTGACCTACTCTTAAAACAGCCTTTTAAAAAGAACGTGGATTTCTGTTTTACAGTTTTGAGTTGCTTCTCTATCTTTTGGTTCTTTTGAGTAACTCTCATATATATTCTTAAACATCATTCTGAATTAGAAGTGGCCCAAGAATTTCCATTTGGTGAAATTCCCATTTGATATTCACAATTGTTTTTTTCTCCCTGAATTAACCACAGAGACTCTAATTTATCATTATCATCATCATAATAGATATGTTATAGATAATGAACTCATTTACTGCTTAGAACATATTTATAATAGGTATTTTACCCTTGTTTTTAGGGAGGAAACAGACTGAGAGATAAATCAAATTCCATGTCCAACATCCAGAATTATTAGATACAAAAGCCTGTATTCTTTCTCCAATTATACTTTTATTTTATTCCAACTATGCCTATGTTTCCATATTGAAAATGTAAGCATTACCCTGAGACTTTTATTTTCAAGTCCCAGATCTCTGATCATATTCCAAGATCGTGAGTGCAAGTAAGTTTTTTTTTTCTCACCAATTCTAACTGATAAATAGTGATGAGCAGAAATCCTGTGTTGAGAAGGATTCTGAAGGTGAACCTGGACCAGAAGAAGACTAAGCTGAGACATTAAACACTGTGATGCATGAAGAAATGACAGCACACATGTCAACATTACATAACGTGTTCCAAGCTACAGCTTGTAGACAGTTCCCTAACGAATTTTCCCTCTTTCACATTTTAACTAATACTCCACTGACCTTCCCAACAATTTCTGGTCCTGAACATTTCTCTACAGAGCACCCTCCCAATATCAATGACATAAAGTTCACTGATTACAGCTCTTCTCATATCCCAGTGCAATTAGGAGAAGGTTGAAAAAACTTTAGGTTTGTTTATTCCTCTCAATTTTCAACTGAAAGATGTATACTAACACTTCTGGGACATGGAGAAGCTGTGTCCAATGTCTTTGCTTTAATGAGATGAAGCACCTGCGTATACATTGTATTGTTTTGTATCTATATACCCACGTAAAGTTTCCTACCTTTATCCCCCTGGAAATTTCCTGCTTAAAATCCAAACACCAATTCAGTTGTATCTTTTTTTTAAAGAAGACATTTTTGATTTTTCTCTTCTCTTTACTATAACTGTTTTTACAGTTAAAATACAGGCTAGGGATGTTTTTAACTGCAAACAATAAGAAACTCAAAATACAAGAATTTAAATAAATAAGTTTATTTTTGGTTACTTATTAAAATATCTAGAGTGTGGAGTTCATTAAAATTTATTTAGTGGATCAACAATGTCAAGGCCAGCTGCTCTGAAATTCTCTTAGCCTTTCCCTCATGGTCGAAATATGGCTACTGAAGCACCAGGTTTGACATCCATATTCAAAGTCAGAATGGGGAGGATAGATCTGCATCACTGTGCTTTTCCTCACCATCAGCAAAACAGATGCTTTACCAAAGTTCTACTTTCAATTGCATTCAATTTACAATTTTGTCCCATGATTACTCTTACCAACAAAGGAGATTATTAATCTCAGTAATTGTTTATCAAATTGGAGATGAAAAACTATTTTAGGTGATTATTAAGGTTTAGCCTTTCCATTTGAATTCTAAGTAAAACTCAATTAGCATACCATTAACTCTATTTTATAGGTGAACAAAATGAAGTTCTTTTTTTAAAATTTAATTAATTATGTTTACATAGATTCTAGGGTCACCCCAAATGCATCCCCTCCCCCAAATTCCCCTCAACATCTCCTTTGTTCCCCTCCCTACAGCACCCCCCCCCCCGTTTCCTTCAGGTTTATCCCATCCTATCATCTCCTTTCCCTCTGTCCTCTTTTCCTCTGGTCCCTTTGATCCCTTCTCTGTCTCAATTCCATTCTGTAATTCTCATTGTTCCTTGGATTCCTCAAATGAGTGAGGTCATCTGATATTTTTCTTTCTCTATCTGGCTTATTTCTCTCAACATAATAGTTTCTAGGTCCCTCCATATTGTTGCAAAAGGTAATATTTCCTTCTTTTTCATAGCACCATAGTATCCCATTGTGTGTGTGTGTGTGTGTGTGTGTGTGTGAATATATATCTATATATCTATCTATCTATCTATCTATCTATCTATCTATCTATCTATCTATCTATATATCTATATCTATCTATATATATATATATATATATATATATATATATATATATATATATATATATATGTACCACTGCTTTTTAATCCACACGTCCACTGACGAACACTTGGGCTATTTACAGCTCTTTGCTGTTGTGAACAATGCTGCATAAACATGGCGGTGCATTTCTTTTTTTCAGTCGGTGATATGATGTCCTTGGCATATATTCCTATAAGTGGGATGGCTGGGTCAAAGGGCAGTTCTATTTCTAATTTTTTGAGGAATCTCCATACTGTTTTCCACAGTGGATGTACCAGTCTGCATTCCCACCAGTAATGCAGGAGGGTTCCCCTTTCTCCACATCCTTGCCAGTACCTATCGTGTGTTGTTTTGTTAATGAGAGCCATTTTGACTGGTGTGAGGTGGTATCTCATTGTGGTTTTAATTTGCATTTCTCTAATGATTAGTGATGTTGAGCATTTTTTCATCTGTCTATTGGCCATCTGTTTGTCCTCTTTGGACAAATGTCTATTCATTTTTTGTGACCAATTTTTGATTGGATTGTTTGTCTTCCTGGTGTTGAGTTTTACAAGTTCTTTATAAATTTTGGTTATTAACCCCTTATCAGATGTATTGTCGAATATGTTCTCCCATTGTGTGGTTTGTCTTATTATTCTGTTTATGTGTAAAAACTTTTTAGTTTGATATAGTCCCATTTGTTTATACTGTCTTTCATTTCATTTGCCTGTGGAGATAAATCAGCAAAGATATTGTTGTGATAGATGTCGGTGAGCTTACTGCCTATGTTTTCTTCTAGAATGCTTATGGCTTCATGACTTACATTTAAGTCTTTTATCTATTTTGAGTTTATTTTTGTGCATGGTGTAAGTTGGTGGTCTATTTTCATTTTTTGCAGGTAGCTGTACAGTTTTCCCAACACCATTTGTTAAAGAGACTGTCTTTACTCCACTGTATGCAATTACTTCCTTTGTTAAATACCAATTGTCCATAAAGATGTAGGTTTATTTCTGGGTTATCTGTTTTGTTCCATTGATCTATATGCCTGTTCTTATGCCAGTTCCAAGCTGTTTTGAGTACAATGGCCTTGTAGTATAACCTGATATCAGGAAGTGTGATAGCTCCCACTTTATTCTTCTTTTTCAAGATTGCTGAGGCTATTCGTGTTCTTTTTTGGTTCCATATAAATTTTAGGAATTTTTGTTCTATATCTTTGATGTATGTCATTGGTATTTTAATTGGTATTGCATTGAATTTATAAATTGCTTTGGGTAATAAAGACATTTTAATGATGTTTATTCTTCCTAACCATGAACACGGTATATGCTTCCACTTGTTTGTGTCTTCCTTGATTTCTTTTATCAATGTTTTATAATCTTTTGAGTACAAGTCTTTAACATCCTTGCTTAAATTTACTCCTAGGTACTTTATTTTTTTTGTTGCAATAGAGAAGGGAATTGTTTTCTTAATTTCTCTTTCTGACATTTTATTGTTCGTGTATAAAAATGTCTCTGATTTTTGTGTATTAATTTTATATCCTGCCACTTTGCTGAATTCATTTATCAGGTCCAGTAGTTTTTTGACTGAGACTTTAGGGTTTTCTATATACAGTATCATATCATCTGCAAATAATGATAGTTTCACTTCTTCTTTTACAATTTAGATGCCTTTTATTTCTTCTTTTTGTCTGATTGCTGTAGCTGGGACTTCCAGTACTATGTTGAATAAGAGTGGCGAAAGGGGGCACCCCTGCCTTGTTCCATATTTTAGGAGAATTGTTTCTAATTTTTGTCCATTAATTGTAATGTTGGCTGTGGGTTTGTCATAGATGGCCTTTATCATGTTGAAGTATGTTCCCTGTATTCCCACTTTGCTAAGAGTTTTGATCATATATGAGTGCTGAATTTTATCAAATGCTTTTTCTGCATCTATTAAAATTATCATGTGGTTTTTCTCCTTCCTTTTGTTTATGTGATGAATCACATTAATTGATTTATGAATGTTGTACCATCCTTGCCCCCCCCCCCCAGAATAAATCTCACTTGATCATGATGTATGATTTTTTTCATGTATTGTGGGATCTGGTTTGCTAATATTTTGTTGAGGATTTTAGCATCTAAATTCATCAGGGATATTGGCCTATAATTTTCTTTCTTTGTGTTGTCTTTGCCTGATTTTGGAATCAGAATTATGCTCTCCTCATAAAAGGAACATGGAAGTATTTCTTTCTCTTGAATTTTTTGAAATAGCTTGAGAAGGATAGGAGTTCTTTGAATATTTGGTAGAAATCAGCAGTGAAGCCATTGGGCCCAGGGGTTTTGTTTTTTGGGAGCTTTATTATAACTGTTTTTTTTTTTTATCTCTTTTGTTGTAATCAGTCTGTTTAGGTTTTCTGATTCTTCCAGATTGATTTTTGAAGATTATATGTTTCAAGAAATTTGTCCATTTCACCTAGGTTGTTTAATTTTTTGGCATACAGTTCTTCATAGTATTTTCTTACAATATTTTGTATTTCTGTTGTGTCAGTTGTTATTTCTCTACTCTCATTTCTAATTTTATTTATTTTTTAATTTTTATTATATTTTATTTATTTATTTTTTAGAGAGGAGAGACAGAGAGAGAGAAGGGGGGAGGAGCTAGAAGCATCAGCTTTCATATGTGCCTTGACCAGGCAAGCTCAGGGTTTCAAACCAGTGACCTCAGTATTTCCAGGTTGATACTTTATCCACTGCGCCACCACAGGTCAGACTCTCTTCTTTTCTTGGTGAGTCTCGTTAAAGGTTCATCTATCTTGTTTAGCCTTTCAAAGAACCAGCTCTTGGTTTTATTGATCCTCTGTATTGTTTCTTTAGCCTCTCTGTCATTTATTTCTACTCTAATCTTTATTATTTCCTTCCTTCTACTACCTCTGGGCCTTACTTGCTGTTCTTTTTCTAGTTCTTTTAGATGAAGGGTAGGTTGTTTATTTGAGCTTTTTCAAGCTTCTTAAGGAATGCCTGTAGTGCTATGAACTTCCCTCTTAGGACTGCTTTTGCTGTGTCTCATAAGTTTTGAGTTGTTGTATATTCATTATCATTCGTTTCTAGAAATTTTTTTATTTCTTTTTTGATTTCATTGTCAACCCATTTGTTATTTAATAACATACTATTTAGTTTCCATATGTTTGAATATTTTTCAGTTTTTCTGTTGTGGTTGATTTCTAATTTCATACCATTGTAATCTGAGAAAATGCTTGATATGATTTCAATCTTCTTAAATTTGTTGAGACTGCTTTTGTGTCTTAACATGTGGTCCTAGCATGTACCAGGAGCCCTTGAAAAGAATGTATATTCTGCTGCTTTAGGGTGAAAGGTTCTAAGATATCTATTAAATCGAGTTGATCTAGTGTGTATCTTAAGTCAGCTGATTCTTTGTTAATTTTCTTTCTTGAGGATCTATCTAGTGATGTTAGTGGGGTATTGAAATATCCTACTATTATAGTATTGCTGTTGATCTCATCCTTTATATCCAACAAAGTCTGCTTTATATATTTAGGTGCTCCTATATTAGGTGCGTAGATATTTATAATGGTTATATTTTCCTTTTGGATTGCTCCCTTTATCATTTTGTAGTGACCTTCTTTATCTCTTACTATAGCCTTGGTTTTAAAGTCCATTTTGTCTGATATAAGTATTGCTACCCCAGCTTTTTTTTTCATTTCCGTTTGCATGAAATGTTTTCTTCCATCCTTTACCTTCAGTTTATGTGCATCTTTTGTTTTAAGGTGTGTCTCTTGTAGACAGCATATGTATGGGTCCTGTTTTCTTATCCATGCAGCTACCCTATGTCTTTTGATTGGATCATTTAATCCATTTACATTTAAGGTTATTATTATTTTTTTTTTTAAATAAATTTTTATTAATGGTAATGGGATGACATTAATAAATCAGGGTACATATATTCAAAGAAAACATGTCTAGGTTATTTTGTCATTAAATTATGTTGCATACCCCTCGCCCAAAGTCAGATTGTCCTTCGCCACCCTCTATCTAGTTCTCTGTGCCCCTCCCCCTCCCCCTAACTCTCCCCCTGTCCTCCCTCCCCCCACCCCTGGTAACCACCACACTCTTGTCCATGTCTCTTAGTCTCATTTTTATGTTCCACCAATGTATGGAATCATGTAGTTCTTGTTTTTTTCTGATTTACTTATTTCACTCCTTATAATGTTATCAAGATCCCACCATTTTGCTGTAAATGATCTGATGTCATCGTTTCTTATGGCTGAGTAGTATTCCATAGTGTATATGTGCCACATCTTCTTTATCCAGTCTTCTATTGAAGGGCTTTTTGGTTGTTTCCATGTCTTGGCCACTGTGAACAGTGCTGCAATGAACATGGGGCTACATGTGTCTTCACGTATCAATGTTTCTGAGGTTTTGGGGTATATACCCAGTAGAGGGATTGCTGGGTCATAAGGTAGTTCTATTTGCAGTTTTTTGAGGAACCACCATACTTTCCTCCATAATGGTTGTACTACTTTACAGTCCCACCAACAGTGAATGAGGGTTCCTTTTTCTCCACAGCCTCTCCAACATTTGCTATTACCCGTCTTGTTGATCATAGCTAATCTAACAGGGGTGAGGTGGTATCTCATTGTAGTTTTGATTTGCATTTCCCTAATAACTAATGAAGCTGAGCATTTTTTCATATATCTGTTGGCCATTTGTATCTCTTCCTGGGAGAAGTGTCTATTCATGTCTTCTTCCCATTTTTTTATTGGATTGTTTGTTTGTTTGTTGTTGAGTTTTATGAGTTCTTTGTAAATTTTGGAAATTAGGCCCTTATCTGAGCTGTTGTTTGAAAATATCATTTCCCATTTAGTTGGCTGTCTGTTTATTTTGATATCAGTTTCTCTTGCTGAGCAAAAACTTTTTATTCTGATGTAGTCCCATTCATTTATCTTTGCCTTCACTTCTCTTGCCATTGGAGTCAAGTTCATAAAATGTTCTTTAAAACCCAGGTCCATGAGTTTAGTACCTATGTCTTCTTCTATGTACTTTATTGTTTCAGGTCTTATATTTAGGTCTTTGATCCATTTTGAATTAATTTTAGTACACGGGGACAGGCTGTAGTCGAGTTTCATTCTTTTGCATGTGGCTAAGGTTATTATTGATATGTAGTTGTTTATTGCCATTTTATTCTTTAAAACTCTATTTCTCTTTTGTTTTATTCTTTTCCCACTTTGATCTGTTTACAACAGGCCCCTTAACATTTTCTGCAGCATTGGTTTGCTTGTAATGAATTCCTTGAGTTTTTTTTTTTTTTTTTCTGGGAAGCTTTTTATTTCTCCTTCGATTTTAAGTGATAGACTTGCTGGATAAAGTAGTCTTGGTTGTAGGTTCTTGTTCTGCATTACTTTGAATATTTCTTGCCATTCCCTTCAGGCCTTAAGTGTTTCTGTTGAGAAGTCAGATGTCATCCTTATGGGGGCTCCTTTGTAGGTGATAGCCTTTTTTCTCTAGCAGCTTTTAATATTTTCTCTTTATCACTTAGCTTTGGCATTTTAATTATGATGTGTCTTGGTGTAAGTTTCTTTGGGTTTCTCTTTAATGAAGTTCTCTTGAACTTGTGAGACACTTCCTTGCATCAATTTAGGAAATTTTCAGCTACGATTTGATTGAATAAAGTTTCTATCCTTTGTTCTTTCTCTTCTTCTTCAGGAACCCCTATGATATGGATGTTATTTCTCTTCAGGTTGTCACAGAGCTCTCTTAGAGTTTCCTCAGACTTTTTGAGTCTCTTTTCTTTTTTCTGCTCTGCTTCCATGCCTTCATTTATCTTGTCCTCTAGCTTGCTGATTTGATCCTCAGCTTTATCCATCCTGCTTTTAATTCCTTCCATTGTGGTCTTCATTTCTGATATTGTATTTGTCATCTTTCACTGATTCTTTTTTAATATTTCAATGTCCTTTTTTATACTTGCTATCTCTTTATTTAAGTGTTCACAATGACCACCCATTGTTGTTCTAAGATCCCTAAGCATCCTAATAATCATTATTTTAAACTCTGCATCTGGTAGTTTGGTAGTTTCCATATCACTCAGTTAATTTTCTGGAGATTTTTCTTGTGGTTTTATTTGGATTGCACTTCTCTGTCTTCTCATTAAGTCTGTGTGTTTGGGTGTGCTGTTTGTAGAGATGATTGCATCTAGACTTGGTGTTGTCTGCCTCCAATTTTCAGTTGTATTATTTCTAGGTCTCCTTGGGTTGGTATCAGCTGTTGTTTGTAATCCACTGTCGGATTTGGCTTTTCTAGCAGAAAGCTGCTTTGAAGTCTTGATTTGTTTTTTTTTCTTCTCAGTTTTCTTAACATGATAGTCTTGTTTACTGGTCTCAGTGGGGGCTTATTTGAAACTGTTTCCAGGAATAAGGTGGGTGTTACTTGAGACTCTGAAGGCCTGATCTGTCAGTAACTCTCTCTGGGGGTGGGGTGCTTTCTCTGCTTCAATAGGGGAAGGTGTATCTCAGATCTCCATGGAGGCCTGAGTTACTGCCCCTCCTCCCCACTTCTTGTTTTCAGCATTGTCTTGTTGCACTGATTGGAGCTGGGTGACCTGGAATCACTTTAGTCTTGTGTTATGTGGAAGGATCAACCCCTCCCCCAGTTATGGTTGCCTCCAGCACTGGATGAGTCAGTATCTCAGATTCTCCCATGCATTCCTCTGCCCATCACCATCTGTCTCTTTCTTTTTGGAAGACAAGTCAAGCCAGCCCCTTCAACACATCTTTTTCCCTGGTCCCCAGGCAAGTGGCTGTGAATAATATTTTCTACTCTTTTCCTTGGAGTGAGAGCCCTTCTGGGCTATCAGCCTCACCCCCCCACTTTGTTCCTGTAAGCAGGGGAGACCCACTGCTCCTCAGCACTTTCTACTAGGCTCGTTGTGGCTTCTTCTTTGCTCCTTGGTTTTTGAGAGCAGTTCTTGTAATCCAGAGTTGGTTTTTCACACTGATTGTTTCTAAATTAATTTGTAATCCAGTTTGGTGGTGTGAGCTGGGAGTCTGTGCATGTGCCTACTCTGCTGCCATCTTCAGGTCTTCTTAAAATGAAGTTCTAAAGAGTTGTTTAACTTTCTCAAGAATACGAGCAGCCAAGCATGATTTGAACCCTTGTCTCTGTGACAACAAAACCCAAATATTATAGATCACATTATTTTTTCTCTCCTCAGCTTTTCTGCTATAGATACATGATTTATAAATTAGAAGGTATAACAATCACATTATTAAGATGTTTAAAATCAAATGGATAATAAGGAGCTTACATAACTCAAGTGGTTGTCTATATGTGCATGTGATCAGCTAACCCAACAAGAGAAAAAGGATGCTGAGACTCTCAAGGCATTGATTGGTTTGACTTGGTAGTAAGAAAAATAATATTATGGGGACACAATGGCCAGTCTGACTCCACACTAAGAGTGTCTCTAGTGTAATCACCTCGTCATCTTCTTAGAATCACAATGATCCAATTTCTTAAGAATGTTTTAACTTTTAAAGAGTATTTTTTGGCCCTGGCCGGTTGGCTCAGTAGTACAGCGTTGGCCTGGCATGCAGGAGTCCCGGGTTCGATTCCTGACCAGGGCACACAGGAGAAGTGCCCATCTGCTTCTCCACCCCTCCCCCTCTCCTTCCTCTTTGTCTCTCTCTTCCCCTCCCGCAGCCAAGGCTCCATTGGAGCAAAGATGGCCTGGGCGCTGAGGATGTCTCTGTGGCCTCTGCCTCAGGTGCTAGAATGGCTCTGGATGTAACAGAGCGACTCCCCAGAGGGCAGAGCATCACCCCCTGGTGGGCATGCTGGGTGGATCCCGGATGGGCGCATGCGGGATTCTGTCTGACTGCCTACCCATTTTCAGCTTCAGAAAAATGCAAAAAAAAAAAAAAAAGTATTTTTTATAACATATGTAACCTGTAGCTATAACTATTTCATGATATAAATCCCAGACTCTTCTGGTGAAAAAAAAAAGTTGTATCATTACTTTATTGGCATCTTAGTGCTGAAGTTCATATCAGAATAGTGAAATATTCATCAAAGCAGTGATGTGAGAGCTTCCCTCCAATCTTGTAATGGTGTATTCCTATTTTCCCCCAATAACATCTGTACTCTAATTACTCTCTGCTTGAAATCTTGTGATCCAAATTCTATAATTATCAGCCAGAAAACTTCTTGTAAGCCTATAATGTCTTGATGATTTTCACCATAAATTAAACTATATGAATTTCGTATTCATCTCTAAGCCTTCAACATTATGTTATCAAATGATCTCTATCTGAAATAGCAAGTCAATGAAAGGAATATGAAAATAAGTGAACTTGTCACAGCACAGATCGCATGGCACACTGAGTTTTCTCCTTATTCTGCTACTACTGTCAAGCATCTCAGATTCAGCAGCAGCTTTGCACGTCAACTTCTATAACTATATAGAGCAGGTACTACTTTAAAACTTTATAGGAAAATAAAATGAGTCAATACCAATGATTTAGGAAATTAATCTTCCCTGTCACCTCTTTTAATCGGTGGATGTCAGAAAAAAGAAAACAAAGTCAAATCACCTTGCTGGTTTTTAATTAAATCCAGGTACCTACTAATTGAGTTAACGGGCTATGATAAATGACAGCTTAATATCAACATCACACAAATAGATACATAGATCATGTAATTGCATATTGTTACTGTTTACCATGTCATTAATAAAATGGGTTTAGAGACCAAAGAAAGACTGGAATAAAATTGTTAAGACATTTCAAAGTGTTAAAACTATTAACTCCTATAAATATAAGATGAACATATATTAAAAATGTATGGAGAGAACACTGCACACATACTAAAAAAGATAAAATAGAAAAAAAAAAAACCCTGACAATATTAATTGCTGGTGAGGATGTGGAGCAGCAGGAACTCTCATTCATTGCAGTTAGGAATACATTTTGAAAGATTGGCAGTTTCTTATAAAACTAAGTATAGTCTTACTCTCCCACCCAGCAAGTGGGCTCTTAAGTATTAATCCAACTAAATTTAAAATCTGCATCTACACAAAAGCCTGAATGAAAATGTTTACAGCAATTTTATGAACAGTTGCCAGAAAAGCAGAGGACCTTGAGACCTTCTTCAGTAGATGAATGAACAAACTGTGGCCCAGTTCCACAATGGGATACTGCCCATTCATAAAAAAGAATGAGTTACCAAGCCATTCAAGGCATAAGTGAATCTTAAATAAAGGCGCTGCTAACTGAAATAAGCCAGTCTGAAATGGTACATACGAATCCACTTATAGGACATTCTGTAAAAAGCAAAACTATGGAGATGATAAACAAATCAGTAGTTCCCAGGAGTTCAAGGTGGTGTGTTTGTGTGGGAAGTTTGAATAGTGGAAACAGGGGGATTCTTTATTAGCATTGTGAAACTATTCTGTATGATACTGTCACAGTGGGTCTAAGACACTGTGCATTTGTCAACATTGATAACATCTGACAATGCAACAGATGAACTTTTATGTATAAAACTTAAAAAAAATTATTTATAAGACTAATGGATCTCAGGATGGAATGTAGACTGTGACAAAAGAATCTAACTCTGTAACAAATGTCTGACATGACCTGAAAGAAAGTGATGGTGGTAAAAGGTGTTGAGCTAAACAAGCCTGAAAATGAGAGGAGTCTGAAACACTGCAGGCAGAGGCACCTGACACACACCCTACACCAGCGACTTCAACTCTTCTCATCTCATGGCACACATAAACTGCTGAAATTCTGCGGCACACCAAAAATTATATTTTCACCAATCAGACAAAAAAATAGGTATAATTTTGATTCATCCACATTGCATCCTTATTGTTGTATTGGATGTTGTAAATTTTTTTTTTTTAATTTTTACACTCTAAGGGAAAAGAGGCCAGTGCCTGGGTGAAAATTGCTGCTTTACACTATAGTTGATAATGCTGTTTCCCATGAGGATATGGGATAACAATTCTGAAATCACTAGAATAGAATGATAAAGGAAATAGATACTCAATGGTGAGAGGAAGTTTTCACGATGTTGAAATGGGACCTAAGAAGGTTTTTATAGAAATTATATTTGATTTGATATTTAAAGAGCATATTGTAATCCAGTACCAAGAAAAAGAGTAGAGGACATTTTAATGAGAGGGAAAAGCCTCAGGCAGTGTCCCCAAACTTTGAAGTTCTCAGAAGCTCTTCACACTTAAACAAAATTATCTATCACCCAAAAAAGATTTTTATGTACATTATATTTATTAATATTTCTACATTATAAACTGAAATGGATAAAATTATAATATATTAATTTACTAATTCATTGTTTAAATAAAATAATAAACCTGTTCAATGTCTCTGGAAACTATATCATGTAAGAATGTAATTTAAAAAGGGAAGTGATATTTTTAAAAAAGTGAAGTGCTACCTGAATATTATTATGTACATAGTTCTAACCTTGAGGACCTTGCAGAAAGTGACTTGGGGATGTCCAGTCGTCATTGTATCCCACCTGGAGAAGCAGTGACCTTCAGCAGAGAAACCTGGAGTGCTGAAGAGAAAGAAGGCATAGATCAGTAATAAGACAATCAGACAATCAGAGTTGACTGGTGTAATGATGATTTGACTGGTAGCTACATGAAGATGTGAGTAAAAATTAAATGATCAGATATTAGAGGGGTTTGACTTTTATGCAGTGTAGTTTGATTGGTTTATTGATTTATTTTCTAACAAACATGGACAGCATGTTTTTGAGCAGAAGAGTGACAGTCTTTAATTTTTTGTTTAAGGAAATAAATTCTAATGACAATGTAAAGTATAATTTAGAGGATTAAAAGATTTGAATTCTGAGGTTATTACCTAGGACATGGGGTTTTTTTTGTTTGTTTTTTTTACAGAGACAGAGAGAGAGTCAGAAAGAGGGATAGATAGGGACAGACAGACAGGAACAGAGAGAGATGAGAAGCATCAATCATCAGTTTTTTGTTGTGACACCTTAGTTGTTCACTGATTGCTTTCTCATATGTGCCTTGACTATGGGCCTTCAGCAGACTGAGTAACCCCTTGCTCAAGCCAGCAACCTTGGATCCAAGCTGGTGAGCTTTTGCTCAAACCAGATAAGCCTGTGCTCAACCTGGCAACCTCAGGGTCTCGAACCTGGGTCCTCAGCATCCCAGTCCGAAGCTCTATCCACTGTACCACTGCCTGGTCAGGCTAGGACATGGTTTTAACAGTTCAGGTGAATCATGATGAGATCTAGTAAGATTTTTTAAAGGGTGGTGAATTTCATAGATAATATAAAGAGCTCTGGAGGGTTATTCAATATGTGATTGAAGGAAAGAAAGGAAGATCAGGGATGGGATTTGATGCCTTAATTTGAAAGAGATCCATATACAACTATATTTATATTCTATGTGCAGAGAAACTTGCAGAGAAAACATATAGCAGACTTTCCAAAAACAGTAATATGTTTTTTCTTAGAAGGTTAAAACTGGAAGGAGGAAAACTTTGCAATGGCCTTCCCCTTAGGAAAATATCTTTGATGTATCTCTTGGATTTGGGGCTGGGACTATGCAAAGGGCACTCTTGGGAAACTATATATGGACTGTTTCATTATTTTTAAAAAAGGGTTTACTGTGTTAACTACATGGATTCTTATAACCTTTCTTAATTAAGATGGTGTGTTTGGTTAATTGTAGGGGTTTTGTTTTGCTGAGTGGAATACAAAGACAAATGCAAGGCTGAATTTCTTAACATAGAAAATATTGGAAAGATAATGTTACAAGCTAAATTGTGTCCCCTGAAAATCCATGTATTGAATTCTAACCCCCAGCAGGTAAGAAAGCAATGGTATTTGAAGACAGCCTCTTTAATAAAGTAATTAAATTCTAACAAGTTCACATGGAAGGGACCTAATCCATGTCATTGAGTGTGAAGAGGAGTCCTTCAAAGAAGTAACTCAATTGAAATGAGGTCAATTGGGTTGGCCCTTGCTCACTATGAGTGGAGTCTTTTTTATCAGAGAGACACCAGAAATGCAGGCCCTCAGAGGAAAGCCTCAGAGGACACAGTGAGAAGACGGGAATCTGCAAACCAAATAGAGAAGCCACAGGAGAAACTGAGTCTGTCGACAGTTTGATCTTGGACTTCTATCTTTCAAACTGTGAGAAAATACATTTCTGTTGTTTAAGCTTCTCAGTCTGTCGTCTTTTAGATGGTGGTCCTAGGAAACGAGTACAATGGTGAGGGAGAAGAGGTGGGGGTGTCTCTGCTTGCACAATGAAAAGGAACACTGGGGAATGACCACACACATTGAACAAGGTGTTTGTTCACTTCGCCTTGTGGCAGGCAAAGCCTTCTCCTTGACTCTTGGTGAATCTTTAAGAAAACCCATGCTACTCACAACATTTTGGAGGTGATTTATTTTTTATATTTTGTCAGACAAGACAAAGCTGCAAGGCAGATTTGTGCTCAATAAATTTTGCTCATGAAGACATAGCCACATCTGTGTTAAATAAACAACTAGATTTATCCTATCTAGAGAGAATTTTTATTTCAAGACCAGAAGTAGCTGTCTATAATTCACAATAGCCAAGAAATAAAAACAACTTAAGTGTCCATCAGCAGGATGTGGTACACACACACACACACACACACACACACACACACACACACACACACACAATGAAATACTATTCCGCCATGAGAAAAAAGGAAACGCTGCCATTTGTGACAATGTGGATGGGCCTTGAGGTTTGCTAAGCTAAGTGAAATTAAGATGGGCAGATGAAGAAAATCACTGCATCGTATCACTTATAGGTGGAGTCTTAAAACAAGTCAAATTAATAGAAACAGAAAGTGGAAAAGTGGGCTAGGAGTGAGGGAAAGTGGTAGAGGCTAATACAAAGGTACAAACTTTCAGCTGTAAGAGAATAAGGTACAAAGGTCTAATGTAAAATACGGTTGCTATGGTGGATAGCACTGTATTGTACAATTGAGATTTTCTGGGAAAGTAGAACTTAAATGATCTTACCCCATACCCCTCAAAAAGGTATAAATGTAAGGTAATGGATGTGTCCATTAACTAGATGGGGAGGATCCCATTACAATGTATACATATATTAAATCACCATGATCTACACTTTAAATATGTTGCCATTTTGTCAACTATATACCTCGATAAAGCTGAAAGAGAAATACCATATTTTTCACTCTATAAGACTCACCTTTTTTCTCTTAAAAGTGGAAGGGAAAATGCCCATGTGTCTTATGGAGTGAAAAATATGGTATTTTATTAAATATTTTAACACACCATTTGGTTCAGAATATTTTTTTTCTTATTTTCCTCCTTAAAACCCTAGGTGTGTCTTATGGTCAGGTGTGTCTTATGGAGCGAAAAATCGGTAGTTGTTTATAACTGATGAAAAATCAAGCGAGTAAATAGAAAATGCAAGAAAAGCTCATTTTGGGGCAAAAGGCTAGAAACTAAATCCAGGTATGTTCAGGAGGAAACACAGTGAGCAGAGCTAGATCAGAAAGAATGGTCCAGGTCCTGGCTGGTTGTCTCAGTGGTAGAGTGTTGGCCCAGCATGTGGATGTCCCGGGTTCGATTCCTTGTCAGGGCACAGAGGAGAAGTGACCATCTGCTTCCCCACCCCTCTCCCTTCTCTTTCACTCCCTCTTCCCCTCCTGTAGCCATGGCTCAAATGATATGAGGAGTTGGCCTCTGGAGCTGAGGATGGCTCCATGACCTTGCCTCAAGTGCTAAGAAGAACTTGGTTGCTGAGCAATGGAGCAACGTCCCAGATGGATCCATGTGGGCTCGCTGGGTGGATCCCTGTCAGGGCATATAAGGGAGACTGTCTCTCTGCCCCCCCTATCTCCACTAAAAAAATAGAAAGAAAGACTGGTCCAAATGGAAATTAGTGGGAATGACAACAAACACTGAGCTTCCTTCCCTCGGAGATTGCTTTCCTTCACTCAGCAAGCAACAGAGTGGATATATGCAAAATTAAGGATACACAATACAAATAGATAGTTACCTATTGCTTTTCCAGCTCTTAACAACCATGCTTTTAAAATGTAGAAGTCTCCAAAATAGGACTTGCTCTCAGTGAGATGTCTACCAGGTCAGAGGAACACAAAATTGTGAACTTGTTGCTTCCCCTTCCCCCCCATTTTCACCTGTCAGCCTGTATGTGTGAAACTACCTGGGCAGTCAGTGACCTATTGGCTCTCATGTGCATATCTCATTAGCAAAATGTGTTTTTGCTATGCTAATTACATTCTCTCACATTCTATTTCTTGCCAAACAATTGGGTCCTCTCTGGGGTTTCGTGGCATGGTCATGAAGCACACTGTGAATGCTTTGGGGACTGTATCCATTGTTCAGAATAAACCTCAGGGACAAATACCCAGCAAATGATCACTTAATGGGAGTCACAGATCTTCTTAAATTTTAGACCAACTTTAGGCCCATCTTATTCACTATTATAAAATCAAAAGTACAGCCAGTATTACAGTCATTAATTCTATTCCTTGGTTTTCAGCTTTCTTAATGTAGAATTGAACTTTCATGTCCCACTGAGGTTGAATGTGGCTCCATGAGTCACTCTAGCCAAGCAAATGTAAGAAAATAAGACTTGTGTCATTAGAATTGGAATATTTTCAAAGCCAGTGGGTGATTTTCCTTGCTGCCCCCTTTCCATTGCCATGTTCATGAGCAACACTGAAAACAGAAGCTGCTCTCAGAGCCTGCAAGGAGAAACTGAGCAGAGGCCCTAGCCCAATACTGACAGACATGAAACATGCAATAAATAAAACTTTATTGTTCACAGCCAGTGAAATTGGGGAAGGGGAGGTTGTATGCTACTGTGGCATACTGTAGCCTCTTCCGGTTGATATCAACAACTTGTTCAAGACATAAATGAGTCCTCTGATTGTTCGAGAGAGAAACTACTTCTCTGGCTGTTTAAAAAACTTAATTTCTAGCAATGTAGGTTTTTCTGTAACCACTATTTTCCTAGAATGGAAGGATATATCTTTTCTGATTATTATGGAAAACACATTTATCAAGCATCTAGCATTACCGTCTCAGGCATCTTGCTCTATATCTTGTAAGGAGATGTTATTATTTCTATTTTACAGATACTGAAACAGAAAATTAAGAGTTTAGCAAAATGTACAGATTGTGCAACCAATACAAAATGGGCTCTCAATCGGAGTCAAGTTCTGACTTTGATGGATATACTCTTCCCACATGCTCCAATTCCTTTGACTAATCTAAAAACAGAATAGTGATTTTTGCCATCTGAGAGAAGTCTCTTATTCTCTTTACTCTATTAAAAAGGTTCAAAATCTCATTGAAATGATTTTCTGGATATTTTAGAGAAAATTTTAAAATGAAGTTGATCTTTTCTTCTATGTTCTGAAAATGAATCCATCTGTAGATTCTTCTGCCCTAGATAACTGAGTTCTTACAAATAGGAGTTTCAGGTAAGTTTCAAGAGAAACTGGTCCTCTTGTCTTTTGGAAAAGTCACTGGAAGAAAAAAAAAATAGGAGACACAGGGTTGTTTTCATATGTTAAAAAGATAGACTTTTTACCCATTTTGGGGAATAAATGGAGACAATTATGCTAATCACTGTCCAAGTCTTTTACCTCCGGCATAAAAAGAACATGCTTGTTTTAATTTTAAGAATAAAAAACAGGCCCTGGCTGGTTGGCTCAGCGGTAGAGCATCGGCCTGGCGTGCGGGGGACCCTGGTTCGATTCCCGGCCAGGGCACATAGGAGAAGCGCCCATTTGCTTCTCCACGCCCCCCCCTCCTTCCTCTCTGTCTCTCTCTTCCCCTCCCGCAGCCAAGGCTCCTTTGGAGCAAAGATGGTCCGGGCGCTGGGGATGGCTCCTTGGCCTCTGCCCCAGGCGCTAGAATGGCTCTGGTAGCGGCAGAGCGACCCCCCGGAGGGGCAGAGCATCACTCCTGGTGGGCGTGCTGGGTGGATCCCGGTCGAGCGCATGCGGGAGTCTGTCTGACTGTCTCTCCCCGTTTCCAGCTTCAGAAAAATACAAAAGAAAAAAAAAAAAAAGAATAAAAAACAACGATGTATAAATTTTACTTTTGTTACTTTCCCTGATAGATGACTAAAATTAGTCAAGTAATCTCTGATTTCATTTCCAATTTACACAATCAAGAAAATGGTAACTTTCTAACACAGTTATAGCAAAGTTATTCTTTCTTAATCACATAGAATAACTAGCACAGTGTTTGCCATAATGGTGATCACATTTTCTTTCCTCCAGATTCCCCGATTAAAAGAATCACAGTACCTATCCTTAAAAGCTTCAATTAAACCTTCTTAATATAAAGGTCTCTAATTTCATTTGGCATGACCAGACAGCTAAAGGAAGCTTCCTCCATTTTACCACTTAAATGTATCAGAGGGGAAGGTTCTGTGATTAATTTGGCTATGATGATCTTTAAGCCCCTTAAAGTGGCCAAAATAGCCAGAATGTATACAGTATGCTCCATTTATTTTAGAAATTTAGAGAAGCTTTAGCTAAAAGAATGTGAGTATATATTTATCTTTACCTTCAGTTGCTAGTGCCTTGGGTCATGATCATAGAAAATGCAAACAGCTGAAAGCTTAGAGAGGCTTCTAGCTTCAAGCTACACATAGTCATGGGTGAACAGTTGACTTATTTGGTGAAAAAAAGAGGCGAGGTATGGAGTGACTTTACTCTTTTATAAAGTTTACTTATATTTTCTAATTACAAAGGTGGTAATTAAACATGTAAATTATTTTAAATTTAGAAGACACAGAAAACTAAAAATAGATGAAGAAATGACATATCCCATGATTAAAATGCAACCCGTAATTCTGATAACAAATTTTTGTCAAGTGGAAAGATTAAAACTGACTTTTCTATCACTATTAACACATTCATATTTATATTTAGTTAAATATACAGAATTTATAGATAAATACACCAGCAAATAAAAAAGAGTAATATTGCATATTTTGTTGATTTGTAACAATAAACTTTTTACTAAATATCTCATACATAAATTTCTATTATTTTTAGCAGATCATTATATTTTAGTGTATAGATAGATCATTTTGTAGCAGCTTCTGAAGATATAATTAAAAAATCTTTTTCCCATTTGTCTAAATAATCCCCAATGAATCTGTTTACTTAAACGCACAATATAATATCTTTAGCAAAACTCTAGAATTGGAGTTTTATCCAAGTTTTTAAATCCATTTTAAGGCTTTTAAACTTTAGGTCCTCTAGAAATAGCACAAATATTAATGTTAATACAAGCCATGTAAGAAAATAATTCATTTTCTTATACTTGTGCCAATATTAAATATTAACAATATTTTCAATCATTTATTTTGTCAGTCTGACAGCCCAAATAAAAATTACAAGAACAAGAACACGAACAAAGAACAATTCTCATTTTTTGGGAAACTTTTTATGTTTATTATTCATATGTATTGCTTTTTGGGTTACCTGTTTAAATTCTTTCTTCTTTGTTTTCTTTTTATCTTTACTGTTCTCTCTCTCTCTCTCTCTTTTTGACAAAGGTAGTCAGAAAAAGGGACAGATAAGGACAGACAGATGGGAAGGGAGAGAGATAAGAAGCATCAATTTGGAAGACAATTTTATCAATGTCATCCCATCAAAAAAAAAAAAAAGCAATAGTCAATTATCTGGGATTTATGAAATACCTACTTTTTGCTGGGAACTATACTACCTATAGCAGTCTTCAAGTGGCTAAAATTTAACTTCTCTATCAAAAAGCTCACAATAGAGAATAGTAGGTCAATGTATGAGATTTAGTACTAATATATTTACACAACCAAGCGAGTAATAAAGCATATATATGTGTGTGTGAGTGTGTGTGTGTGTGTGTGTGTGTAAAAAAAAAAAGAAGCATCAATTATTTGTTGTGGTTCCTTAGTTGTTCATTGATTGCTTTCTCATATATGTCTTGACCAGGGGGGCTATAGCAGAGCGAGTGACCTCATGCTCAATTCAGTAACCTTAGGCTCAAGCCAGCAACCTTGGGCTTCAAGCCAGTGACCTCTGGGTTCAAGCCAGTGACCATGGGACCATGTCTATGATACCACCCTCAAGCCAGCAACCTTGCACTGAAGCTGGTGAGCCCATGCCCAAGCCAGAAACTTTGGGGTTTTGAACCTGGGTACTCTGTGTCCCAGTCTGACACTATCTACTGCACCACTGCCTCATCAAGCTCTTTTTCCTTCTCTTATTGGTTTTTATAATATATAATATTATATAGTGTCAATCTTTTATCATCTATAAATATTCCATCTTCCTAGCTTGCCATTTGTATTACTATTATTTTCATTACTATTACATACTTTTAAATTTTTATTTAAATAATCTTTTAATACCTTCAACCTTGTTCTAAAAGTTTTTCTCAACTCAAATTTCAAAAATACACTGGCCCAGGTGGCTTAGTGGATAAAGCATCGACTTGGTGTACCAGGGGCGAAGGTTCAAGCCCTAGTCAGAGCACGTACAAGAAGCAACCAATGAGTACACAGCCAAATGGAACAACTAAGTGAAACAACATGTTGTTGCTTCTCCCTCTTTCTTTCTCCCTTTACTCCTCTACCTCCCCCTACCTCTCTCTCTCAGATCAATGGAAATGTTTCTAATTTAAAAAACACCTATTCTTATGTTTTAATGATTTAATCCCACTGATTTTCAATTGGATTTCCATGGCACACTGGTGCGCCACAAGAATTTTTAAAACATGCAATACCTGACTATTCAGCCAGGGGCACTGATTTTTTTCTCCTTAGATTGTCAAATGAAAACATGACATCAGCCAATACAACAATAGTCATCCAGTGTGATAGAATAAAAATTATACCTATTTTTTTGTCAGATAGGCAAAAAATATATTTTTTGGTGTGTAACAGATTTTCAGTAATTAATTTATGTGGGCCATGAGATGAAAAAGGTTAAAAATTGTTGATGTAATCAATCATGGTGATTAGTAAAGCCTTCAGAGACACTATATTAAAAAGGACAAGGCTCAGAGAGCTTCAGAGACACTATATTAAAAATGACGAGGTTCAGAGAGCTTCTGGGTGGTGAACATGGGGAGTGCCCATAGGGTGACAGCCCAGAGGGAGCGTGGGGGCTCTGCCCTCCTTCCCTGTCCCCCACCCTGTGTGCAGCTTCCAATCGGTGCTCCCTGAGTTACACATCCTTTTATAATAAACCAGTAATGTAGTTAGTTATCCTTTTTCCTGAGTTTTGTGAGCCTCCCTAGCAAATTAATTGAACCCAAGGAGGTGGATGTTGGGACCTCCGATTTATATCTGGTCAGGGGGAAGCACAGGTAACAAGGAAGGTACGCTTTTGATTGTCATCTGAAGTGAGGAGCAGGGACAGTCTTGTGGGACTGAACCCTTGACCTGGCATCTGCTGCCATCACTATACAATAGATAGTGATGGAATTGAGATAAAATGCAGGACACCCAGTTGGTGTCTGAGAATTTCTTGGTGGGAAAAACCTCCACACATTTTGTGACCAGAGTGATCAGGAAAATGTTGGAAATGGTGTTGTGAGTTGTGAAAGAAAAATAAAATTTTATTTACAATAGTCTTAGTATTCCATTTCTTTTCTCAATTGGCTTTTTATCTAAACCTCTTTTGATTATTTCTAGTGAAAACTTTAGTGTTAACAATATACATAATTTCTTGGTGGATTATGGTCCAGATTTTACCAGGTCACACATTACCCTTCACTCTTCACAATTCTTTCTTCCTGCTTCCCTCCACTTATGACATTTTGCACTTTAAAATCTCCATTTATGAAATATAATAACTTTCAATATTATCATTAATTCATTTATCTTTTTATTTGTGCTATTATTGTCATATTATATTCTTCTCTATACATTATTGACCTCGCATTACAACTTGTATTATTTTTACAGGCATTTTCTTTTAATAGAATCATGGAAAAGAACAAACACATTTATTTCTGTGTTTATCCACTTAGTTACTATTTGCAGGGCTCTCCATTCCTTTCTGAGTTTCTACCTGGCATCTTTTCCTACATCCTGAGGACATCCTATTTCTTACAGTTCAGGATAGCAAAATACCAATTTGCTCAGATTCAATTTGTTTGGAAATGTTTTTTTTTATTTTATTTATTTATTTATTTATTTATCTTTTTTTCTGAAGCTAGAAATGGGGAGAGACAGTCAGACAGAGTCCCGCATGCGCCCGACTGGGATCCACCCGGCACGCCCACCAGGGGGCGACGCTCTGCCCACCAGGGGGCGATGCTCTGCTCCTCTGGGGCTTTGCTCTGTTGCGACCAGAGCCACTCTAGCGCCTGGGGCAGAGGCCAAGGAGCCATCCCCAGCGCCCGGGCCATCTTTGCTCCAATGGAGCCTTGGCTGTGGGAGGAGAAGAGAGAGACAGAGAGGAAGGAGGGGGAGGGGTGGAGAAGCAGATGGGCGCTTCTCCTGTGTGCCCTTGCCGGGAATTGAACCTGGGACTTCTGCACGCCAGGCCGACGCTCTACCACTGAGCCAACCGGCCAGGGCGTTTTTTTTTTATTTTACTTTTGTTTCTGCAAGATATTCATATGAAATAATGAATTATGGGCTGATGAGCTTCTTCTTTCTTTTAGCACTTAACTGACACCGTTTCATTGTCTATTGATTTTCCTTTTTTTCCTATGGATAAGTTACATGTTGTTCATGTTGCTACTTCCCCTCCATATTCTGTTTATTGGTTGTCTTTTTTTCCCCCCTTCTGACAGAGTTCAAGATGTAAGCTTTATTTTAGTGTATAGAGATTTGGCTATGAATATCCTCCTATGGATCTGCTTGCATTGCTGTGTTGGAGTTATGAAATCTTCCCTAGGTCAGGACAACTAGTGGGGTTACCTGGAGAATGTCCCATGTCTTAGGGACTACAGTCTTGTGCTGCCAGTTGCCCACTGCCTGATAGCAGGTGCCTTGTATAGTATGTACACTTAGATTGTTGATTACAGCAAGAAGACTTGTGCAGTACCACTGACTGCACCATAGCCAGAGATAGACATCTCTGCACATAAATATTTGAATGTACTACCTCCAGTCACTTTTCTTATGTAAACTTTAATAAAGATGTGATTGAGATACAGCATAATTTTGACTTCAGCTATTCATACCCAACACTAGAAGCATTAGCTATCATTGCTTAAGATAATGATTAACCATCCAAGACATTTAATAGAAACAAATAGTGGGATTTGCAATAATTTCCTATAATTATAATAATTCAGAACTGTAAAAATATTCTACTTTGTAACTAACCCTGTCTTATGCCATAATTATTGTTCTTTCAGAAATTTGTGTGATTTAATCCTTGCTGTCAGTCACCCTGAAGCACAATGCATACAGTTGTCTCAGAAAAAGCAACTCAATTTAAAAAAACAGTGTTTATAAACTGTGGTGGCAAATGTGATGTAGCATTAGTAATGACAAATAAGACACTCTTCAGTAACAGTAGGTAATTAAAAGTGAAGAGATATGTGGCAGATAAATGTTTATTCTTGTTTATGCTTGTCCTTTATTTTACTGTATTTGCAACCTTCTCTAACTTTTTAAAACGTACTATCTTCACTAAGGATTTTTGTGGTCTTGCTGAATTAATACTAGACCTTAATCTAATCTTTTCATTGATATAGCTTACACTTTTCGGGTCATCTTTTCATTCAGATATTGACATTAGTAACAGAATTCAGACACTGAATCAAAGTTATATTCCTTAGTGCATTTGACTTGAGGTTTATATTTGAAGTCACTGTTTGTCTTCTCTGTACACAGAGTTTTAACATATATGACATGTCTTTCCATATCTGAAGTCACATATACCTTAGTTTAGAATTTGGATTAAATTTCATTAAAATACCCTGCTGCTTTTAAATGGCAGCAACAGACAATAATGCACTAGTTAGCATTTAACAACTGAAGTTCCAGGAGGGAGGTAGGGAAGAAGAAAGAGAGGAAGGAAGAGAGGGAGGGAGGGAGAGAGGGAAGGAGGGAGAGAGGGAAGGAGGGAGGAAGGAAAGAAGGAAGGCAGGCAGGCAGGAAGGAAGGAAGGAAGGAAGGAAGAAAGGAAGGAAGGAAGGGAAGGTGGAGGGAGGGAGAGAAAGAGAAAGAGAGAGAGAAAGAAAGAAAGAGAGAGAGAGAAAGAAAGACAGAGAGAGAAAGAAAGAAAGAAGGAAAGAAAGAAAGAAAGAAAGAAAGAAAGAAGAAAGAAAGAAAGAAAGAAAGAAAGAAAGAAGAAAGAAAGAAAGAAAGAAAGAAAGAAAGAAAGAAAGAAAGA